>NC_088331.1:47951875-48287500 GCF_036884655.1 Musa acuminata AAA Group
TTCTCGGATCACATAATGCTTATTCTACTGGAACGATGTTCGAACAAAAGGCAATGAGCAATCCCCATTTCTTTCTTCGGTATCTCTCACACAAGGTTTGTGCGGAACAATCATGAGTGCTCGTTATCCTGTCGCTATTCTCTGATGAATGCTAATGTTCAGATTCTTCGAGTAATGCATCCAGAATTTGACCCATGACTCTCGACGAGGCTAGAATAGTCGTCCAAATAGTATTGTGCAAACAGGATCTGGAGATTAACAGAGTCCTGAAGCATCCAGACATGTTTTGATGGATCTATGATCTACATGTTTCGGTGCATGCTGGAAACAGTAAGTCGTGCAAACCAGATGACTCTCTAGAATTGTCTCGAGATTTACACGCATCTATTACATCGGAATAAGATTGATGGAGAGACAAGTTTGGCTGTGTCCGAAACACCCAAGTATTCAATTGCCATATTGGTCTGTTCCACCAAAGAATCCACGACGGGGCTATATCTTGGAATCCCTTGTAAAAGCTCAAGGGCGGAACCTCAAGAAAGAAGAGAATGATGGGAGCATGAGATGCCGAGCTAAGTGGAATGCAGACTCACCCACCCCCCAACCCTAGTTAAGTAAGTGGCCAAGCTGAGAGACAAACCCAACCCTAGTTAAGTGGCCAAGCTGAGAGACAAACAGGCAACATGGCACTCTCTGCAACTTCATGATAAATCACTACTAGATCCATATCATTTTGTAAGATCACACACCAACCGCGGTGCGAGAAAAAGCCGTGTGACTCAGCCACACTATATATATTAAGAGATATAGTTGAATCTTCAACACCGGATTTGGATGAACAATATGTAAAGGTACATAAGCACATCGCACCATCGCTTCTTGCGCCAGCACACAGTAATAATCTGGCGATAAGGTGAACAGTAGGCAAATTGAACAAACAAAAGCAGTCTGAAACCTTATACAAGTTCAGATAACCCTCAAACAAGCTATTGTCTGCTTCGATCGAGTGACTAAGCAACATCAAACTACGAGAGAAACAAGTACGACCAAAGAGTCATGGCCGATACAACCATTGTTTTCGTACGAACAGCTTATCAAGAGCTTCAGTGTAGAGACACTACAGAACATCTGACGGCTGATAAACCAGATGGTAAGGTGGTGTTTCAGAACTTCGATTCAGACCTGTTTATTGACCTTTGTGCGGTTCGGGTTGTCCGATTTCTTTTGAGCAGCACTGGAGAAAGAAGACATTGACACGTGCTTCGGGCCATGTAGATCGTGTAAAACCAAAGCGCAGAACAGAACAAGAACCCTTAATTTCATATCATGATCAACAACAGACCGAGGCTACTGCATTGCTGCTAGTACAAATTTTTATTTTTATAGTGTACAATGGCATACTAGATATCGTAGAAGAAAAAGTACCATATCTTCCATCCTCGACCAAGCCCCCATTCACCTCCTCCAGTTCTTCTTTGCAATAAATATCCAAATACTGACTAATAGAATCTCATCCGTGAGGAAGATGATGACTTGATTGCATCCGAAACAGCAAATTATGGTCGTTAACCAATGGATCACGAAGAGTGCCACTCTGAGGTGCATGAGCTTCTAGCTTCAACCCATAAGCAGCCACTCCGTATCGTGCTTGCATAATTTGACTCACTTGCGCTGATGAACTAAAAGTACCAGTCGCTTCATCAGGTGGATTTGTATCGTGGATCGATGAGTACGGGCTTGACCATATCGGTGCAGGAGCTGAGCATGGCTGAGAGGTAAGAGAAGATGGCTGAGACGGTGAAGGAGGCCTGTTATCCGGCAAATTGGCAGTGGTAATGTCATGTATGCTGGACCTCCTCTTATCTTTGCCACCTGAATTGAGTCTGATGAAGTACTTTTGCGCATGGCTAGCCACTTGAGTCGGGGTCCGAGTGATCACAAAATTTCGAGATATATTTCTCCAGTCTCCTTTACCATACTTCCTAAGACCGAGCAGAAATCGCCTGCACAAACAACACAACAGCTTCCCATCGTCACCCGATACCGTCTAAAATCCCAACATCAAGTTCCCTTGCAAATAGCACTCCCAAGTTTTCTAGGCCTAGCAGGATTGTCTAATTATGCGTCAAACTGTGAGGTCAGGTCGCATGAACATTAATTCGAGCATGTAAGAACTCAATAGCACTTCTGATCTAACACTCAAAGCAGGAAAAGTTCTTATCACAAGAAGAGATTTGGTGACACTTACTTGTGCTAAAGTATTAATTCGAACGAGCATGTAGGAACTCAATAGCACATCTGATCTAACATTCAAAGCAGGACAAATTCTAGTGTCAAGAAGAGATTAGGTGACACTTACTTGTGCTACAGTATTAATTCGAGCAAGCATGTAGGAACTCAAAGCACATCTGATCTAACGTTCAAAGCAGGACAAATTCTTGTGACAAGAAGAGATTAGGCGACACTTGTGCTACAGTATCAGTTCAAGCATGTAGGAACTCAAAGCACGTCCGATCTAACATTCAAAGCAGGACAAATTCTCATGACAAGAAGAGATTAGGTGACACTTACTTGTGCTCCTCTTCCGTCCAGGGGACTCCTTTCTTCCTCTCTTGGTCCGATGCTCGTGCTCCTGATCTCCTACCACCGACGCAGTATGATTGCTTTAGCACTTCGAAGCTCTCCCAGTCCAGCGAAAAAGAAGAGTCGTAGCCGGGACATGGGATCCGTCCGGCTTCTATCTGCTTCACATCATTCAGCAAATCCCGGTAATGGCTTTCCACATCCCTCGGCGTCTTGCCAGGGAGAGACGCCGCCACCCTTTCCCACCGGTCGGGGGTCTCTGTGTCGAACTTCGCCAAGGCATACTCGAACCGCTTGTTCTCCTCGGGGGTCCAAGTGCCAGTTCCGCTCCAGCCCCTACTCCTCCTCTCGCCAAGGAACAAACTTGAGCCGGGGTAGCACGGCGTCGTCGGAGGAAGGACTTCCATCGATGATCTTGTCATCGTCCGGAGCTCTCGCGGGCGTTCCCCCTCTTCCTCTGAACTCAAGGCTGGAACTTGAGCTGGATCCTGCAGATGAAAAGATTAACCGGTGCCAAATCCAAGGAGAGGAATGCTAGATTCCCCCATGAGGAATGAGGACCAAACACCAAGAAACCCAGAACTCAAGTAACGATGAATAAAATCGCGATCTCGACGACTCGAGTGCGGAAAAAGATTAGACCGCGAACGAATCAAGAGTACTTGCAGAGAATTCAACAAAATCCGCGGCCTTTCTCGTTGAAATCAATCCAAAACGATCGCGAAGGGAAAGCTCTCCAACGACCTCTAGATCTTCTACAAGCCCATTAAGTAATTAATCGGAGCGAGAGGACGGGAAAACAAACACTTAAAAAGGAACAGAACCAGAAAAGCCGCAAGGTAGTCCAGCGGAGAAACCCGTCAAATCCCGAACTAGAAATCAAACGCGACCAGAAATCGAGCATGGAAGGCACGGGAGCCCAAAGCAGAAGCGGAAGCAGCAGCAAATGCAGAGGCAAAGATGAGACCTTTCTGCTCCTTGCCTCTTGTCGGAGGCCTCTGGATGGATCGAGGAAGAAGGGAGGCGTCCGGTGGGGGGTAGAAGGGGGAAGAGTGGGCAAGGAAGGGGTATTTATGCTCATTGGTTCCTTCTTCCACCTTCTCTAGTTTAATCCCTTCCTTTGTGCCACTGTTTGGAGATCTGAAAGCAAGTTAGGAAAAGCGGAAAAAGGTGGACTGCAATTGGCGTCTTGGCGGAGCAGCAAAATTATATTTTTGATATCTGTGATTGATTAATAACAATCATTCGATTTTAATCTGTATTATTGCCATCCATCTACCTATAAATCCTCTGCCAAAGACAACTCAAATTCGTCAAGAATGCTAAAATATTACTCTTAAAAGGGAATCTAATCACTAATGGAGTCAACATGATATTTATATACACACCAACACTTTTGATCCCAGATTAGTGCCTCACCAGCAACATTATCAAATCAAGTCCAACACCTGTCATGTCAGTATTTTACTTGCAATGAGGAAAGATTCAGAGCATTATAAAGTATAAAAATGATCATTGCATACGATTATAATAATATATGACTATTATAGTCAACTCATGCAGTTTGACCTCCGGAAGAGTATATAAGGCTATGTATGCACAGGCCATCCTAATTTTACGTAAAAATTATGTGTGGTGTTTTTGCCATCCAACATAAATTTTTGGGTCTGCCCAACTTTGAAGTTCGTGCACCTATCTACAGCGGTCATGTGAAGCCCGGTCGCCATGTGATTGGTTCCCCAACTCGGGTGAGGAGGAGGAGGAGGAAGAGGAAGAAGAAGGAGGCGGCGGCTTGGGAATTCAATGCGCTCGTAACTTGAACAAAAAGTTTAATCTTGACGCTGCAAATTCACGTGAAGCTCTGCGCGACACACTTGAATGCAGGCAACAGCCAGCCCTGTTTCCGACTTGAATCCAGAAACAATAAAAGATCCAAGCACTCCAATCAAAATCCGATGATAAAAAGGTAAAAACCCATCCTCATCTTTTACCTATCCCGTCGATGATGATTTTGTTGGTCACTGTTCCTTGCTGCCGTTCTCTGCATCCGTTGCCGCTCCGACAGCTGTTGTATGATGGTAGACGCAGGAAATGCGATGCAGACGTACAGAAACAGAGCAGGTCTGGTCCCTGCAAAAGGACCAAAGTACACGACATGCCCTGTTTTGCTACGTCACGGCCGTCGTCTCTACCGAGGGAGGGACGGAGGTGGTCACGGTGTGTCGAGCAATATCGTACCCATTCCTCCACCGAGATGGGAGCGAGTATGGTGTCGCAAGATGAACGGTGTACAGCAGGAGCAGAAGATTGCTTTCTAAAGAGGTTTATTGTGAACGAGGAGACACAACCGATGCACCCATCTAGCTTGCCTCACTCCGAAGCTATTTCTCCTCCTAAGCAAAGATTGTTCTTTGGTAGGTAAAAGCATTAAACTATGTGCATGATCTGGATTGATCGTTGGATACGGACAGTGTGTGCCTAAATCTTGCACCTAAAAGAAGAAGAAGAAGAAGACCCGTGGACTCGATGGCTGGAGGAAAAGGTGGTGGCGTGTGGGGCCGTCGTCGGGCCAGCAACAAGCCCACGTCACTTGTCCACTCTCGAAGGCAGACGAGGCCGACGCAAGCTGTGGTTTGTCTTTTGGTGCGTACCAAATGGCCTTTCCTATCATGAACCATTCGGTACTGTTTCGTCACGAGCACAACGATCCAGAGGAAGCCGACGGCTGAGTTAGCGGACACAACGAAAGCCATCTTCAGCCAAACGCCTACCGCACGTTGAAGGATGATTTCTCTTGTAACAACCGTGGCCGTCTGTTGAGATCCTCGAACTATGTTGTCGCAATTCATCGAGCAGCTTGCGTGCCTGGATGGATGGTCTCTCTGTTTCGAGTGTACACTGGTGATTTGGCTTCGTTCGCCTGTACTTTGAACCCGTCTCCTGCACGCAAACTTTGGCATGTCCGGTGGTGATGTGATTTGGCCCAACCCGTTCTAATCTCATCACACCTGACTCTTTTTGTCCCCATTCAGACTCATCCCAAGAGTCGGCTTATATATATATATATATATATATATATATATATATATATATATATATATATATATATATATATATATATATATATATATAGTGCTACTAATTGATGTCACCGCTTTCAAAAATCAGTTTGGTCAATATCTTGATGGCGGCGTCTCCTCTCCGTCACGGAGTTTATATCGCGCCCCTATCTCAGTCCACCGTTCCTCTACCACTCGGTATCGTGCGCTTCCACTCCATGATAGCTTCGATGATTCTTGGCCTCTCCACCGGCCGACTTTTGTCGTGTCCTCCTTTCGTCTCATCCGCTCGCGACGGCACCATCCGCAGAGGGGCCGCGCCCGGGTTGCCGTCTCCTTCCGCCCAATCCTCCGATGGCCTCCGATCTCGACGCTCGTGGGGGATCCCGCCTCGCCGAGTTGCCCCTGCGGTTCGCAGGCTCGCCGCTCCTCCCGCTAGGGTTTCGACCAAGAACGGCGCCTCCGGCGAGTTCTCGGAAGAGAGCGGGCCGCGGAACGCCAGCTTCTTGGAATTCCTCACCTCCGAGAGGGTTAAGGTGGTCGCCATGCTGGGCTTGGCCTTGGCCCTCTGCAATGCCGATCGCGTGGTCATGTCCGTGGCCATCGTCCCGCTCTCCAGAGCCCACGGCTGGACCCAGTCCTTCTCCGGCATCGTTCAGGTACTTGCATCCCATCTTGTCTTGCAAAGTCGAACTAGGGTTTGGTATTCAAGATCCTCTACACCAGTCGGGGATGTCAACATGACGTGACCTATAGCGCCTACAGATATTTACTCGCTTGACATGTGCGATTCTTTGGGAAACTTATGTGTTACGCAGAAACCCTGTCGATGCGCATGTTCTTGTTAGTTAGCTTTCTTGGCCTTTCAAGTGAAACGTTTCATGAGACAACGAGCATTTGGCCTTTTTCTTGCGCTTTTGCTATACTTTAGTCCGTGAATTTGTGCCTGTGAGAAAGAATCGCGAGTTAGGAAAATCTTGCAGCCTGTAATGTATTAATGACTATTTATAATGATGAACCGATGTTCTTGTGATTATGTAATCTGGAACTTTTGCACCTTAAATTCTTGGTATTTAATTAAGCCAACTTTAATTTGTCGAAGATTGAAACCTACCACCGTTTTCTTCCTTCATTTTTTACTTTAGTTTTTCTCCTAAACCTATAAAACTTGTGGACTTGATGTTACATTTCAAGGTTTCCCTGTAAATAGACTATGGTTGCTGGTTAATTGTTTATTTAGTGTCGTCATCTTTTCCTCTAAATCTGTGTCAGCTTCCCAATGTAGTCATCTTTCCTGTGGGGATACCTCATGTCACCTATCGTTGGAGGAGCTTTAGTGGATTATTATGGTGGCAAGCTAGTCATGGCATGGGGTGTGGCCTTATGGTCATTGGCTACTTTTCTCACACCTTGGGCTGCAGAGACTTCTTTATGGACTCTACTTGCTATGAGAGTTCTGCTGGGTGTCGCTGAAGGAGTGGCGCTACCAAGCATGAACAACATGGTGTCAAGGTACTTATCTTCTTGTCTGAAAATGTGTCTCTGTCATAATCTTCATGACCAAAAATTTACATTCGTTTGGATGTGTTACGCTGTGAGTTGCCTCCTTGGTTTTCCAAATTGTTTGTGCTGGACTTCTTATTCTGCAAGTCCTGCTTGAATATCCATATTGTTTAATCTGAGCTTTGAACTTTTAGGTGGTTCCCTCGATCAGAGCGGTCTAGGGCTGTGGGCATTGCTATGGCTGGTTTTCAACTTGGCAGCGCAGCTGGATTGTTGATTTCCCCTATCATTATGTCACGAACTGGTGTTTTTGGACCTTTTATAATATTTGGACTATTTGGATTTCTTTGGGTGCTGGTATGGGCATCCGCAACATCAAGTACGCCCGAGAGACATCCCCAGATATCCAAGTCTGAGCTAGACTATATCGGACAGAGAGAGAAACAACCAGTATCCAAAATTAAGAAACCTGAAAAGATAATGATTCCACCTTTCAAGAAATTGTTATCTAAGTTGCCTACATGGGCCTTGATTTTTGCAAATTCCATGCACAGCTGGGTAAGTTTTACACGCCACTCATATATTGTTAGTTGACATTATTTTGAGGATGATTTTACTTGATGGGGTGCTCTTCCCTTGTCTAAACAGAGAAATATATGTGATTGTTGCTACAGGGCTACTTTGTCATCCTTTCGTGGATGCCAATATACTTCAATACAGTAAGTATTCTTAGCTCCACTTTGTTTTTCTTGTCTGTGTTTGGTTGATGACCCAATTCGGAATAGGTATATCGTGTTGATCTACGGCAAGCTGCATGGTTCAGCGCACTTCCATGGGTGATGATGGCTGTTTTAGGGTATTTTGCTGGTGCTTGGTCAGACATGCTAATTCAAAATGGGTTTAGTGTTACCTTCACCAGAAAAATCATGCAGGTACCTTTCGTCAGATCTACCCAAATTTTTAATAGCAAGAGAACTAATGAAAAATCATGTCATTCTTCCTAATGTACATGATGTATTCTAAGTTGTGGATAAGTACATTTTTGCTTGAATGACTGGAGATTTTGTGTTTCCATCAACTCGGAAAAATAAGGAATGTAGGGTCTTGGCAGGTACTTTTCATCAGATCTACCCAAATTTTTAATAGCAAGAGAACTCATGAAAAATGACTGCTTCTGAAATTACTTTAGTTAGAATGCCATGTCATTCTTCCTAATGTACATGATGTATTCTAAGTTTTGGATGAGTACATTTTTGCTTGAATGACTGGAGATTTTGTGTTTCCATCAATTCTGAAAATTAAGGAACGTAGGGTCTTGGGAGGGTCAGCATGAGTAGCTTTACCGATGTAAGAAGTTTTGTCTATGACTCAGACCCTAGTCACTCGTATTGTAAGAAACACTTTTAATGGATCGAGGCTCGCTCTCTAAAGAAGTTAATTATATCCAAGTACATTTCTGTATGGCCTTTCTCTGCATTCGGTGGCTATGGCAAATCTTTTCCTATTCTTTTGTACTGTATCTTTTGAAGTCATTGCTAACTTAATTTCAAATCTAATGAGGTATGGTCTTTTAACACGATAGCTAGTGTTTTCATATTGTGTATCCTATCATCGGAATTATCTTTTAGGTGAACCTCAAGCCTACTTTAGGATTGGTGTTAGGTGTCAAATGTCTAAAGATGAAATGCATATTGATGGATGCAACTAAAACCAATTGATGTTGTGGTACTGGGTTCCTTGAAGAATCTTGTTGAATATAAAAAAGAATGAACTTATCTCTCTTAACTACGCTTGGCTGGTTCTAGTAGCAGTATACTTGGTTTTTTTTAATTTATTTATTTGTTTGTGTGTTGTTCCTCAACAATTCATGATACCTAATATACCGTGCAAACGTTACATGCAAATGCTTGGGCCAGATTTAAGCGATAGAGTTGCCCATCATGCTTAGGCTGCGCTCCTGGTATCACTTGCACACATCACATATATTAATCATATAGAACTATAAATATGGGAGATGGATGACATCTATCAAGCATATATGACATCACATATATCACTTGCTTGTATATTGCTTTAGCCAAGAAAATATAGGTTTGATTTAGAATGTAGCATATTTCAGGGTCAGGGTTGGATTTCCATGAAATAACTTAGGTCAGATTGGACCATAAAGAATGGAAAAGTGGATAATAAAAGATAAATTAAGAATAATTAAATAAGCCACCACTCTGTACAACAGCATGAAAAATTGAAATTCTGCATGTGCAAGCTTTTTGGTTGTTTAGCTTTCATTGATGTACAGTACTTTTTTGAGTCATATTTAGATGTGAGCTTTGTGAACAAAAATACCCTATTATCAATTTTTTCGAGTATTATTAGGCACTTGTAGCAATTTAAAATGCTGAGATATATAACTCTTGAAATCATATCTATATGCAGTCGATTGGTTTTTTGGGTCCTGGTATTTCCCTTCTCGGTCTGAATGTAGCAAAAAGTCCTTCTGTAGCTTCGTCTTGGCTTACGGCAGCTGTTGGGTTGAGTTCTTTTAGCCATGCGGGCTTTTTGGTAAACCTCCAGGTTGGTCATGGACTATTTGGTTTGTTTCTGAAATTTCATATGATGCGTTTGAAGTAATCCTAACAACTGCAATTTTATTTTTAATATTATTTCAGGAGGTCGCCCCACGATTTGCCGGTGTACTTCATGGTAAGTGTATTTCTTCTTCTCTCATGATATGATTTTGAGTGTGATGGATGGTCTTTGTTAATGCGGCGGGCGGTATCAGGAATGTCGAACACTGCTGGAACATTGGCGGCAATAATGGGAACCGTTGGAGCTGGCTTCTTTGTTGAGAGAATGGGTTCTTTCCAGGGTTTTCTAATTCTGACGTCGTTGCTATATTTCATTAGTACACTTTTCTGGGATCTTTTTGCTACTGGAGAGCGCATCCATATTATTATGGATGATGGTGGTGCTGATGAAGAAGAATCTTCTTGATTAAGCAATTTCAATTTCAGGCTCTGCATAAGACAATTATGTCAGTTGGATAAAAAGTGCTACTACAAAGATCAATTGTTTATATTATTAACATGGATAAAACTAACAAATGACAAACGCCATTTACAATGCGCAATGAAAAACTATTTGATACAAGAATGTTGAGAAGGGTGCTATTCAAAAGTAGTCAAGGATGATAATTTCATCATTAACATAGTCAAAATTTGTCTATCAGCTGACAAAGGAATCCATGAAAGTATATTCAAAACTTCACTAGAGATTTCTTGAAATCACAAGTGAGAAAAAGGGACACAATACAAAAAAAATTCCTCTTCGACAGAAACTGGTTACCAACTGTTTGACACAGTCACAACCTTCCATAAATGAAACTAACTTGTGTGGGAATGGGAATGAAATTTGACTCGTTAGGAGAGCTTACCACATCAACAGGAGAGCCAATACAAACTGAACAAGCCCCCCAGCACCAAACCTGATAAAAGACGAGTAAAAACATGAATTTCCAAAAGTGAATGTATAATCGAACGGTTCTGAAGACATTAAACAACCCATTATGATGAGACTTTCACCTGTTTGACTTGATCATAGCTAGTCAACTCGGCATAATTCATTTATTGTAGCATTACGTGCAAAATAACTTGGACCACTCACTCAGGAAAGCCCCAAGTCTCTCCTAGATTGTAAAATTTCAAAGGTTCAGTGAGAAACAAATATTTAAAATATTAAGCACTATTTGTTAAATACAACCTGTCTAACAATTGTCCAATAAGCAATATTTATCACAAGATCAATTGGATTTGACACACTACTTGCCAAGGCAACTAATTTTATTATAACGATCAAGTTAGGATGTCCAGTGGTCAAGAAGTGAACTGGAACGATACGATCTACTGACACCATCTACACAGCATCAGTCAAACCCACAAGTTCAAACATCCATGGAGAGCCAACCAGTTGTTTAGCCCAGCAAAAAATTTTCTTGGTCAAAGGAACATCTCCCATGAAAATTTCACCAACATACAAGGATTTAACCTGAAAATAAGGGATAAATATATATCTTTGGACGATCTCAGAATAAAATAATACAACATCTTTAAACTGTCATACCTATCTATCCATACCTCCAAAGTTACCCAACAATTGGGGGTGGCTGTGGGTGAAGGCCTTGGTGTCCGGTGGAACGATGCAAAGCTACAATGAAATGAATCACAAAGGAAAAGAAGAGACACAACATTGTTAGATTTGGTAAGTCTCACATAGTCCCACGTCAGAAAAATCAAGTTTGATATTTCATGTTTAAACTATAAATAAGGGCCTGGGCTTTGAAATCAGATGCATCACAAGAAAACATAATTGTTTGTTTTAGGTTTTTTTTGTTTAGTAGTTTCATGTTTTATGACCTAGGAACATCTTTTTAAGGTATTTGTAATAGTCCCTCTTTTATAGTAGTGATTTGCTCCTCCTTATTTATTTTTCTGTTTTATTATTTTTGTTGGATTGTCAAAATTATCCTTTCATAAATTTTCTAGGGTTAGCTCTAACAAACATAACTTTGTCATAGCAATTCTCCTGATTTTAAGTTATTTCTTAGTTAGTTCTTCATAAATTTCTTAGGTTGAGAAGCTTTTCCGCTTCCGTACATTGTGAGTTGAAATTTGTTTCCCTCTGTCTTTCTTTCTTTTGGTTGACCAAAAATTACTATCAGAAAACGTTGTTGCGTCCTGTAACCATGTCTACATAACTGCCATTCAATCTTGTATAAGCTCACAGTAAGTGACCTAAGAACCATACGTGCCGTATTTAGGAGAACAAGCCTGGAAGATCTTAGATCATTCTAAGATCTGTAGCGCAAGAAGAGAGAGATTCTCCGATCTCGATGTTATTGTTTCTTTCAACAAGGAAAGAATCTTAATCGCATCCATCCATTTGACGAGAAGAGCAAACGGAATACAAGCATCGAACAGAAGAAACAAATAGCAATATTAGTAAGTAATGGAAGAAGGGAAAGAGAACCATTTGCCCTCGAAAATCATCACTTCATTCAAGAAATAAGAAACCGTTTTACACATCACATCTACGTGCTTCATTCGGAGAGCTAGATCACTATAAGCATCAAACAGTAGCAAATAACCAGATCGGGAACCGACAGAAGAAGTCACGAAAAACAAAAAAAAGGGGGAAAAAGAAAACAAGAAAACCTCATATCTCAAAATTATTACACTCAAGAAGGAAACGATTTTGAAGATCGCATCGATCGGAGGCAAATAACAACATTAGTAAGCAATGGAATAGGTAACCATGAAGAAAGAACAAGAAACTCTCGTATCCCAATATTGGCAACCAAGAAACTCCCGAAACTATTACTTCTTTCAAGAAGGATTGAATCCTGAAGATGGTATCTATCGATTTGATCGGGAGAGCACAAAAGGACTTCAAGCATTATCCGATCAAAGAAAGATATTAGTAAGCGGTGGAACAAGTGACGAGAAGGGATGAAACCCAAGAAACCCTCGTATCTCTAAATTATGGTTTCTTTAAATAAGGAAAGAATCCGGAGATCGCATCGCATCGCATCAAATGATCGATCGGTAGAACTAGAGGACTAAAGGCAAGAAGCAAACGCAAATAACAAAAGGTAAGGCGGGTGATCGACAGTTACCTCCGCGAAGCAGCCGGCAATGGCGATGGTCGCTAACCTCCCGACGAAGGCGATCTCGATCTTGAAGCCGTGTTCGGCCATGGCTCGCCGCCACTCGCGGGGGCGAGGGAGAGACGGAGGCTCGGAGAGGGGAGATGGAGGAGGGTCGCCGGAGGAACAAGAAATTGGGGAAGGAGCATTTCTTGGGGAGGGGGGCTAATAAATAGGGAAGCTAAGATTTGGCGCCAGAACGCCTCGATCCAAAACGAAAACAGATGAGTGGAGCGGCACGGCCACCCGCATCGTGATTGGATATATATGGGACCCCCTTTACATCCACTCACAACGCTGGTGACCTCATGGGTACCGGTGACGCATATTGGAAGTATACTTGATGTGGAGACATATATATAATACTTTATTATATATATATTATATTAGCCACAGTTAGATATAATAGTTTTGTGTGTGTATATATATATATGTATATATATATATATGTATATATATATGTATGTATATATATATATATGTATATATATATGTATGTATGTATATATGTATGTATGTATGTATGTATGTATGTATGTATGTATATATATATATATATATGTATGTATATATATATATGTATGTATGTATATATATATATATATATATATATATATATATATATATATATATATATATATATATATATATATATATGTATGTATATATAATAGCCCCTTCTTATTGCATAAAAGCGATAGGTTGAAGAACACAAACACGCACAAAAGATGAAAAAGAAAACAGAAGCTCATAAGCTGGTAAAGTTTAGAACGCTATCGAATTTATGGGTCAATTCGATGCAAGTAGATGGCATCTTTACAACTAGCAAGAATGGATGGATGGTGTTGGATCCATGTCGCTTTTGTTGGTGGGAGTTCCTTTTCTCCTACCTCACCCGTGAGAAGAAGCTATTCCGTGTTTTTGCACTTCCCAAGGCATTGCGAACTTATGGAGACTTAGATGGTGACGATGGCAGGCGAAGACTGTGTGTCCTGTTGGGAGTACAAACTCGAAACACGGAATCAATGTCGTAGGACAGGGATGGAGCTACGACTGGTTGTGATGGGTGAAGATCCCCATCTCGGGTTGATGGAGGCAGGGCCCTGCATCATCAGCTTTTTGGCACAGTGGATGCATGTATCCACCTGAAATGGAGGGACCAAACACAGAGAATCCTGATCCATTTGTTTTGTTCTGAGTTAGATGGTTGGTCACTTTAGGTCTCGACGCAGATGCTGTCCAAATGGTTTATGAGACTATGGCTGCAACTAAAACAAGAAGAAAAATAAGGATTCATATGTTCTTTCTCATCCAACCTAACAGAACAAAGATGCATTGTGTGGTTTTGGTCTTAGAGTTGAACAGCTTAAATCTGCTTCTCTCTGTATTTAGTTTGGGAATCTCGACATGATGTAGCCTTAGGATGAGAAGCAGCAGCAAACATGGTATCGTTCGTATGGGATGAGTATGTTCAGTGGAACAACAACACAATACCAGTACCTTGTTTCCAGCAACAAAATGTGACTTTCTTCATTCCAATCAGCAAATGGGACGCTGACAAGATCCGGAGCAGATCTCCTACACTTTCAAAGGCCAAGAGATTAATTAGCAGGTTTCCGCATGTTGAAATAGCATTTTGTGGTCATGAAGTTTCATGACCACAGAGGATGACGGGAGAAGGATTACTAGCGCACACAGTACAACTTGGTTGTCCTGTATTTTGACTTCTTCTGCAGATGAGCACCGAAACCTGGAACCTTTGCTTGCATCCTTGTTGAGATTAAAAAGGAAGAAAGATAGGTAGTATGCAAGCAGTACATTAAAGCATACGTAGTCGTGTAATATATGCTAAGAACGCTCGGAGAAGAGACTGCAGATGAGCCAAAGCAAACGATGAGCAAATTACAGGAAGCATACCAAGGCAGAGAGCGAGGGAAGAAGCTAACTCATTTTGAGTTCCTTGCACCGTCCTGGCGAATCATGGAAGACAGAAGAAGCTGAGGGATCGGTAGATGATGACGATGAGTGAATGATGCCATGAAATGGCTGAAGGAGGGATCCAAAAGGATCGCATGATCCAAGCTCGCTAACACGATCGGATGGATGGAGAGAGAGAGAGAGTGTGTGTGTGTGGATCAATGCGATCCCTTTGGATGCTTCCTGGAGCCACAGGCGAACACATCAGAATGCAACAGTAAAGAGAGGTGTCCCCCTGGAGAACCAGGAATATGTGCCCTTTTAAAGACTCTCGCGCCCGATGCCTGTAGCTTCCTGTGACGTTTAGTTTATGGTGAAGTTACCAAAAAGCCCGCACATACAATTCATGCTTCTTCACGTCACCACAAGTTAATTACCTGAGGCAATCACATGGGGTTGCAGTCTCTCGAACTCCTCTCCTTCCCTTCGTTTCTCTCCTTGGAGTCATTCCGCGGCATCGATCGTAAGTCGGCTGCTGGTGCTGTTAATTTCAGCTACTGTGCTCTGGACTTGTGACTGTGTCGGCATAATATAAAACGCCTGCTGCCATGAAGATTTGGAGACCGTGAACCCTATGCTTCGTTGCGTTCTTAGTCCAAACAAGATTCAACATTCGCAAGATTACTGTTGCGTCCTGTTTGTCGGCAGTGTTAAGTGGAGGAAGACGGCAAGGTGACTACAGAGTGCAGATGGAACTTTTGCGGGTCAATTTGTTGTTTGTCCCTTATCGCTCAGTTGTTTCTCAAATGTGGTGAAATCATTAAAGCGGCGTCCATGGTGGTGGCCGGTGCTGTCGGAGTTGATTTGAAATGGTGGATTCATGGTACGCTCGCGCGGTGGTCATGGTGCCTTCTCGGCTGGACACGAATGCCAGTTCCAGCAACCTTTTGTCGCCCGGCTCTATCACCGCTGGGCCTCACGACCATGGAATCCTGCAGCGTATGTCTTCCCGACATTGAATGTCTTCCTCCGAGATGGAGCGAGCAGAGCCTGAGGCACCATCAAGTTTCAGCTGCCATGTTTCTGCAAATGGAGAAGGTTGTGGGTGTGGGACAACCAGTCGCTTCTCCCTCGCACATGCACTGCAATAAAGCCCATGTCCTCCGTTGCCATCCATCGAACGACCAGATGCCGCTGCGCGTCCTAGATACTCACTCTAGCTCACAACTTCCATGCCCACCACTTTTGTATCATCACCATTACTTTCCAGTGATGAAGACAATCCCCCCTTTCGCGCTTCGAGCAGGAAAGCGAGGCTCTCCGACAACTTCCATCCCTCGTTTTTCCGGTGTGCCATCATGACGACGCCGGTAAGATAATGTTGAAATGGTTGCAGAGAAATGCCTCGCTTCCTAATTTCCTGCTTCTTGTGGTCCATCTTCAACGCTTGCATGAATTGAAGTGGGCACCGAAGATGCCAGGGGTGGGTCGACCGGAAGGGCCCCTCCCCCCACCCCCCCTCCTCTCAGCAATTGCAGCTCGCTTTTCTTTTTCTTTTTCCCTTGATTGCTAATGATGTGAGGGTTGTCCTTTACACCACCTTTTATCATTTTCTACATGTAAGGATATGCTTTCCCTCTTTAAGTTACTAATAGATGTGGGAACTCCCATGACCATCGCGCTGTTTGTTTACAGCGTGAGGAAGCTCGTGATACATGGCCATCATCTGTGCAAACAATCTCTGTCTCTAGCGTGCCATCCTTCCTTGTTACAGTCTTCCTCTCTGAGAAAACACCTCCACTTGGAACCCCAAGGATCACGAAACGTTTTACGAGGTGGATTACCGAACACTGCTGCTTTGTATCGGAGGGTCTAACGTTGCTTGATTATAAGCGTGAAGAAAGCTGTAGGCTCTGCGACGATGATGATTACAATAAGCAACAAAAGAAACCCGAATGGATCATCATCATCATCTCATCAACCTGATTATTGAGATGTCGGATGCTGGCTAGTATAAACTCAATCCGATAGTGCAGCAATCAAGATGATATGATCGTCGCCAGCTTTGCATCCTTTGTTTAATGAGTACTAAAGCAAATGCAGATTCGCTTTCCTGATCTGATTCTGCAGCGCTCACATGATACATGTAGTATTTGGTCGCTCTACTTAAAAGGTAATTGGCCAAGATTGCAAGGCTGGTACTGCACATGTTCTTGTTGTTTTCAATCGTCTGGAGCTGATCTTTCGGCACAAAAGGGAACGACAGGATGACACATGCTATCTCTGTCCGATGCCAACCTAATGATGAGTACAGGCTATAAACAAACGGAGGGAGACTGGGAATCCGTCGTCCTGTATGCTATCACACACGCAAAGACAACTTGCGGATGGTGTTTGGAGGGATACGTCGAAGATTTGTTGGCCTTGTTTATGAACACGCTCTCTTCGAGCTACTACTACACACCCTCCTACAGCTCCACGAGAGATCCAAGCATGGTCCATCGACCAGCAGCCTACTTGATTTCCAGCCATGGATGGATGGCTCATGGGCTGAGCCACGACGATGCTGCCGAGCAGATCTTGGGCCAAGCGTCGTACGTGGATTCACTCCCACGTCATATCATTTTCTAGCCAGAGAGTCCATGGCGGCTCCCAGAGATCTCGGCACTCGAAATACTAGATCCTGGCATGTGCCATGCACGTATGTTCCCGGAGGAGCTTCCCTGTGCCATCTGCCACACGCACGAGAGGTGAGATCGACCGATGGGGTCATGCAGCCGTATCACTGTCGATCGCCGGAAGTGGCTCACGTGTTGCAGAAGGGAGTGAGCATTCTAGCATGCTTCTGCTTGACGACAACAAGTTGAATCTTGCTATCAAGAGCACCGAGTCCGCTTGATCATAACATAACCGTGTGGGATTTCTGAGGGTTTCATCCTCTCTGCCTCTGCTTGTTAACAGTGTCCAGCTACTACTTTTTGACAGTATGGAAATATGGCAAGCGATTACCTTCTCTAACATTACTACTCTCTTGGAGCTATCTGGCTCGTGACCAGCGGCAAAACCAGAACTTTGCATTCGGATTCCTTGCACGCATCAATTTCCTCTTTGGTCTGCGTGCAAGTTTTCATATGCTTTGTGTTCTTTCATCCTTCCTTGTCTGCTAATATGATTGATTAGGGTATACAGGTCCCCCGGACACCATCTTCTGCTCTGCTCTGCTCTGCTCTGACAGGAGGAAACAAACAGGACAAACCTGAACCTTATCTCTCGGCCTCGACTCTGTCGGATCTCCAAGCCAGTTGCGGATCATGATCATGACAAGCAGTAATCGAGACGTATCCACCATCTCCCTTTCATGGACAACTCTATAAAGCATCACCATCGTCGTCTGTACCGATCCGCCTGCATTATGTAGCATCCCTATTGTCTCTCAAGATATTTGGCCAATGAAACACCAACACGTAACTGCTTGCTAGAAATTTGCTCTCCCCCTCCCTGTAAGACAATATGTTATCCGTTGAAGAAGAAACACTAACAAGTTTCTATCCTACGGGCCATCAACTCCTGTAGAGATCCTTTAAATATATGAAGTTGTTGAGGACAAAACCAAGTAAACTATGTATGTTATACAGCAGGAGAACGTGCATGGCTTAAACATGGTGGTTCTCAAGGAACACAGGTGGTGCAACAATGTCAACCGGCCGCCATAATCTATTGCTTCATCAGTTCCCCATGGTTCGATGTTCGAATGACGTCTTCTCAACGCATCAACCGTAGGCCCTGGAAAGAGAGCAGCTCAAGCTTCATCTGAGCTTAATATGATTCACAGCGCATGCATGTCTCTTTGCAAAATCCTGTTGGTGGTGCGAGCTACACCTTCGTGTTGTCACTATAAATTGAAGCGGCAGACGCTGATCCACGAGCGACATGAACGCAAACAAGGTCGGTGATTTGCTGGGATCGATCTAAGAACATGAGCTGTCCATTGGGGGCGTGGTTGGTGCAGGTCCCGACAACCACGGCAGCATGTTGGGCCTACAGATCGTTCCTGTGTGATCCTGTTAAATTAGAAATGTGAAGAAACTTATTGCCGAGAGAGATTTCAGCAGAGCTCAAAGATTTGTTTAGATTGCGTGGAGAAGAGTCAGCGAGAGAGGTTGAAGCATGCGGCAAAAGGGAGCGTGCGGCCACGACTCGATGAGCCGAGACATGGCCCCATCGCATTCTTATACTATTTCTCGCCACCCCGCAAGCCTTTTGCTGAGGCCGACGACAGCATCCTATGAAGAGAAAACGAGAACAGAGCAGCGGTAGGAAGTAGCAAGGAAGTTTCCAAGGAGGAGGAGGAGGAGTGCTTAAAGTTTTCCGGCTTCTTTCTTCTCCCTTCCTTCTTTCCATGAGGAAGCTGTGGCCCAACCTGGACCGGGAAGATGGACTGGACACCGTCCTGGAGGTGCCAATCCCGGAGGAGATGTTCCTGTCCGGCGACAGCTCCAAGAGCAGCAAGACGCTCTGCACCAACGTGAAGGCCTGGGTGCGGCCGCACGTCGACCGATCCCCGCCGTCGCCCATCGGCCGGGGAGCGGAGCTCCAGCTCATGCTCGGCGTCATCGGTGCGCCGCTCGTCCCGTTACCCGTCCAGGCGTATAAATCCACCCTCATCCGCGACATGAAGGAGGACCCTATCGTGAGACTCCGACCAACGTTTTCTTCGCAATCACGTCTTGTTTCGTTGATGTCTTATGCCTCGTCCCTTTTGCACTGCGAATGGCAGGAAGTCTCCATGGCTAAATATATCGTGCAGCAGTACATCGCGGCGTCGGGAGGGGAGCAAGCTTTGAACGCGATAAACAGCATGTACGCCATGGGGAAGGTCCGGATGACGGCGTCGGAGTTACCCAAGGGGAACGGCGGCGGCCACGGGGACGCCACCGACGGCAAGAAAGCGAAGAAGTGCGGCGGCGCCGGCGAGATGGGCGGCTTTGTGCTGTGGCAGAAGAAGCCAGACCTGTGGTGCCTGGAGCTGATGGTGTCGGGGTGCAAGATCAGCGCCGGGAGCGACGGCAAGGTGGCGTGGAGGCAAACCCCATGGCACCAGTCTCACGCCTCCCGTGGCCCACCTCGCCCCCTGCGCAGATCTCTTCAGGTTCGTATCTCTGTTTCTCTCGCTCGTCGCCACCGGCTTGACTCAAACTAGGAGACGACGCCACGGCGGTCCCTTTCGTTTGAAGGCTGGAACACATTCATGTTCTGATTCCACGTGCTGAGTGCAGACGGACACCACATGGCGGTGTTCGTCGCTGGGAGATGTTATGTGAGGCATCACATGCATGACAAAGCTGAGCTTAATACAGAACCAAATCCAACACACACCTTCTTCGTCGTCTGACACAGGGACTTGATCCGAGATGCACGGCCAATCTATTCGCCAACTCGGTGTGCCTGGGCGAGAAGACCATCAACGGGGAGGACTGCTTCGTGCTGAGGCTGGACGCGGAAGCGGCCACCTTGCGAGCCCGAAGCAGCAGCAGCGTGGAGATCATTCGGCACACCGTGTGGGGCTACTTCAGCCAGCGGACGGGCCTGCTGGTCCAGCTCGAGGACTCCCACCTCCTCCGGATCAAGTCCGCCGTCCAGGAGAGCGTGTACTGGGAGACCACCATGGAGTCGCTCATCGAGGACTACCACCCCATCGACGGCGTCAACATCGCCCACGCCGGGCGCACCAGCGTGTCCCTGTTCCGGTTCGGCGAGACCAGCGATGGGCACACGCGGACGCGGATGGAGGAGACGTGGACCGTGGAGGAGGTGGACTTCAACATATGGGGGCTCTCCATGGACTGCTTCTTGCCTCCGGCGGACCTCAAGGAGGAGAAGGAGGGCGGTGACGTTGGCGGAGTGGCGGCGGCGGCCACCAAGAGTGCGCGTCCACCTTTCAGGGTCCAACCGGCCGTCGCTAGGATCGGGATTTCGCAGGTGGCAGCGGTCGACGTAGATGAATCGGACTCGACGTCGACGGAGGAGGAGGATGGGAGCCAATGACTGCCGCATCAGTGAAGAGAGTGATTTGATCAGTGTAAATACTGCATCAATGTAGACAAATTTTGGAGTGCTGGGGATTATTATTAGGCGAAGCTCTCCATCTCTCTCTTCCGGTCTAATCAATTTCGGATGAATCGAGGCAATGTCCAAAGCTCGTCTCCAACATGTAAATGTTATGCGTTTATAGTCATTCAACTTCGGATGTAATTGAATAACCTAATGATTCCAACAATCTTGGGCCACGTTTCGGCAAGGAACATCCACACGATGGATACATCCAAAACAAGATTTGATGGTAGGACGTGATCGATTTCGATCAACTCCACAGGGCAGAGTCCTCAACCCTTCGTCTTTGTTGTACGCATGGACGCGCGACGAAGCCCAAAAGTTAGTAGCTCACCAACCATGGGAAACATATGGGGCGGTCGGTGTGACTCGCGGCCGCCCTTGACCAACATGTAGAGCCAGCTGCCGCGGCAGCCGACTGCTTCCACCGTCGTCATATAAATCCATCGATGGTCGACTACATCTCTGCGTTTGGTCCAATCGATGGTCGACTACATGAACCGGGTTTGGTCCCCCGACCTGCGAGGTCACGTGGACCGCACCGAACAGGGCAATGCCTTGCGTCGTACGCATCGGGAACGACGTGACGACGGCGAGAGCCACGGAGCGGGCATTCATGGCTGCCTTCAACGGACCACGGCCATGCATCTACAGAATCGAAAGGTGGCGAGAAACGCGCCCACGACTCGCATACGACGAATGCATAGTCATGAGAAGGTAAAGCAGAAAGGACACCGATCGCGGTTGCACTGCCGTCCGATGGTAACTGCAGCCGATTTGACCGGGGCGGAAAGGACGGAGAAGACGGATGGGTAAACCGAAGGCCTCGAGAGCACCACGCACGGCAAGACCCCACGCTGCCTTGGCTCGTCAAGCATCGATCGCCTCCGCACATCGCTCGAGAACACTCGTATTCAAAGACAAGCTGCTGCAGAAGACACACAATCGATGTGGTTTGGCGAGCGACAACAAAAAGGAGGGATGGATGTTAATTTCTTATCGCAAAACACCGATCCCACACTGATTCTTCGCCACAATGACACATCCATGACGATTATTTCCGCCTACGCTGCCGCCTCCTTCCCTACTGCTGTTGCTCCTATTAAGACACTAATCTTTTCCTTCTCTCCTACGCGCTATGCTAAGAGCTGACGCAAAACATCAAGAGTGAGTCGCAAGCAAGTCAATAGGTCCATTCCTGGGGGAGTCCAACCTCGTGGGCCACGACTGCTGCTGCTGCAGCGGCGGTCGGCTGGGCTCCGAGGTGGTGGTGCTTCTTGGTCTGATGCGATGGCACCGCGCTGCTTGGACGGATGCGAGCATCTGCCGGACAAACGAAAAGATAATTACGCACGCAATCGACGGACACAAACGCATCAGGACAGTAATTACCATGACCGACCACAAGGCGACCAGGGAAGGCCGGCCGTCCTGCTAACACCTCTAGGTTCAGGTTCGAAGCTTGAACCTTCCTCGCAGGAACCAGCGCGGTCGGACGACCTACCAACATCACGAAACCGCAAAGATGATATTAGGCGATGACGCCAGGAGGATTGAGGGTGTTACGACGCTATGCGCTAAAGACAACAGATGGCTGGCACTGTTTGTGACCAAGGACAGAGGAGGAATGCGGCAGAAGAGAGGCACGAGAATCCTCGGACCCAGGAGATCGATGTGGCGCAGCGCTTTACCAGTGGTTTTCCTCGGGTCGAGCACGTTGCAGACGGACCGGGGAAGGAACACGCCGGTGCCGATGGGCTCCTTCCGCGCGTGGGAGCCGTCGAGGAACAAGGTCGGCATTCCGGCCACTGGTTGCGGCGGTCGCTGCTTCGGCAGCTGTGGCTCTCGAAGTGGCGGCCACGCGGAGGGCGACAGATCCAAAGGCCACCCGCACCGGCCCTCCCCGTCCCGTCCACCGCAACATCTGGCTTTGCTCTGCCTCCCCCATGCCGCCGACAACTGCTGATTCATCGTTTGCTGACGCTTTAGGTGGTAAAACTGACACAACAGTAACGGAGGCCACAGACCATAAGAACAAAGCAGACACGAGCCCGGGGGGGGGTGGGGGGACAATGGAATGAAAGAGTATGAGACTCACTCGAGCTGCTTGCAGTTGCTCAAGGGTGAAAACCGGCGTGGAGGCGTCGTAGCCGTCATCGATGTTCCTCGAGATCGCGAACGTAGCCGGTAAGGGCAGCCTCGGCGGACCGAGGACCCCACGGTCGTACACGGTACGGTGACGGCCGAGATCGCCGAGCCGTCTTAGCAGCATCACCTGGTCCGCCGCCTCACAGAGCAGGTCGCAAGGGTCGTCCTTGCTGCGCTGCGCCAGCGGGGACGAGGACGGCGGCGACGACACCAGCGAGGGGCCGTTGGGGCTCCCCTTGTTGGAGGTGGACCACGCGCAGAGCGTGGACTGCGGCGACCGCGCCATGGCCTGCGGTAGCGACGAAAACCAACCCCTCCAAATCACTGGATCTGAAGCGGAGGAAGAAAGAAAAACCGGCGACACGAGAGACAGCTCTCTACCTTAGCATGCTCCGGAGCCGCAACGGGGGCGTCCTCGTGGGCGCAAGGAAGGAAATAGCGAGCCATCTGCTGGGCGAGCCCAGCCACGTCGTCGACGGTTTCCCCACCGTTCTTGGGTCCTCCCTCGAGGAAGAAGGCATCGCAGAGGAAGTGAGAGGGCAGCCAAAGCTCTTCACCTCGGTACTCTTTCGCCATCACGCACGCAAACAACCGGAGGAACGCTTCTTCTCGATCCGGGCGCCGGCGGAAGTGTAAGCGGAGAGGGGGCTTGAAATAGCAAGAGGAGGGCAGTTGGGTGCGTTGGGGGGGAGTGGGTTTGCGGGCTGCGGAAGGAACAATTATGCTACCACTCGCCGCGGCCACAAGTAGCTTCAAGCTCGCTTGAGTCCGCCGGAAATGGTCGGGCCATTCCAATTTACGGCGGTTGAATGAGTGGAGTAGTCCGGGTTGGGTCAACAGATCTCGGACGAGTGGCCATGTGGCTGTGGCTGGTTGATGACACCATTAGTTTACTTTGCATCGCAGGGAGCGGACGTGACGTCGAAGGAGATTAACCACACAATCAAAAATTATATTACGAAAGAATTGCGCAAATATATTTAAATGAATGTAACATTTATGTGCATGAAAGCTCTCCATCGATGGCTAGAGGGATTATTGCTTCCTAGTTGATGATATATATAAAAATCGAGATTAAAAATGTAAAAGTCAGCAACAAAAAACGAAAGATAAAATCAAAATTAACAGATTGATGATGATGACAGAGGTTTAACGTGAAGTAGATGAGGATGGGTGGATTAACAATCCAGTAAACAAAAAAAAAAAAGAAAAAGAAAAGTAGTTTAGGTCAACAGAATTCCTTAAGAGGGTTATGATTGAGCATAATAGCACCTGCCTGCCTTTGCTTCACTCTCAAGTTGGAAGATTACAGAAACCAAAGCCTGTTTATGATTTTTTTGGTCTAAGGAGAGAATCCATCTTTTGCTTTAATAACAACAACCCCTTTTGGTGAATCAAATGATACATCAAACTCTGTATGTTGTTATCATGTACCTGTGCGGCTCTTTTGATCATACGGTATGCCGCCACTCTTCGTCCTAATTATTGTGTTGGGAGCTAAAAACTTGTAAGGAGACTTTAAACCAACCTTTTTATCTGATTATTATTATTATTATTATTATTTTCTCTTAAGAATAAATGGCGAAAGAAACTCGTTGAAAATTTTATGATGAGGATTTAAAAAATATTCAACCTATATGAACAAAAAAACCTTTTTATTTAGTTTAAGATTACTTAATCGAATCTATCATCAAAGCATGTAAGTTTGGGATGTGTTACCATCAGAAAATGTCCGGAGTGGTTGCTCAACCAAAAGCCACGGTTGACGGGGGTGAGAGCGATCTTTTACCGACACTCGACCTAAACCTTCTGCATCCAATGGAATAATAATAGGCTGCACACACAGCTTCTTCACAACTTATGATTAGGTCTGGAGACACTCTACTTACCCATGTCATCCGTCTTTGCTGTAGAGTAGAAATTGCAAGCGTGATCCATGTAGAGTAGAAATTGCAAGCGTGATCCTTTTTGACTTGCTGCCACTGCAACTCTGGACACAATCAACCATTCTTAATCAGATAATAACTAAGGTTTCAAGGGAAAGTGAGCTAAATGCTTCTGCCGCATGCCTATGCGTACTCCGGTGATGTAAAGCCAACAGACTGCAGCAGCATGAGGATACTTGAAAAAGGGGCCTGCAAATGTTGCAGCATGAACGAATGGCCAACCATGAAAACTTTTCAAGGATCAAGCTTTCCTTTCCCATATACACAACAGCTGCTACTTGTGAATTTGATCAAGCTATTCTTGATGCACTTCGGCACTGCCGTAAACTAAGTTACCATGGCACAATCCAAGCAACCACATTCTGCCTGATCGCTCCAACAACAGGAAGACAGACAGAGCAGCAGTCTAGAAATAGACCGATTTCCCTGATTATATCCGCTACACTAACTTTGTCTTCGAGGCCAGAACATTAATACCAAACTCTGTGACTAAATCAGTACTGTATACGAGTGAAATTGCTTGCGGCTTCCAGGAAACACCGAAAGAATGCTTACATGCACGCCCATCGATCGACTGATATGTACACATGCATATGGTTGAAAGACTAATGATTCTATCAAAATTGCAATGATTTTCTGCAAAGGAATGTGCCTCATGTTGGAGATTCAGCAAGAACCAAGGTATGCCACCAACCGCATGACACGTTCTTGGGCCGGAGGTTCTCCATAGGAACCAAAGCAGGGATGTTTCTGTCGATCGCATCCCCTAAACCAAGCTGTGAACAGAAAGACAAAACACTAAACCTAAATCAAGAACAAAAGGTTGAAGCAGGATTTTTGTTGCACGAGATATGTGATACCTGACCATATTTGTTCCATCCCCAGCAAAATACCTGTCCATCATCTGCAACGCCACAAGTGGAAGAATCACATAGTTTGTCAGTTCAAGCTCACAAAGAGATGTTCCAGAAGCGGCATCCGCTGATGTAGTTTAGTTATGGCTGAAGTGCTTCACGAAGAAAGGACATGCATGACTACCAATTAAAAAGATAAACTGCAACAACAAAAAAAGAAAGCTCGCCAATTCTGATAAAACACCTATGTTGATATTGTAGAAGCAGCACATGACAGTTGGAATGAGGTTGTCTGCATAACTTTTGTTCTAAGCATGTTAAACAAATATCAGTAGATACTTTTGTGACAGAAACATGGGAAATTGCTTCTTCAATTAAATTATTTAGTTTTTATCGTGTTAATATGCCTAACATACATCTCACTTGAGTGAGGGGGAGACATTGTACAACCACCATTTAAATTACATTTGACATAAGTTTCTATTGCAAAATTTTGGAATGTGTTTGGGTTCCACAATAACATTCAAGTGTGGAGTGCGCATATGGGTTGGAGCAGTCTAAAGGACAAACTAGCATGATAAGATGGGCTCAAGGTAATACCTGTCATCATGGCATTATGACGTGCTCCACAGGAGACCAATTTGGCGTTCTTGTTCTCCAGACATGGAGCATCCAGTAGCTTGGGTAGAGTCTGTAACCACAAGCATGCTATGAGCACCAATATCAAATCATTGAAAGTCATCTTTATTCAAAAATATCTAAAGTTCTTAACATAATCCAAATTAATGGCCGTAGTTATAGTTCCTGTCTTCGGCCAGATATATTCTAGTTACACCTATGGCTTATAAAATAACCTACAGGAAAAAATTTAAAGAACTTGATCTATGAAAAGCAGCTTTGCTCTTTACCATATTTCCGACCCATTTCTTAGCAAAATTTCATGCTTCTTTTTGGATGCTTTGCATATGATTAGCGCACTGGGTTCCTTTTTTTCATCAAAATAAGTCAAATTGTAGAGGGCACAGGTTTCAAGTTCTGTGTGGAATCTGTCCACTAATGGAGCATGCTTAGGTCTCTGGTGATACATGTAACTCCTCTTTTTGTCCGAATGGAACATGCTAAAATGGAAAGATCCAGCTGTCAGTGCATCTGTTGAACATTTCAAAAAAAAAAAAAAAAACAATGTTGGGTGCCACTGCAAGCTACATATGGTACTTTAGAGTTTATCACAGTGTTCCTTTATCCTTTATTTTCTTCATGGGTCTGTTATATTTCCACATGCAGGTAGTGCCAAGAGGGGTTTAAATTAGGAGGGGAGGAATGCCGAAGAGGCTTGAACATTTACAGCTTCCACCATATTTCTTCTATTTTAAATTTGGAAGTCAAAGTAGTTGCAAATAAACTCCTGGCATGCTGCAATAGGCAGCCATGAGACATTGCATCTTGCCATTATGCAAAGAATGTAAGAGTAGATTGCAATAGAATTGCAACGAAGACAGACCTCAGCTTGATCAGAACCAGTTCCTAGTTGCCCAAACTGATTCCCACCAAACGAATACACACCACCATCAGCAGATGTGCATACTGTATGCCACAGGCCAGCAGCAACTCCTTGTATTGTGACACCCAAAAGTGATGATACACATGTTGGACTCAGCTCATCATCGGTACTTCCTTGTCCACACTGAAAAAAGGTGGAATATAAGAAGGAAAAGGAAGAAAAAGAAAAGACAAGAATCAGTTAGTTCTGTCCTCAGATATTGAAAAGTAAATCCACAGTCAATATAAAACAAAGACAATTTCCCATGTTACAGTGGACCTCATCTTCAACATTACAATGCTTTTTCTCCATCTTTTCTACAATTCCTACATGTCAATCCTGGAGAGCAGTTAATACTTAAAATAGAGCAAGGATAAGCTAAAAAAGAATCAGATTGAAGAGCAAGATACCCGAATTACAAGGTTATCATATTCCAAACCAGCAATTCCTTCCATGTCTGTGAATTTCTATACTGACTCATTAAGACAATAAAAAGGTAGCATTACCCACACTACCATATCCAACATGAATGAGAATAGAATTGGTTGTTGAACTCGATTTGAGATCAGAATTATGACAATGTCAAGAAATAATCTACTGAAATATCACATATAAACTGTCTTAATACAACCTTGGATTACAGTTAACTTAGATGACCAGGGAAAAGGCAACGTACTCCAGAAAGTAGAAAGCCTTTTATACAGTCACTTGGTATATCTAAAAAACAAATATCTTTTAACATCAGGAGACATGTGAGGATGTCTTTGCATCGATATGTTCACTACAATAACATGAACTATCTTTCTCATTTCAAAGGTGAAAATATAGTAAACTACACCAGGATGATGTAAGTTAAAATGAGCACATGTGCCAGAATACACTGTTCAGTTATTGATTGCAGAATACACAAGCCACCATTTCTTTATGTGCTTGTTTGTATGGACATGCTTACTAACAGTCTCGTGACAAGTTATAGAATTTATGATTGTGAAGCTGGCAGAAAAAGTATGGCTGCACATTCGGACCACAAGTGCTAATGACCTATCGATTGAAGGAATAGGATAAATGAGGCATCAACATAATAACAAATTGATGATTTGTTTAACAATGATGGGATACTAACTAAAGAAAGGATCCAGTAGTGCAAAATACTGACTACACATCAAAATTGTAAAGAACCTCAATTAATGTAAGAAAATAAAGTAACAAAACAACTGTGTGTCACCTGTAGTGACAGCATATTAAGCATTTCTAACCTAAGATGACATCATTTCTTTGTTAATACTGTTGCAGAGTCTTGGCCATCAATCAATCAGCCGGCTCATACAAGTCAGTTGCTATGTGTTTGTGTGTGCATGTATGGGTCATTGGTTTCGTGTTTTTATCCTCCTTTTTCCCTTTTTTACCATCAAAAGAACATAAAAACACCTAGATTTTAACAATTAGCAGACAATAAGAACACTACTTCTTGCCCTCTTTAATAAAGCAGGAATATCTTTAATAATAGGTAATATCTATCATAGTCCCTAGTCCCTACGAAATTCCAATAAAAATTGATAATCACGAGGAAAAATGCCGTAACATCAATTGGATTATCAATCAATCTGCAAAAGAGATAAAGTGGTGGCTAACCTGGCCATAAAGTCCCCATCCGAAAGTAAGTAGGGCTCCAGTATCTGCAAGTGCAAAATATAATAATGAATGGAACTGTAACAGTTAGAAAAATGATCAATCAAGACGTGCGAGGAGATGGAACATCTATTAGCTACTGCCAACTCATTATCTGACATCCTAGAAACTGGATGCAGATTAAATTCTAGTCAAGAATTACAACATATAAATTGAATTGATTAACAGTTAGAAGAGTACAAAGTTTTAGAGCTTTGAAGGTAGAGCATATGCAAGTTGTAAAGTGAAGAGAGATCTTTCGTTAGAAAAGGGATATGCATAAAAGACAGCAGAAATATGCATGAGTTCGGAACAAAATTTGTTGTCATTAAGAATAATTACCTTTAAAATATTCAACCCCCATCATGTAATTGTCAGCTTTGGAACTAGTTCATGATCTGCTATAAGACATGCTAGATCCTATATTCTCATCCTCTGTCCAATTTTTACAACATCAAGCCACAAATTTGCCTCCATCCTTTGCAATAACAATAGTTCATCAAGTTTCCGTACTCAAACAATTAACTAAACTGAACATAGCTAAAATATAGGAAATAACAATTTTATTTTACGATTACTTGTTAAATCTTGCCTTCAAATTGCTAATCCACAAGCTGTTCACCTTGTCTGTGTTCTCATCTGTCATATGAATTTGCCTTTTAAATCAACTTGCTTTGCTTTATTTCATTAAAGCATAATTTTTAGTAACCATTTACACATTGCAATAGGCAGAGGCCTATTCCTTTGCTGCTAGTATGACAAAAAAAATTGTTGCCAAAAATTAACATGTTGTGATATGCTAAATACCTGCCTACCTTCATCTTCACATATACTTATTACTGTCAAAGTAGTCAGCCAAAGACAATTTGTACATCATGCATGCATGGTTGTCCAATTGACACAACACACACACATATACAAATGCATGTATCTACATAAGCAGAATGCAGGAATAATCCTCTCAATTTTTCGAACTAAAGAAATGATTTTTAATAATATGTTGATAGAAACAATTCAAATATCACTAGAAAATTGAGACAATGATGGAAAATTTTGTGGCAGATAGGGAGTAGCAAATGATTGCTAACCTGTAACTGCAACACTGTGACGACCCCCGCAAGCAATGGCCTTCACACAGCTTCCTATGAGTTTATATGCCTGTCCATCTGAGCTTTGTTTCCCTTTGGCAGCTGGTGATGATCGGTCTTTATTGAAAGAAGCTGATTCTATACAAGGTACAGGATGAGGAGAAGACACATTCCGGATACGAGTACCCAAACCAAGTTGCCCTTCTCCTCCGTAGCCCCAACCCCACACCTGACCTACATCTGAAACTTTGCAAAAAATTCAACTCATTAGTAGTTGGTTCTCCTTTAAGTTAGAAACCTAATCAGAACAGTAAAGAAAAAAGTGAAAAAAAAGGCAAACTACTGAAATACATAGAAAAGTTGATAACTGTATAAAACTTCTACTCAAGAAAATTGACTTACCCGACAATGCTAGTGTATGTCGTCCACCAGCAGCAACACCAGTGATATGGATACCTACATTAAGAGTTACAAGGCATGGAGGTGCCGAAAGAGCTTCTTCACCAGAGGATGAGCTTTCGGGTCCCATTTTAGCTGAAGACAACTTTCTTCGCTTCGTATTCTCATCACCACCTCTACTATCAAAACCTGACAGGGTTCCACTAGCTCTTGAGCCCTGTGATCTGGGACTCACTGTCGTGGAGAAACCACAAATACGGATCTAAGATAATGTCAAATTAATGAAGCTTTCTTTTTCTATCTCGAATCTTCAGAAAAAAGAACTCATATTACCTTGATCACTTAACAATCCACTGTGTCTTTCTTCTTTTTCTGAGGTTCCACCAGAGGAAGACTGATCTCTAGTGATCCTGCCAGTAGGCACACACTCTTTCCATCCCCATGTGTAGACCTCTCCTTGAGCTGGCCTAGGAAGGTAAAATTTAAGTTTCCAAAAAGCTCTACGGTAGGTATATTTGTAAGATTATGCATAATAAAGCATATATCTTTTGATCCAAGACAACGACACTCTTTTTACTCTCAAGAAAATATGAAAAGAATATGGATCATGTCCATCGCAATGTTTCAATTTTGTACTTTTATCCTAATAGATAAGGAAGATCAGATATCAATAAGAAGTAATAGGCATATCACCAGTGACTGCAACACAATGAGCCCATCCTGCTGCTGCCATAATTATGGGCACCTCGGTTGGGAGGTCAAATATTGCCGGAGTCTCCTGATAAACGCAAATGTGAAATTTATTCATTAAAAAATAAATCCAATTTTCAAACAAGAAGAAGTAAATAAAAAAAATATACAAAATTCTGGTTAATTCAAAAGATGGCATGACTACCTCATGCTTCCCCGATGTAACATAGCTTTGACCCATGTCATCGGTAGAACCCCATGTATATAGCTTGCCTGACTCTGAAACAAGAGAGAAGACGGCGTGACAGGTCATTACTCGGTCAACATTCAGTTCTAATAAAATCAATCAGCAAACAAATTTCTAAGGCTACGTTACTATCAAAGATTACAAGGTCTTCAGATTTTTAAGAAAAACGACACCAAATTTCAAAAGGATTGGTATTGCCATTGAAATGGAAAAGCATTCCCAACTGTGATTATAATGTTATCGTTCAAATAACTGTTTTTCAGCAGCACTTAAGTTGCGCTTAAATCAATTAAGATAAATAAAGTTTTTACTTAAAATCACGAGAAACTAAGACCACTCTGAGCCACACAAAGACTATCCTGCTTGTGAGGATATAAACAAAGGACAATAAGAAGACCATTATTATCATCAAAGACATGCGACCATTATTATCATCAAAGACATGCCTTAATATGGTATAAAGGAAAAAATACTTACAAATATTATCTAAAATAATGGAAAACATTAAAAAAGGAAAGGCAATCGAATTCCAAATAATCATTTCGATGGCCAAGAGAAGAATGCAACTCAAAGAACGAAGGCTATCAAGATGAGGAAAGCCAACTTCATCAAAGGCAAAGGAAGAAAAATATATCTCGTTTAAAAAAAATGAGGGCTGCAAAGTTAAAAGCCCGACAGATCTCCACGAACAAGCATCTAAAGATCAAGGATTTCGTCTCTGACAGGAAAGGAACCAAAAACGAAACGGAAGAGGCAGACAGAGAGTAGAGGCAGAGGTCAATACCAGAGATGGCCATGGCAAATCCGCATCCTCCGCCACTGACGTCCCGCCACCGGTCTCCTGCGGGCGAATCCGGCATTCGGACGGCCACCGGGTGAAGCAGAGGCGATCTCTGCGGCGACACTCCAGGGAGGTAACCCCACATCAGCACCGTCTTATCCCTCCCCTTCTCCTCCATCGTCTCCTCCACCACCATCATCTCCTCCTTCCCATCCTCCTCCATCTCCTCCCCTCCTCCTCCTCCTCCGCCTCCTTCCTCCTCCCCAACATTCATCTCCCTCCTCCCAATCCACCTATCGCTCTATCAACCGATCTCCTCTTCCCTTTCGCGGCTTCCGTTTTCCCTCGATCTCCTGACGTCGACCTGGAGCTCCGCTGCTGTTTGCACCAACAAGAGGACTCGACGACCACCAAGACTGACCAAGGGGGGGAAAGAGGCCAGGACAGCCCTAATTCGCCCGCATCCGTTCGTGCATCACCAGGCTGTCCACGTAGGACGCCCCGAGATGTGGGCCATGACAAGTGGATCGACTATAGCCAGGAGTTTGCAAGAAGCTTCTGGAAGCCCACAGGCCCACCTCGGGGAAAGCGGCGGCATCTGCGGCCACCGGTCGCCCACGTGGCATCTCCGATTGGACGCGAACGGTGGGTGACGTGGGTTCGTTTCCCCCAATGGGCCTAGTTTTCATGTGGCTGGCCTCGGAAGCTTCGAGAAAAAACGTGTGGCATTATTATTGTTATTATTATTGTGAGAGAGAGAGAGAGATTTCGTGAGATTGGAGTTTGATTGCAACGTGAGGGGCGAACGGGTACACCGATGTCACGCGAGTACGAGGTATCCTCGCGTCGAGCGGAGAGGGCCGTGAGATCCCGACTTCGTTAGACACCTCTCGAGTTTAATCTCCTCTCTCTCTCTCTCTCTCGCTCCCCCCTTCGTCCTCAATAAGATCGCTTCCTCTCTCGATGCCTTCGTGCTCCCCATTCCCCCCTCGGGCCACCAGGAATAACGCAGTAGGGAAGTCTTCCTCAAAAGGTTAGTGTTTATAAGATCTTCTATTTTTGTCGATAAATACGTCTCTCTTTTGCCGATCTCCCGGTGCGGTATAGCGGCAAGAGAGGCAATACGTCTCGGATGATCGTTTTTGGTGTGATTAGCAGAGGATTTCTGTAGCGGGACGGTAAGAAAGAGATTCGAACAGGTGTTCCAAGATCATCGTTAACATCATCGATGACCTCCACCACCGAATGCTGAAGGGTGAACGGCGCCGGCAGATGCTATTTGTGTAAACTTCATTTGCATCCGTCTCTGTTGTCCGATCACATCCAGGCTATACCTTCGATGCGAACCAAAGACGGGCAAGACGGGCTTTTCCTTTCTTCTGAAACGCCAGAATGCAGTCCGTCGAACCCACCAAGTCAGAGGCCATGGGAATTGTTCCTAAGGGCCTATACGTTGGTTGGGTTCGAGCCCAATTGAATCCGAGTCCAAGTGAACCGCCGAGCCTCGACCCCTTCGCCTAGCAATAGGAGGAGGGAGCCGGTCTCGATCAAATCCAAGTATGAAGGCTGTCGGCGAGTTCGGGGAGCTCAAACCGCTCCTCCTCAGGATCTCCGCCGTCGCCGCCGCCTGCTTGGCCGCCTTCTTCTTCGGCAAGCACTGGTCTTCCGCCTCCTACCCCCAGCTCCCCTTCTACCCCCGCTTCCCCGTCGTGTCCTCCTTCGACAGCGCCACGCCCTACGTCGCCATCTCCCCCAACGCTCACTTCTCCGTAGACGTCTCCTCCCTGATCTCCTCCTTATCGCCTCCTCTCCATGCAGCCTCTCCGGCCATCCCTTCCCACCCTCCGCCCCCACCCCCGCCTCCTCCGCAACTCCCAGAAAGAATCGGGGTCGTAGACGACGAAGGGAACATGAGAGACGATTTCGATGTGGGCGCGCTGGACTCAGAAGTGGTGGATGTCTTCGACGAGGTGAATGGGACTAGCAAGGATAGCGAAGGGGAGGACACGAGGGTTAGGGTTGGGATCAACAAGTTTAAAGTGTGCCCCAGTAGCATGTCGGAGTATATTCCGTGCTTGGATAACGTGGAGGCAATAGAGAGGTTGCAGTCTACGATAAGAGGGGAAAAATTCGAGCGGCATTGTCCTGAGCAGAGCAAGGGGTTGAATTGCTTGGTTCAGGCGCCCAAGGATTACAAAACGCCGATCCCTTGGCCCAGAAGCAGAGATGAGGTTTTCTTTCTCTTGACCTGCTTCTTCAGGCTCCCCAATTTTCTAAGAAATAGTCTTAACCGTTAATAGTCTTAAGGTCTCAGTTGATGCTAGTTGTCACTCTAAACAGTCCTACTCGTCTGTTGCTCATGGAAGTTCAGTCCCACGGTCAGTCATAGATTAGTAGTTGCATATCATTTTTCTCAATTCCTCTGCAACTTCAGATTATATAATCTCATGTTTTATTGTTAATCGTGTGCAACTGGGAAGTGCAGTGGGAGTTGACGAATATGATATACTTTTAATTTTCTTGTTTGCACGGTTTTTATCATCATATTATGGAGACCTGGATCAGAGTTGGAAACAAGATCCATTTAATCCATTACAAAGCTTACAAATCCCCTGAAGCACGCATGTAGCTTCACAAGAGGAGTATCAAGCATGCGTATAGTGTAGAATATCGTGCTCACAAAGTAAATATATTGACTGGTATATAGACATAAGTTATACTTTTTAATTATCAGCAAAAAAAAATCCGGGTGGGATGAAACACAAGAAGCTTGAGGCTTCAATTCCTTCATTTAATTTGTGTGCAAGGATCTGGAAAACAAGCCATTTGTTAGAAAAACAACACCACAGGTGTTCATTGCTCAATTATCTAGATTCAGTCAGGTAGGTGAGATCCAGAACTTCGATTTAAAGTTCATGCCACAAGTCCTATTTTAAGTTAGGTGAGAAGCTAGTGATTCATTTTATTGTGCGAAAAGCCATCGATTTAAATTAACACGAGACTAAGCACACTCATAAAAAGAATATGGAATAAATTCTTTCTAGGGCTAACAAAAATTTGAAACTCAATCTTATGGTATTTTCATACAATTCAGTAATTACATCTAATTTCCTTAATCTCGGATTTAAAGGCATTAAAGTGAACGGTAGGCAAATCAAAGGCTATTCTTTTACCCCTCTTCTATGACCATGATGTGAATTTTGGTTTCTGGAACAAAATTCGAATCAGACTTTCCTTTATGATGTCAGTAGTCATGCATTTTATTTTCACAGATTAATGAACATGATTATTGCTGAGCATAGCATCATATGAGAGTTCTAAAAGAATTTATCAGTAAACTTCTCTTTTTGAAGTTTCTTTAGCTATAAGTTCTATAAACATTGAATATGACTACTGGACATGTTCCTGAATTTTTATGCCATGGCCAAGAACTCAATGTAAATTGACGAGGTTTATCACCACACTAAAACTTATGGGTTCAATTAACTACATAAATGTTGTCTTACATGAGGATTAAGGTTTATGATCATTCTAATGTATGTGAAACAACAGTAAGGGTGAAGATGAATTAGCGCCTTATAACTTTATGGGAACTTAATAAATTTAAGAGATGCAAAATCTTGAAACAGTTACCAAAAGATGATATATCATAAGAATAACCTTATGTCGTTCTTATAACTGATGCTTATTATGATATACTAGTTTCTCTAACCAAGCAGCCTTTTCTTCCTAAAAGTTCTTTAAGATTCAGTTTGCTGATTTGTGGAAGTTGCAAATAAGCAGACTGATGTTCTAGTTGGTGTGCAACTAAGAGTTCCTTTATGTGCAGCCGAACTGCACTTTGAAGATTATTCAACAATTAGACTGTTGTTCATTGCAAAAATTTCATAGGCAAATTTTTGTTTCACATGGCACTTTGATATGTTCTTAGATTTTTAGTATTTAATTATTCCAGGTATGGTTTAGCAATGTACCTCACACACGCTTGGTTGAAGATAAAGGAGGTCAAAATTGGATTACAAAAGTTAAAGACAAATTCAAATTTCCTGGAGGTGGAACTCAGTTTATTCATGGGGCAGATCAGTATTTGAATCAGATCTCTAAGGTATTTTAGTTTTCTTGAGATACCAAATTCTGGATCTTCTCTTAAGCTTTTTTTCTTTTCTTCTAAATGTTTTTTTTCTACCTGACTGTGCAGATGGTTCCAGATATTGCATTTGGTTACCATACAAGAGTAGCTCTTGATATTGGTTGTGGAGTAGCAAGTTTTGGTGCTTTCTTACTCTCCCGAAATGTGATCACCTTGTCAATAGCTCCAAAAGATGTTCATGAGAATCAGATTCAGTTTGCTCTTGAACGGGGTGTGCCAGCAATGGTGGCAGCTTTTGCAACTCGTCGATTGTTATATCCAAGTCAGGCATTTGACTTAATTCATTGTTCAAGATGCAGAATAAATTGGACCCGTGATGGTATGTGACAGTGTCATTTTTACTCACTTCTTAGCTTGCAAAAGTTCAACATAAAAATCAACATGCCATATACCATCGTTCAATAGTTGTTGTCTGTATCCACGAGTACCATGACTTGAATGGCGTATTATTTTTAACTTGGACATAAGCATTTTGGACAAATTATTTTGTTAACAAGTTGGTGTCAATTATCCTGTTGGGCCTGGTCATAATTTGAGGTCTATGAATTTTTATGTTTTATATTTATAGTTTTTCACAATTCTTGGTTTCCAATAACTGAAAGTCAGAATCCACCAATATGTAAAACTCGTCAAAGATTTTAACCAATAGGGAATGGTACAAAACTTCCTTTGATTGCCAGACCTCTCTTGGAATTGCTTTTCTAATTTGTTTTCTACTTTTGATGAAGATGGAATCCTGCTTCTTGAGGTCAACAGAATGCTAAGAGCTGGAGGTTACTTTGTTTGGGCAGCACAACCAGTTTATAAACATGAAGCGAGCCAACAGAAGGCTTGGATAGGTATATCCTTATTGTACAATTTTCTAAAGAAATTTATAGTGTGACCGATTCTATGTTTAGAATCAATCTGGTTGCAGATTGTGAATGTGAAGGTTCTGTGAATCAACTCTGATTTATTTTATAAACCACATCTGCTGTGGCCAAAACTTGATCACATCTTTGTAATGTTTTCTTAATTATCCTACTCAACCATCCAAAGCTGTTCAAAACTGCATAAAGCTGCTTCTCGTGTTTCTTATTTCCTAAAGTTTTAAGTTTTTTTCTGCATTCATCAGATGCTACATTGGTCAATGAATCATTTTTTGCTGAGTCTTAGTTTGTTTTACTTCAGTAGCTTATTTTTATTTTTGCTCTTGTGCATTATGGCTAATGGATTAAGGGAATATCTATAAATACTTTAATCATGATGTTGATTTTATACTGTTGATTTGAATCTTGGTGAGAGAGATTAACTTACACAGTGACAAGTTTCGTTCATTTTTCTATTTCATTCTTTATAAAAAAAATATTTCATATTTTTGTATGGTGAATGGTCATGTAGAGCACACTCTAGACTGAATGCTGTAAGTACATTTTATTGGAGTTAAATTGAGACTGACTTATAGGTTGTCCAAATTATGCTCATTTTGGCTTCCTAGTTTCAGGGTTTTCCTGGTAACAATGTCACTTAAATTCATGACAGGCTAATGTTCATAGTATGTGATTCACAAATTTTATATGTAAAGGGATAACTTGTTCTTTGAAAAGGATTAGTCCAACTGAAAATTTTGCCAGCAATGGGCTCTTCCCTTGATCAGAGTTCTGTATCATATCTGTTACAAAATTTGAGGTACATCAATTGTTCCCAGCTTCAAGGAATTTCTCTTTAGATTACCGTACAAACTTATAGTTTTGATTTTTCATATTGAACAAGAACCATCAGGTATGCATATTGCAAGTCAGAAACCTTCAGTTATAATTATTGTGGGTGCTTGTTGTAGTGCATACATTATCATTCATTTGGTCCTCCTTTTTGGTTGACCTGCTTCTACAATCAAAATTATCACATCTAAATTAAGAGTCAGCATTCTGTTTCCATGTTTAACTCATTCTATCATGCACTAATTTCCTTTTGCTATTTATGGTCACAAGTTTAGTTTATGTATAGAGATGCAGGACCTTGCAGCTAGGATTTGTTGGGAACTTGTAAAGAAGGAAGGATATATTGCAATATGGCGGAAGCCTTTAAGCAATACATGCTATGAGAGTCGTGATTCTGGAACTCAACCTCCATTATGTACTGCAGATGATGATCCAGACAACGTTTGGTATTTGTCAAACCTTTTGCCTTTAATTCTGCTTAATTAAGGGGACTGGTCCACAGCAAGCTATCATTTTTGTGTGGTGGCCCCTCACTCCCTCAGGATAACATGGACAGTTGAGGAATTGTTGACGGATCAGCATATCCATATATATTCTTTATGTATTCTAAGAATTTGTGATGCCAATATTGCTGATAACAGGATATTTTCTTGAGCCCAATGCAAAATCCATTCTGTCTTGTTGACCATTGTTTCATAAAGTAATCTGTAGATTTTGCTTGCAAATATTTATTATCTTGAATATATTTCATTGCTCGAGACTCCAGCTGGTATTTTGTTACTTGGTGTACTTGTTTGAAATTTTTTATACATGATATACCAATGAATATTCGGAGTTATCTCCCACAGGAGATTGAAAATTTATGGTCTAAGTGGAACTTTCCATATTTATATTTATTTTTTGCTTGGCTTCGTTCCCATTCCTTCGACAACCTAGAACATCTAAATTGAATAAGGAGATTCTCAAGCTGATTTCCATGTTGACTCAATACTTTATTTAACATCATGTGGATTCTTTAGAATTTCTAGTTTCTAGAGAGTCTGCATTCCCCGAAGATGAGTTAGGAAAATATGGGATTGAACATCTAGGTTCTTTGACACCAGTAGAGCTTTTTTTTTTCTTAAATTTAGCTATTACTCTTGCAATTCTTTTTCTTGTTCTAATTGGTTCTGCATATTCTGCAGGTATGTGAACATGACGGCATGCATAAGCAGACTTCCTGAGATTGGATATGGAGCAAATGTTTCAACGTGGCCTGCCCGTCTGCAGGAGCCACCACAAAGACTTCAAGCTGTTGTGATGGATGCTTATATAGCAAAAAATGAGCTCTTTATGGCGGAATCGAGATATTGGGATGACATACTTGCAAGCTATGTTCGTGCTTTTCATTGGAAAAAAATGAAGCTGCGGAATGTAATGGATATGAGGGCTGGATTTGGAGGGTATTTTCTTTTTCCCATTAGAGGAATTAACCAGAAAAAAAATCTATAATTTGAATGTGATTTAGAAGGGTATATTGAGGTGTATAATAGTATGTATGGATCAATTGTCCACAAAATCCAAGATGGCATACTGTTATGGCTACATAATTAACATAAAGCAAGTCAGGTCAAACTTTATAATGGATAAGGTTATTGTTTCCACTGAAGTATTTTGTGCCACTCCATTGATCATCATAAGGTAATTTTTTTGAAAACATATTTAATTGAATTTTTCGTTAGAATCTTTATTTTTTTCCCTCATGTTTTACAGAATAGTAATGTTGAATGCTGCAGAGTCTTATTAAGATAATATGCACATAGTAGAAGGCACTTGGACTTTGGATAGTAATATCTTGCCCTGTGAAAATATATTATATTTATAGTCTTATTAACAACAAAGAGAAAAAAGCACCATCTTCATGCTTTTAAATACATGTAGTTCAAACTGAATCCCTTGAATGGCATACTTTGTGTTGCAATGTTCAGTTTAACTGATCAGCCATCATAAACTTTAATTGCAGGTTTGGTTCCGCATTAATCAACCATCAAATTGATTGCTGGGTGATGAATGTTGTCCCTAATAGCGGACCCAACACATTACCTGTAATATATGATCGGGGACTTGTAGGAGTTACTCATGACTGGTATGGTCCATCGTTTTTTATGCTTATTGCACAAAAATGTTTGCTATATTTCCAGCCTCAAAGATGGTAGGCCAGGAAGAATTTCTTTGCTGGATAGAGAGGTAGATAGAGAGGACAATTTAACCGCTAGATTAAGATGTATGATTAGCCTAAAAAACGTTTGCTATCTTTCTATCTACCTCTCTATCTGACTGGCTATCTGTCTATTCACACACCACCCACCACAGAGATATGCGCACCAGTTTGCTGTCGCTTCTTGTGTACTGGTGTGAATATTTTGCTGACAGTTTTAGACTGCAGGTGTGAACCATTTGATACGTATCCAAGAACTTATGATCTACTGCATGCGTTTGGCCTCTTCTCCGAAGAGCAGAAAAGGTAAGTGATTATTTCATTTTGATTAATATTTTTCACAATCTCAAAGTTCTCTTTGTCAATTCATTTCTCTGTTATATTGCATCGCTTCCCTTCCCTTTTCCCCCTACTTTTATCTGCAGAAAGGTCTTGTAGTTGAAAGTTACATGGACTATGTGGTCAGTTAGGATAACATGTAGATGTAATCTACTTGGAAAATGAACTCACTATTCCAAGATGTATTCATGATTGACCTTAATTTTTCCTTCACAATTTTCAGTAGTAAACTGGTTCAAAACCAATTTGGCATTGAATTGATGGTTCTCATCAGTCAGTTGACATGAATTTGGCACGAAAATAGATCTCTTCTGTTGCACATAGAGAATTAGGTTGCTCTATCTTACTTCACTGCTAGATTTATGCTAACGATTTTTTTGTTCTAATCATACATTCAGGTGCAACATCACTAGCATCTTGCTGGAGATGGACCGCATGCTAAGACCTGGTGGGCATGCTTATATTCGTGATTTGAAATACATTATCAACGACATTCAACAAATCGCAGAGGCCATGGGATGGCGGACCAATCTCCGTGATACAGCCGAAGGCCCATATGCGAGCAGGAAGATTTTGATGTGCCAGAAACACTGAAACTGAAACAGATGTGGTTTTGTGAAGAGCTTATCATGTACGGCCTGTGGTTTCAAAGTGTTTCTAGCTCTTCTGCGAGTTCAAGCGTATGTTTATCCCACAGAATAAGGACCAAATGCTGGTGGCAGGAGCCATTGCTGTACACAGGTAAATTAGGTAACTAAATGAACATATGTTTATTGATTATATTAGTTTCTGATCATTAAGCTCAATCCATGGTCATCGGAAACATCCTCCTGTAATCTTGGTCTCCCAAGTTTCCACACTCCTTGCCTAAATTCTACAATAGACTGGTTGTTTTCATGCTTAAAGTAGCGTCCCGTGCCACCTCAAGATATATCAGTTGCTTTTTTTTTTTTTTTTTGTCTTTTTTCTCAAAAGTCTCAATTAGGATAAACTCGAGGTGGATTTATCTTTGACAAATAAGATCAGATGCTAATTTTGTTTAATCATCGACTTGCAATATGTTTGTTCTTTAGAGTTGAATTATCAGTTCAGTTCATATATAGTTGAATTGCTGTTGATTTGTTTAGAAATTATAGTCGATGAATTGTTGAAATTATCAGTTCGTATATAGTGGAACTATATATAGGGAAGCTGATGATTTGTTTAATCTTTGAATTGTCAGTTCATACGAGTTAGAATTATAGTCAAATTGTCTGTTATTTATATATGGATTAGAAATGTGTATGAATTAAGCGACATATGCGCTAATGCTACGATCAGGTAAATTCTTTTATTCCCAAAAGATTTTGCTACTCTTTTGCCCACGTAAATTAATGAGGTTTATTTTGATGCCCTATGTAGGAATCTTAAAGAGTTGGCTTGAATTAATTAAATCGACATGAAAAAGACTTCCATTATGACATAAGATCAGATTAATCAGAGGTCGTGGACGGCTTTGATGCGTTCGATATTACATGAACGTTTCGATGACGAAGGAAGCTCTTTCCTCCATAAGCGTAGCTCACTCTGCAATCCAAAGGTCAAAAAGTATGTTCTCCTCCCCCATTGGCTCTATGATCTGTGGATCGCTTGGCGTCAGCCATATGTTATCGGATGATATGATACGTGTGACGAGAGATGCATTTGACCAACCGAGCATTGGTGGGATATGTTATTTCCGAACGAGCATAGTCTTATGCTGATAGCAACAACAAATACTACCCATCATCTAAATAAAATATATCGACAAATAGAACAACAAAAAAGTGCATTCTGACCAACTCACTAGTGTGCCTCGTCCTCACTCTTTCGTCTTTCTCCACCACCAACCGATCATGGCATCGAAGTTGCAAGGCAACCTAATTCTTGATCGTAATCGTAACTCAGGATTATAATAATAATAGAAGATAAAGAAAACCGACGGCTTGGGGGTGTCACCAAGTCGTCGTCGCCGTCGCCGTCGCCGTCGCCGTCCTCCTCGGCTTTGGCTTGCTTCGCAGGTCGATGACCACCACGCTGATGTTATCCGCGCTCTGCCTCGCCAAGGCCAGCTTAGTCAGCAATATAGCGGCGTCCGAGCACAACGCATCACCACCGCCGCCTCCTTCCTCCTCTTCGTCGTCGCCGCCCCCCCGCAGGCACATCCTTGCGATGCCACAGGCAGTCTCATTGCTCACCACGTCCCACAGCCCGTCGCTCGCCAGGATCAGGCACTCGTCGCCCTCCTCCCTCTCCGTCACCGTCACCTCCGGCTCCGATACCACGTACGGCTTCAAATAGCTGTCTCCTGTTCCGTGGTTCATGTTTTTAGCGCCCACGATCTTCCCCAAACACAGCAGCAGCAGCAGCAGGAGAGGGGTGTAGGGAATAGACTTGAGTAGATTCCCAGCTTACCTATGGCTCGAGACATGGCGAGAACTCCGAGAACCCTCGCCCCGTCCCAATAGATCACCCGGCCCCCCATGGCTTCGATTCGCTGCAGCTCGTCCTCCCGGTCCGGCTGCCAGATTTACACCAATTTCGTCGGTTCAAATCGTTACTTGGTCGCTCACCGGTGGGCTAAAGCTGAAAGACGAAAAAGGAGATTTTTTTTTTCTCCTCTCCTCTTAGTACCTTGTGATCGGAGGAGATGGGGATGGGCGCGCCGTTGCGGCAGAGGACGGCGCGGGAGTCGCCGCAGTTGGCGACGACGATCCGGGTAGGGCCGATGACGGCGACTACGGCGGTGGACCCCACGTGCTCGCACCTCGGCGGCTGGAGCTCGCACCGGCAGTCCGGGCTCGGTCGCCCGCCGCCGCCGCCGCCGCCACCGTCCACAGCCTCCGAGTCCATCCGGGCGAAGCTCCTCTCCATCGCCACCCTCCATGCTTGCGACGGCGTGCCGGCACCCGGCGCCAGCGTCTCCACCTCCTCCGCCACCACCTCGTGCATCCGATCCTTACAAAGCGAGGCCACCTGTAAGGGGCAGAAGAACAGATAAGGGATCGGAGAAGAGCTGAGAATAGTGAGGAAGAGAGTTGGAACGGAGTAAGGGCGGTATCCCACATGGGAGCAGCCATGGCCATCAAAGACGCCAAAGAAATGGTGCCTCGCCGGTATTCGATGGTCTCCCCCAACGAAATCGGGACGAATGGAAACGGCGTCCTCCATGTCCCTCCTCCGCCCGCATACCGCCGCCATCCCGAACCTCGGGAAACGATCGGACAGATCCAATTCCTCCGGCACGGCCACAGTATGCTGGGGACTGGAGCCCCCACCCGACGTCGACCCGGATTTCTCCGCGCTCCCGGCAACGGCGCCGCCGTCCATCCTCTGCCGCTTTCCACTTGGTTCGTCCTCCACCGCTGGTGCCTCCGACTCCGCGTCGAACCTGAGCCGCCGGATCTCCATCCGGCGCCGCCTGGCCCCTCGCGATCCCGGCTCGGCGGACCTCATCGCCGCCGCCTCGGCGCCGCAGTTCACCACGCCACAACAGATATCCACCATTTCCGAGGTACGCACGACGAAATTAAAACAAGGTATCGACCCGTTTCCTTTCTCTCTTTTCTTCGTCGCTTCGATCCCTTTCGAATTCGAATCGGTGAAAGATAAAAAGAGAGGACGGGGGAGGCGATGGTCGGCCGTGGTGGCAGAAACAAACGTGTCATGCTCATAACCCCGACACCTCGAGACCTACCTTGGGTATAGTTCGAGAGGGCGATGGATCCACCAAGGGTCCCACAGGCACACGTCGTCATCGCGAACCGAACGGCAGGCCGAGGAGGCGGGGTAACGAGAAACGTGTAGTAAAAGCATGCGTCACGGCTGGCTTCCACGTGCTAGGCTTTTCCCACCAGAACAGACGTATCCCTACCGTCCATCGCTGTCCGTCTGGTCTCGCTCGCGCCGCTGTCGGGACGCGTGGAAAGGCCGGAGGCGGGGCAAGCGTCGTGGGTTTTTTATCGCACGTTCGTGGTCCCCGAGGATCCTCGTTGTTTCATAATTCATACTCCATCGATCGGTCGGCCAGGACTCGGCTGGCGCTTCGATCGAAGGGTCGCTGATCTCGCAACGTGGAACATCCAGCGCCTTACACGACTTCTTCCGCCCCATTTCTCCCCTCTTTTCATGTGCGTGGGAACAGCGAACGTGGACGGGCGAAGGGTACTTCCTTGTCAAAGAAAATAAATAAGAAAATTTGTATATAAATATGTATATATATATATTATATGGCGGTGGATTCTCGGTAGGACACGCGTCCCCACGTAACGTCACGGCGCGTCGCTTCTTCCTTTCCTTTCGTGGGAGATCCATCCGACATCGGTGTTGCTCGAGATTGAGTGATCGATGATGCAGATCCTGGAGAGCTTACCAGGGCTTTTATCTTTTGCATCGACCTTTAGAGAGGTTTGATGAGAGGAAAGGCAAATATGAATACATACATACATACATACGTACATACATACATACATACATACATCAAGAAAATACACAAGATAGATAGATAAGTAAACATTAAAGAGGTTGGAATGATTTATGGACCATCAAAATTGTATTGTCAGGTAAACAAAAAAAAATTCTCATGTTCAAATGAAACAGGAAATAGAAAACAAGCTTCCCTTCCCCGAAGGCCTAAACAGTCGACATTTGTACAGTCACACTATCGATTCTCCCTTTACAGCAGCCATAAAGACCAACTATTAATTATATCTCCTCTGCAAGGGAAGAAGGGGGGGGGGAAGGGAGGCGCATCAGATACAGCAAACAGCATTCCGATAAAACCACTGTTCGCCTAAAGAATGTACAACTTCCAGCACAAACAACACTTTTCAGCCTCCTATATCAGCAGCCTTACCTAAAGCTGGGAGCTCACACTAGCCTCGGCAGTAGTACAATGTCATCCTCGTGCCATGGACGAGGCATGCTGCTGGCTCTGCAATCCAAGCCTCCTTTCTGCAAAACACAAACAAGTAGCAGGATCAGATGGAGAAGGAACAGGAGGTTAGACGAGCAAAGCAATACCAGTGCCAGCAGTGGCAAAAAATAGTCAGCATGAGTTCCAGACAAGTCAATGCTGACGACATCGATATAAGTTATATCATGGTCTTTGGTAAATTACACCACTGGTGCTTTTTGATGATCGACTCAAAAACATTTTATCATATCTTACCATAGGCTTCTTTTCATGTGCCTTCTTCATGAAAAGCTACCATGGCTGCACGATAGGAGTTCCCTTACGAATCCGACATAAATGTCAACTGAATTTAGGGCACATCGAACTTGACTTAACTAGCCAACTAATGTGGGCAGGCCCGATGACTCTTTCTTGCCAACATTTGTCAGGTCAGCAAGCGAAGCCTACCATACACCTATACCAGCTTTTCATCAATGCTTACTATGGAAGCTGGCGATCAACTTGGTTGAAAGGTTAGTCAAGGTTTAGGGACTAAATTGACCCAAAAAATAAAACAAAAAAAAAAAAAGCTTGGGGACCCTAAACTTCAAGGACTTCTGCCTTTATCAACCCTTTGGTCTTTATTTAGCAAGTACAAGAAATATAATCAAACCTACTAAAGGGAAATCTAAAAGAGACTAGTATGCCTTACCCCCTGCGGCAACAAGTTTTTCTACACGTGCAACTATATGCTTTCCGTAAGTATATTTCTTCAGAGCGTTCAAGTGGACCTTTATCCGTGAGAGAATCAACTCACGTTGCTGATCATCACAAGTCTCCAGTACTTTCTGTACAACGTAGTTAGCAAACTGATCTTTCATCATGGCCTGACACCCACAGAGAGGAAAAAATAAGCACCATAGTCTTTTTTTTTTTTTTCTTCTGTCTAGTTTCCTATTCTATAAGTGTCAGATTTTCAACAGATATCTAATAAGGAGAAAAAGAAAATTCTCAAACTGCATGAGCATTTTAAGGAAAAGGCTAGCCCCTGTAGCCATGTTCTTGAAACCAAATGCAGAATATTGGATCTAAATAATTTGGTAACCCCAGAAAACTGCATAATATCATAATTCAGAAAACATTTTGAGTGATAGGAGAAAGGAACCTGGAGGGGCTCATTCTCATCAGTTGAACCAAGCATCTCATTCACCAGAATCTGTCGTTCCTCAAGACTACCAAAAGTCAAACACTTTTCGACAACATTTGAGGCAAACTTCTGCAGACTCATCTGAACTATCTGTCCAGCTAACTTCTTAATGATGCAAGACCTCTCGCTAGGTTTCCCATGCTCCAAAACATGCTGTCAAAAAATTAATTTCAAATCTGAAGAAATTACAAGCATACAGAATAAAAACTGCAAATGCTGCACATGATGAAACATTAACTAAGAGATGAGCAAGTAAAACACAAGCCATGCAGGTTTCATGTATACATATTACACAAGCTGTAAAGAGGAACAGAACGGCAGAATATTTCTAGATCTTCAATAATGTACCAGTTTTCCTGAATTATTGTTTTTTGAACAGCAGAATCTTATTCCTCTATCAAGCCTATCTGGATTTCTCCTTAACAAAGGAGCGAAAGATTGAGAAAATTATGTTACTCAAGTCCTCTCACTTAACCAAGAAAAGCAGAAAAACTCATGATCCAAACTATAGAATGAAATTATGATTCTTAAAAACCAATGCTCTTTCATTATGAGCTGCCATTCATGCCACTTCAACTTGTTTGATAAATGTAACTCATGATTTTGGGTAAGAAATCAAAAGTAGAAAATCTCGGTAAAATATGGCCCACAAAACTTATATGCAGATGCCTATATAAGATTATCATCTAAAAGTATATCCAAAAATGACCTTGTGCAACTATGTTTTTTTCGTAATCACAAAAATATTTGCTCAAGGATATCCTATAGGGAAGAAAAACGTCCCTTTGGTACGTCATCACATTAGTTGAGCAGTGACAACAATTAGAAGGCACTGCATTGGTCATTGTGAACAATCACTAGGACACATATAAAACTGCACAAAACTAACAGAAAATGTTATCTTAGATTGAAATTATGGAAGCTAAGAATTACTACTACTTGATAAAACATGAACCTTCTCTGATGCAAAATGTCGCTAACTGATGTATTTATGACAAGCATTAAAAAGATAATCCAGATAGAGAAGGAACCTGGACAACATAATTTCCGTACTGGTTTTGGGCCAACAAGCAAACTGATTGCAAGATCTCTCCCATCACAATCTGCTGAGTCTTATTGTCATCACAATACTCCAGGACTCTCTGAAACAAAAGAAATTTGTTAAGCATGAAGTACAGGTGGCAGCATGCACATAACATCCATATTCTGAAGAATAATAAAACCCAAGGTCAATAAACCTGTATGACACGACAGCCATATGGATGAGTAGATAATGTCACAACTTGATCATAGAAGGTTGATATGATGAACTGAATTGCATCCTGGGGAACACACTCTATACATTTCTGAATAACATGGTTTCCATTCTGGTCACGTACACAACGCATGATGTGTCCATCAAGCTCCAAAACCATTTTTTTCTTCTGGTCCAAATCAGCGACTTCTATGGCCTGTGCAATAGGTCAATAAGTTGATTTTCCAACACTAACTAAGCTTTTAACAAGGAACTTAATGACCAGGAAGTCAAACAGGAGCAGAAGAACTCCAAATACAATTTATTAGCAAATGCTCTCTTCAAAAAAAAAAAAACTCAACATTGCTTTTCATTATAGAAAAGCTTAATTTCGTCAGTTAAACGTGTATTCATTCAAATATGGGTGATGTGCATTATATGCTTTTGTCTCTCACATTGGTGTAGGATTTTGAAGTTTAATATCACAAGAGAGAAGAAAGTGACTAAAAGGTTTGTTTCCCATCACGGACAAATCTTCACAATCCAACTTACTTTCTATGGAGTAACAACACAAGTCACAAACATACGAAATCTCAAACAAAGAAATTTGAAATAATCAAGTCATCAAATGTATGGAGCTGTCTTCGACTAAAATACCTTTTGAATTACCCGACAACCATACATTTGAAGGCTGAGAACCAAAACATGTCCATTAAGCTGGTCAGCCAGTTCTCTTCTCTGAGCTGCAGATCCATGCTCAAGAAACTAAAACAAGACCAAATGTAAGCTATTCTGGTATATATGTGTTACATAAATAATTTAAACTTGACAGTTAAACTGTTGAAGAGTCTAATTGCTATACCTTCTGTACGACATAATTGCCAAAAACATCAGTCATCAAAGACAGAGCACGGGGCATGATTTCTTCAAAAACCATGTTTTTCTCTTCGCGTGTAGCTGTTTCAAGTTTCTGCTGTATAAAACGACTTCCATACTGGTCACCGCTGCACACATACATGAAAAATTAACAATTTCAATTGACACAATGACCATAACATACTCTAAGAAAATTAAAATGCAAACTAATACTTCAGGCCACAGGTAAATGATGGCAAATTTAATTGGCCATTGTAAAGCTGGATCCAAAATGCAACCAGATGTGAACATTTAGTGGGATGATCTGACAATTCATTAGTTGCACAGTCCAATTTAACTTTATAGAAAAAGAAATGATTGCTTACAAAAATTCTAGAAAAATCTTTATTTAACTAAAGTTGATATTTTCTTACTCCATGTTAAATAAACTACAACTAGTTGTAACTATTTTCAAGGCATCTATTTAAGATTCTAATATGAACTTTAGTTAACAATTTGAAATTTATCCAACAATATTGCTAGCTAGACCTCTGTACTGCAGTAAACTAGCTGTTCTGTCAAAAAAAAAGCATATAGACTTGAGAGTAGCATTTGAGTTCGAAATACCTAAACTCAACCACGTGGCCAGCAATCTCAGCAAGTTCAAAGCATCTGGTCTTATTGTTCTTGAACTCCTCTAAAAGTGAGGAAGGAAAATGTTCATCCATGTTACGAGTGGGATCAAAATGCCAAGCTCCCATGATACCTCCATTCAGATTTCTCAACCCGTAAGGAAACTGCATGGAGCGCTCACCAAGCCTAAGAGGGCTGCCAGGTCCAACTGGGGAATCAATTTGTCCTGCTAAAGGGCTTCCTGGATATGCTAAACCCAGGCCAAAAGCAGGATTGGCATAGTAACCCTGATTCAGAGACCCAGATTTCCCAAGAAGAGGGATGCCATACTGTTTCTGTGATTGAAGTAATGATTCAATGTGAGCTTTCTGGATACCAGGTAAATCTGCACAAGAGTTGCCTGTGTAACCCCTCTCCATGGAAGAATCACCATAGGTAGCAGCAACTTGTGCAGTATATTCAGCAGCCCTAATATGCTGAACATAAAGAGGGTCATTAAGTTGTGCTCGGACAGCTGCTACTGCTGATTGATTACCAATTTGACTGATATTTTGCAAGTCCATTAGGCCAGCTAAACTTGGTGGTGCAAAAATACCACTTCCAAAAGCCCCAGTGTCCATAGCAAGAGATGCAATTGCTGAAGCAGAGGCAGCGCTTCCTAATAAAGGATTCATGGTTCCTGTGCCAATCTGATTCTGCAGGATTGAAGGAAATGAAGGATTAACAGCATAAGCACTCAATCCACTTCCAGAAAAAGCTGTGTCTACACTCTCAAGGTTCTGATAGTAACCAGATGAACCACCAGGACTAGCAACCAGAGGTAAAGGTGCTTTCACATATGAATTGGCAGACGACATAGTGGATCTGTGTGGTTCGCTTGGATCATTGACTCTCAAGCTTGAATTTCTTGCCTCCATCTTACATCCAGCAGTGGAATCAGTGTACGAAGACTTCAACGAATGTGGAGGAGAGGAAACTCTAAAAGAATGTGGATCGGAGTTCTTCATGATAGAGCGTGTTTCTTGATTGGCTAGAGAATCAAAAAAAAATTTCCGGTGATCATCCAACTCACTTTGAAGCTCCGATTGAGATACATTTGCAGCAGTTACTGCACCATCAGTTGACAAGCTAAAATGTGATAATGCAGCTATAAGGTCATCAGATTCAACTGTAGCCGATAGATTGACTTTGTCTTTGTGGCCATCGGCACCAACGCTCAGACCAAAAGGTGACGAACAAGGACTAGGGGCCCTTGCAACCAGCTGAGGGTCAGGAGTGGTGCTTTTCTCAAGGGATGGACCTTCAACAGCTGCAAAACCATGTGGAAGTCCATTGATGCACTGGACGTATTCACCAGTTTGCTGCCTGCCTAAAGCTAAGACTTGATTGTTTAAAGAAAACTGGGAATCAGCAGAACTTAATGCTTCAAGACTATTTGCATATGCATTACGACTTTGCGGGCGTGATGGATGGTTTGATATGGGAGTTCTGCTCCCAAAGTCATCCTGAGAAAAATAACAGCAATATAACCAGAAGTATAAGTTGATCTATGATTCACACTGTCCATAAAAAAATGAAGTGAAAAAAGGCAAGAAGAAAGGAGAAAGATTTGACCAATTACAAATCCTAGGACAAAATAAATGAATGAAAATCATGAACATATGCAACTGCAAACTGCAACAAATAGATCTAGCACCTTACATATGCAACTGCAAACTGCAAAACCTTGAACAAGTAATGCATGATGACATAGGAGAAATGCTAGCAAACACAATAGATCTAGCACCTTCCAAATTATATGCACTTGCAAAAAATTGAGATTGCATAAGCAGCAATAGTGAAAAATCATGCCAAGTGCTGGAACAGCTTTTTTGTTTCAAAAAAAATACCAGCTATCAATGAATCATAATACATAATGTGAACAAAGATAAAGACCAGTCACATTAAAAACTTCTGTTTACAACAACTCCAAATGGCACAGTTGTAATAAGTTTAGTTAAATTTTCAATTCAAAATTTTAATTAATAATCATTAATTGCTAGTGATATTACCTGGTTCAAGTTTCAGGAGATTTGGGATTGGGTTTAAACTAAATTCGGCCTCCTGGTGAACTTACTAACACATTCAAATCACTGATAGTATCATCCACATAACATACATAATGTTTTTGGACTGCTTTGCAACAATAACAACCAAGTTGTATGTCACTTGTAATCTGTCTCAAATAACGGACAATTTTAGACATCACAACGGGCAATTGTATTCGCTAATTCCATGTCCACTAAACACACTCCCAATCATTTTCCAGGAATCCAGCAGCATGGTATCTGATGAATACCGCAGTCTTATGGAGAATCATATTGGTCAAATGCCCAGACTAATATACATCGGAGCATAAAGGTAGCTGCACCTAATTTGAGATTCTTCACCAAAGGATCCTTCGTTTATAACCAAGACATGAAAGATCACTTCGGTAAAAGCTCATGCCTTGTTAATTTTAGAGCAGGAGAATATGCGCTGTAAGCCAAAAGAAATGATATGTGGTGGAAAAGTTGCAACGTATGGTAAGAAGGAAAGAAGAAGAAAAACGAAATTTGGGATGCTAGAAATCACCTGAAGGACATCAGCAAAGCTCTTCTGCCGACTGAGTGAAAGCCCGATCAACCCATCTCCACCATTATCCCGCCAATTCCCCGAGCAAGGGGCCTTCCTGGACTCCACAGCATGCTCCTGTGAATTAAACAGTGGCTGCTGGGAGAAAAGAGACATATCGACCTGTTCACCCCAACGGTTCGATTTCCTTCTATCTCCAATCCCCTCAAGAACCGATCTCCCCGCCTGAAGCCTATGTGTCGACCTCCAGTCCTCTTTGGACAGCACCGGCGGTGGGAGCCGGGGATTCAGATTCACATGAGTATAGTAGTAAGAGAGGTAAGTCGGATTAGAACGGAGCTCCTCCTCGGATAAGAAACTATCTCCATTCTTCGGCTCCGACATATTCGGCACACCGGCGCCAACCTCCAGGCCAAAGAGCCCTCCGACGGCACTCAGGGACCCCTCCACGGTGGGAGGGGCGGAGCCGCTCCGAAAGATATTCAGCTCCCTCTCTCGATCGATCGCCTCTTGCCTCCTCTGCTCCCGAAGCAGCATCCCCAGTTCCTCCAAATCATCGCCGCCAAACCCATCCCCTCCGCTTCCGATCACAGAACGAACTCCCATCTCCGGCAGCACCGTCACAGGTATCTCATTGGCCAGTGCAAGAACACAAAGAAAGATAGAACTAAACCTAAAAACCAACCGACGGGGAATAAAGAGCCAAAAAGACAAACTTTATCAGCTCCATGCCTCGAAAACCCAAAACCACTACGACTTGGAAAAAATATTTGATCTTTCACCATTTAAAGTAGTCTTAACGATATGTTTCGATCGGAAAACCTCACATCCCAACCCCGGCAACGGGAAACCCGTAGTAGGCATAGTGATTCCTGGACGCGTCCGGCAGGGCCAACGCCATATTTTCGTAAGGAATCCGAGAGACCAGGACAAAAAAGCTGCGATCTTTACAACTCCGAGCTAAAGGCGATCGCTGATCGGCGATCCATTAAGCCAATTCCCATAGAGAAAACACCGGGATACACAACACGAGCCTCCCAGAGTCGGGAACGGTGACGAGCAGCGTCGAGATGGAAGCGAAAGGGGGGGGAGAGTGGGAGGAGACTGATAAAGCACAAAATGAAAACGATTCTGACCGTCTGATCCTGATGCGAACGGCCTCGATCGGACGAGGCGCACGCGAGAGCGTTTAGGGTTTTTATTGCAAATATTTAATGTGGAAATGCGCTGAATCTATCGCGGCTTTAAAATATACATATATTTCGTCGGACATCGGCATGCGATGGATAGCTTTTTTTATTATTTTATCCATAGAAAGTGTTGAAACTATTTTTCTAAAAAACAAAATCTGCATTTTAGTATACCTTCTTTTATTTTTTTTTTTCAAACAATATTCTTAATTTTAAAAATATTCAAATTATTATTCAAAATACTTTTCACTTATTATAGTATTTTAACATAGTATAGTGTTTTGATCATCATAATAAAAATACTATAAAACATATTTAAAAATATAATAAATAAATTAAATTAAATAAAATAAAAACCATTTGATATATCATACTATAATTCAAATACATATTTATAGTAATTTATTAATAATATCACTAAAATAAAAATTAAAAATTAATTTATTATACTATTTTAGTCAGTATAAAAAAATACTATAAATGATCAAATTAGACTTATAATCTCAATCAAACCAATTACACATGTTTTCTAATACCATGTGGCTAGCGATAGAAGAATATGACATATGACACTTTATACACGTTATATATATGACACGTTCGTTATATACCTACGTCTCTAATGATCAATTACCCTCTCATATGGAATAAAAATTTCCTATCAAATTAAAGGGTTAATTTTTCTCTCAAATTAGCTCATTAATTTGATAGGAAATTTTAGATCTAAAAACTGAAATTAAGATGGCATGAAAAATGAATTATATTTTATTTTATTTTATTTCCACGAGTGTCTTTAATCCGCTGTAACTAACTAACTAACCAACTAACTAACTTGTTCCTTCAACTAAAAAGTACAAGTAGTTGGTGCATTATCGATTTCATACAATAAAAGCAATTTTATGGATCAGCGGTGGTCACATATGTCATAAGAAGGTTGGTGGGAGAAGATAATCCTCCTTTTCGTAGCCTATTGCTATGCAAAGGTTTGTGCCGATGAAGCGAGAGTTGAGGAGCCTTTCTTATTTGTTGGAACATTGTTTGGAGAAGCACTCTTTCTCTTCAAAGTTAGCTTGCCATGGCGTTGATGCCCATCAAGATACAAGTGATTCAGACTTTGGAGTAAATAGCCACAGAAATAGATTGAAGATTTAAATATTTTTTTATTATACAAAATGATGTATATGATGTGAGATTTATTATTTTATATAATAATATAATATAGTAAGTAGTAATCAATCTGGATATGTATGTAAGTATAAAAATTATAATTATAATTATAGTGTAATATACTTAATATTAAATCAAATAATAATATATTTGATTTGAGCCAAACAGCAACCCAATCAAGTCAATAAAAACATTTGTTGTTGGAAAGCAACAAAAGTAGGGTTACTGATCTTGCATTATCTGTTGATGCTTATCATGGGTGTTCCTCCACTAGCATAGGAGCTATGACGATCTTCTCTTGACACACCTTTCATGACAAAATAATATTATCATCTAACGCCCACCTATGTCCTACTGTAAGTTGTCGTCGCAATCTGTTTATACCAAATCCCACCATCATACCTTTCATCCATCGTGACATCCATCGACCCCTTCTCGGTTTCCTCTTCTCTATGGATTCCTTCTGTGATGCCCCCCTTCATCATGTCACCACCGATCTCTTTTCTCTCGCATCATGACCTAAGGTCGCCAATGTCCTTTCCATGATTGATCGCTCGTTTCATGCAACAATCCAATAACATCGCCTTTCACCTTAGTCTTACATCCACCGTGACATACAACAACTTCTCCGCCCTCTCATTAAGCAACCAGGACCTAGCACAAATATCGATGCTTATACCACACAATGCATCATCGTTATGCTCAACAACAATTACTGCAGGCAACGATGTAACAAATGAACCCCTCTACCACCGAGGGGGTTGATCATCACAGTGCCCAAAACATCGCGACCAAAACCACATGCCCTTGTAGGGTTGTTGCCTCCTTTATCGTCACCCTCAAGAGAGTCGACAAATAAAATATTATCATAATATATGCAGCTATTGCATGTAGCATTGTTGTCCACACATCTCCTACCCACAATAAGGCCAACAACTTAGGTAGGTTACAACCTTTGACAATGCTGTCGTCGACAACAAGTTACCAATATAGCTTATCGATCAAGATTTGACAACAACCTTCTGTCCACAATTTTATTTATGGGCAAAAAAAACCTTCATCATTTGCAAGTAGATGGTTAGGATGGATAGGATAAACAAAATAACTTGAATCATACTTCGCAAGCGAAGGGCCATAACACAAAATAGATCTAAGGTATTTATTTTCAAAAAAAGCTTCAATACCTGTTGTAAGTATAAAACTTATAATTATTATATAAAATATATTTAATATCAGAATATGAAAGTAATACCAATATATCAAATCTAGGATACGTAACTTTCAATATTATTCAGAATAATTTTTTTATTTGTAAACGTACCATCATTCATTTAATGTGAAGGAAACAATAATACTAATCCACGATACTAATATACAAGAGGAGAATCGTATTCTCTTCTCTTTTTATTCTTTATATTTAGAGATAAAAATAAATCTATAATATATATATATATATATATATATAATTTCTATCGATATATTTAGGAAAGTAATAAGGAGAGTCTTTAAATTATCTTAATAAAAAAATAATACGATAATTATATTTTTTATTTTTATTGATTGATAATTCAAATCAGAATTCAGATGACATAATATTTGATATTTCGGATTATCTTTTATTTTTGTGAGAAAATTGATCGTAGAGGTGTGAGTATTAGAAAGGGAGAGAGAGAGAGAGAGAGAGAGAGAGAGAGAGGAGAACGGAGGAAGTTCGAGAAGGCTTCCGCTACAGCAAAAGGCAAAAGCCCTGCCTACCAAACACAAGTTGGGAAGGAAACGGCGGAGTCGCCGTCGTTCTAACGGCGCCGGCGCCTCCGCCTCCGCCACCTGTCACCGATGGCTTCTTCCCTCTCATCTAACTGCAGATATTAGTAGACGCCAAGCGCACGCCCAGATCTGTACTCTCTTCTACTTCCTCTTCTTCTTCGTCTCCCTAACCCTAGTAGAAGAAGAAGAAGGCGAAGGGGTATAAACTCTAGTAGAGGGAGAGGGATAGAAGGATGCGCGGTTACGTGACGCTGCCGATTGTGATCGTGCTCGCGGCGATCGTGTACATCTACTGCACCACCGTGTTCGTGGTGATCGACGGGTGGCTCGGGCTGTCCACGGCGGCCGGGATCGCTAACGCCGGCGCGCTCACGGCGCTTACCCTGATGGCGGTGGTCACCTATGGGATGGCCGTCTTCAAGGACCCTGGTCGCGTCCCGGCCTCCTTCGCACCGGATATCGAGGACCCCGAGAGTCCCATCCACGAGATCAAAAGGAAGGTACCCATCTTCCCTGGTGCTCCTCGAGTATTGCTGATATTCCTGTGGTTTAATAGTTATTGTTATTTATTTCGGTCAAAAGCCATGGGTTCGTTTGGATGATCTGATGGATCTGAGCTCAATGTGGCAATAAAGATGATGTCTTTTATTGTGACTCGAAGAAGGGATGTCCGATCTATTCTTATTTGCTTACAAAAAAAAAAAAGGTTTCTTTGATCATTTTCCATATGCTATTTATTGTCGATAGAGTTATTATTGACCTTTGAGCGTTCCTTAGTTGTTGATAATTTTGTAACTGTTTAGATTCATCAACTCGGTCAAGGTTCATTCCGAAGAGAGGAACTTAGAAACTACATCTTTGGTATATTAGATATCGGCATTTTGGTGTGACCTTTTGCTTTGCCTGGATTATCCTCGTGATCTTCTATTTTGGGCCACTTATGTTTTAGTTTCTGGATGGAGCAGTTCAAAGTGTTTTGAGTTATTATTATCTTCTTAAATGGATTAGTTGATTCACTCCGTAGATGTCAGATACAGACTATCAGAGAATAGATCCAGTATGATGAATAGAATAAGATCTGAGTTATCCAATTGAAAACAAATATTAATGCCATTGTGATATAAAAGAACAAAATTCATAGAATAAGATCCAGTTTCTCTATGCTTCTTTTGGGTCACCGAATTGGTACGCTATTATGTACAATATTACAGTTGTGCTTTGGATAGGTTTAACTTCCTACAGGTATATTGCTGAGAGATGAATGTTCTGCCCACAATTTCTTGAGGTTTGGCTGGAAAGAACATTGGAGGCCTAAAACATTATATCAGAATGTGATAAAAAGATATTTGATTGCTCTTAAGTCCTGACTGCTGTTGTTGTCCTCGTTAGAGTTCAATAGCATGGGCGGATCCATGTAGCTGGTCCCAAATTATCACGGCCATATGATGTTGTTATTATCAGAAACTTTTCTAAGCTACAAGTTTGGTATTTGCGTTCCAAAAGGAAGAAGTTAATTATCAGGTTAGTGATATATGTTCCAGCATTTGATATCGCTATTTTTCAGGGCGGCGATTTGAGATACTGCCAGAAGTGTTCACATTATAAGCCCCCACGTGCGCATCATTGTCGAATTTGTAAAAGATGTGTTTTAAGAATGGTATGTTGACTGTTTTGTCGTTTCACATTTTAAAACTTTGTTTGCTTTTGACTATTACTCTTTACTGTTTTCAGGATCACCACTGTGTCTGGATAAACAACTGTGTAGGGCATGAAAATTATAAGATCTTCTTTGTTTTTGTGCTGTTTGGTGTGTCTGCCTGTATCCATTCAATGGTATAACATTCATTTCGTTTATGTTATTAGTGAACATGGAACTTATCGGTGGTCAGAATGACAAAAGGTTTACATCGTTTATGCTTTTATAGGTTCTTCTTATTTCTAGTGCTTCTCATGCTCTTCAAAAAGATCAACAGCAGAATGGTGAATCTTTCAATAAATCTTATGTGAGTGACTTGTAACTACCTAACACACTGTTCCGTAAGAGAGATGACTTAGTTTTTGGATCAATTTGACAGATCCTTTGTGGGACTCTGCTGTGTCCTTTAACTGTCGCATTAAGCATCCTTTTGGGTTGGCACATTTACCTTATCCTGCATAACAAGACCACAATCGAGGTATGAAGGTTCTCATTTTTTTGAAATAATTAATGATCTTATAGGGCACTTGATTTCATTTTGCTTCTTCTGCAGTACCATGAAGGGGTAAGAGCGATGTGGCTTGCAGAAAAAGTAGGAAATGTTTATCGACATCCATATGACATTGGTTTCTACGAAAATCTAGTCTCGGTAAGGGGGATGTTTCTTGCTTAAGGTTGCAGTCGCTCTTTCTTCGTTTCAGCGGCTTTGAGAATTTTTCGGAACTCGATATATGTTGATTTCAGTTCCTGCCCACAGGTGCTGGGACCAAACTTCTTCTGTTGGTTCTGTCCAGTATCAACGAATGTAGGTTCTGGTCTCCGGTTCCGGACTGCATATGACATTCCGACATCCAGATCACCAATTTGATATAAACACGGCAACGATATGCAAAGTCCTAAAGATAGAAAAATGTCAAGAGCTAGCTAGATGGCAATGGCATGGGAACTCTCATTGGAGCTGCCGGTCTAAAGTTATCTGGCAGGGGTTCCAACTTTCAGGTTACAGGTGTGAGAGGAATGCGAGCAGGTTATGCTTCCAGTAAATCATGGGATTTGTAATCCTATGTTGTGCACAGACCATAATAAGATGTATAATGCTGTAATTTAGTATATTTGTGTTCTTCCTCAGGTAGTAAGTAGTACGGAAACTCCTACTGATCCATAAGGCTGTAAACTGTGCAGTTGCTGATTAATGCTAACATCTCCTTTTGCAATTTTACATGGTTCTTTACTTTGGCATACTGCAACTTGTCTCACTCATGATGGGGGGGGGGGAAGATGGCATTTTCAGTAATTTTCCAGAGTCAGTTTCCAGTGTCTCAATTTTACATTATTTTTCATCATCATCATCATCATCATCATCATCATCATCATCATATGTTGACCTGCTGTTGACTAATACTCTGCAGGAAATTGCAGGGGCAGCTCTTGTCGGGTTTAATCTGCAAGCCTAATTCCATCTCGGATCTGGATTCGGATCCAGATCCGAAACGAGTCACTCCGCCCCCGCTTTCTCCAATATCAATTAAGTTTTTTTTTCTCCTTTTTTTAAAAAAATAATCAATATAGGAATACTCTAATACATTTTTCCTTTTTTTTGTGGTCAATATAAGAAATAAGATCAAAATTGTAAATGATGGCATCATCGGCAACCGAAATATATAAGTTAAACCTGAATGAATCCCCAGATTCATCACAGATCTCATGTGCGTGCAATGTCCAGCATCGGTATCTATCACTGTGATGACATGTGTTACTGAGTTGTTCTGTTGAAGAAATGATCCCACTCGTGTTCTCCCCCTCTTCCCGTCAGTGCGTACTTCCAACTCTCCTGTTCGCTGAAATCTGGAACTCTTCCGCCCTTTATATCCTTCACCCTCTGAATCACTCCCTCCACGGTCACATCGAAGGCATCGTTCGTCGTCTCCAGTCTGGTCCTGGGATCTGCGTAAACCAACCTCGGTATCATCCTTATCACCTCTTCTCTCATAGCCATCACATCCTTCTTCCCAAATCTCTCCAACACCTCCTCTATCCTCACCTTCCCATCTCTCACCTCATCCTCCGATATCAACACCGAGTACTCGCTGTGGTTCCTCGGCAGGTGCCACACGTACTGCGCGTAAGCCGACCCCGGGTGGAAGAACACCGGCACGCACCCTGCGACCATCGCATCGAACGTCGACCTCCTCGTGTAGGAGTCCCCTTGCGGCTGCAGGCAGAAGATCGATCGCTGGAACATCCCCATGACGCTGCTCGGCGAGTGGCACTTGCTCCGCCCGTTGTCGCACTCCAACAACTTGCACCGCCGAGACTGCCGGCACTGGCCGATGATCTCGTTGCGAATCGAATCTGTTATGTTCGGCCGTGGGGCGCCCGCGAAGGAGAACAGCCAAGGCCTTCTGATCCTCCTCATCCTCTCTTGCCATTGCTGCACCTCGCTGTCTTTGGAAGGGTGGAAATAGGTGGGATACGGTATTCCGAAATCGTTTTTGTGCCAAGGACTGGATTCGATGACTAGCACGGTCATGTTCTTGCCCTCTGGAATCACCAACAGCTTGCTTCCCCAGTCGTCTTCGTCGTCCGTCAACCTTCTGAAGTCCCATGTGATCCTCCCCGCCACCATGAAATGGTCCCTTCCGCCCATCGTCGACCACTCGGGCCTCGACTTCAGCCACCTGATCAGGTCCCTCGATGTGGCGTCACGCACCGAAGTGTTGTAACCCCACAGGTAGCGGCCGATGTCGAGGCCGGCATAGAAGGGGACGAAGATGGCCGAGGCCAGGGAGGAGTTGGTGGTCAGGCACTCGTACTGCTTCATTCGGTTGTGGAAGATGAGCTCGAGAGCGAACTGGTTGGTGGCGTACCACTCGGCGCCGTAGAAGACCCCTTCGGCGTTGTTGAGCCGGGGACCCAGCCCGGCGTTTGACACGAAGGGGCACATGTCGGTCCACTTGCTAAGCGTGCGGCAGCTGCTGATCATGTCGGAGTTGAACCGTCCCGGCAGGTCGTGGACGTAGATGTATCGCCCAGAGCATCGATCGACGACCGGCGGCGGCGGCGGCGGCGGCGAGCCCATGGACGGGGAAGCCATGGGCGTTATCATCACCTCCGGCGTTACTGCGCGATGCTTATACCCGAGATTGAATATGAAGGTAAAAGAAATGATGATCAATACGGCGCAAGAAACGGGGATGGCGCACCACAAGCGTTTCCTGGCGTTGCCTCCGTTGCGTCTGTTGCCGAGTGTTGCCATGGTCGACTGTAGGACCGAGCAGCGTCTCCTCATAGAGGATCGTGTGCTGATTGCCGAGGAAGGCTCACCAAATACGTGCGTGCAGCAAATCTTCTTCGGAGGAAGGGGGGATGACGCTTTCAGATACTCAGAATCGGACAATATATAGACTCCGTAATTCACTGAACTATTGTAACTTGGGTTTGGACAAGAAGGGCAGCGTCCCATTCTTTGACAACCTACTAAACACTTTCTTCCCTGATAACCAGCGTCGACGGTAGCTCGTTGTGACTCTCCAGTCTTGGATGGCGATTCTTTTGGTAGGGAGTATTCTTTTGGAGGAAGGGGAGGATGAGAGGACCCCACGCCGGAAGCAACCTTCCCCGGAGTCGGCAACGAGAGCGAGTGGCCGTCATCGAGAAGGAAGACTTCCGCGCTCATCGAGTCAGAGTCACCGTCACCTCGGCGGCGACGGCTTTTGCGACCCAGACCCGAACGTACGCCATCCTCATGCTTGATCTTTGGCATGAGAAACATCAGGCAACGGTGACATGGTGTTGGAGATATACTGGATGGATCACTATCTGCTATTACGGCAAGCAATCTCACCTGTGACACACTCTTTGCATGATACTCTTTGATTCGCACAAAGAGTAGGAAGCTTTCCGAGCACTACTCACTAGCGGACGTAGCCATCCTAAACGATGTGTGTTTCCTGGCTGCAACTTAGGATCGAACGTACATAGGTTTACATGTAGGTAACTGAAGTCACATATGCTCCCAGTCAGCACCAAGTAAACTCTCATGTCGGTGTCACATTGGCTCTATATCATTGACCCAATGGAGATCACGGTAAGTAGTTTACTAAGGTCAAACACCCTTTCCACTAAATAAGGACAATGTCATGTAATTGGCGCTGGCGCTGACGCTGACGCTGACGTTAAGAAGGAGGACTATGATACACAGTAGAATCAATTTACTCTCTTCTTAGTATAAGCAATTAGGAGTCTCGCTTCAACCATCGTGGATGATTTACTATACCGGAGGGTGTCTGTCACTCATATGGCCATTTCTGCTGAGCATTTCACGGTCTCACCCAACAGGTTCAAACCATTAACAAGAAAGAATACCAAATAGTCATTCCATTTCTATAGCATATGTGGTAAGGAACTCTCGATCAATCTATAGCATATGCGGCCTTGTTAGTAAAAAACGTCTCTTAGTATCCTGATACATATATTTTTCCGGATGGAGGCATAGCAGCAAGTGCCTAATATAGTCGTCTTCTCGGTTTAATCATCTCTTGTTATTCTACCTATTTCGATAAAAAAAAACATACATACATGTGGCCTTGACCTTAGTATCTCTTAATGCTTAATGCACTCTGTCTTGATACAAGTATGCCAAGTGTGTCTGATCAAAGCATCTCTTGATATCCAATGCGTACATATCGAACAATACAAAGTATTTGATGCAACATCCTCGACCAAAGCATCTCTTCATCTCAAATAGAAACATTAAGAATGTCCCGTGCATCCTCTTTAACCAAAACATCTCTTGTTTAATGGTCCGGTAGACACATTGGACCAACCCAAGATGGGACTTGGAATTCTTCTTTGGTAGCACGTATTTATGAAAGAGAAGGTCGATGTCGAGGGGGAATGCCCAACTCAACCACTTCTGAAGCCTATGTTAATTTTAGAAGGATTTGAGAGTATTTTGTCGATGTTCGAGGTCCGATCTCTTGGTATTGGCTAGGGGGTAGGTTTTAATACATGTTCTCGGGGGTTGAATCTATACGATTAGTTAATTGCCGTCGATGTCTCGAACGGCCTGTCCATACACTCCGCACAGTTTCGTGTTATGCAGCGCTATCTTGCATACCCTTGGGCAACATAGGATACGACCGCTTTGAGCTAGTACCATGTGAGTACATCCTATTTGGTTCGTGATGACACGTTGGGCCGAAGTATTACGCGTGGCCCGAGCAGCCACATCAACCCCGAGGTGTTTGCCAGTTGGAAGGTGCTAGAATATTCTCTATCAATGCTATTTTGACTTGAATTTCTTATATTGCATAGATTGTCTCAAAATGCTAGAAATAACGAGGGTATCATGAAATACTTGACCATCTCGAAGAATCAATAAACGTGATGATGAAGGATGAAGCCATGGATGATGCATTGGACACAACGTCAAATAAAGAATCCTATAAGGAATGTCATAGGAGATACACGATAACGTTGAGGCATGTCGATTTAAACTATCCACATATGGAGCATCAGATAGAGGAGGCGCATGAGACATTAGGATGTGCCGACTTGAATTGTTCGTGTAGGGAGTAATGCGCAAGAGGATCACAGTATTTCAACTTGGAACTTTTTGCATTGCGTAGAAAATATCGTATGTTAGAAATAACAAGGATATTAGGAAAGACTTGACTATCTCAAAGAGTTGATAAACGTGATATTGAGCTCCAAGACAAAGGATGAAGCCACGGATGATGCATCGGAGATAATATCAGATAAAAAGTCATATATGGAATGTCAAACATAAGAGATATATATGATAACATTGAGGCATATCGATCTAAACTGTGCACGTATCAAGCGTTAGATACGAGAGACGCACGAGACATTGGGATGTGCTTATTTGGATGGCTCGTGTTGGGAATAAATGTGCAAGGGCATCACAGTATTCGGACTCGAATGTCATACATTACATAGAGACTGCCGGGTATCAAGGAAAGAAGAAGAATCGATAAACATGATATTGAGGTCGTAGAAATTATATGTCACAACTGCAGCGCAACTAGTGTGGGAGGGTAGCGCTACGAGAGCAACAAGTGAAGTATGACGACGACGACGGTAGCAACCACGACTACGGTGACAGCAATGGCAACGTCGATGGCTGAGGGTAGCACTTCAATAGCCAAGGGTGGTAAAAGCGTCAGAGTATGATGGCAATGGCAGCTTGGGCGATAAGGGAGTGAACCAGGTCGACCGCGACGACATTGCCGGTGCACACCCAATCTGTACGCACCGGCGGCGGCTAGATCAACGTGATTCCACGCAAGGCTTAATCTTGTAGATTAGTGTCACTTCCCAGGAACAACGAAACCTGCCTCCTTCGAAGACAAGAATGACATTACTGCCATACATTTCACAACCATCAACAACATTACAGAGACATGTAGATGCAGAAACATGAGAAAAAGGAAATAGTTTTAGCCTTGGAAAGAGAGAACACTTTCCACTATCCTTCGAAAGAGAGAAATTGATGTGAGGTTGGAGGATCGTACATGTATTAGCTCTTTACGAGCTTCTTGCAGTTCGTCGTTGCTCATGCGTTCCTTGACAACCAGAGTCTGGTTGAGCGCTTCCAAGTCTTCCATTTCTTCAATTTTTTCTTGAAGCTGCTCCTTCATATCAGAAATCTTTTTCTGCACGGTGGTGGCGTCTCCTCCTCCTCCTTCTTCTTCTTCTTCTTCTTCATCCATGTGCTTCATGATCTGAAAAAGGCAAGGTTAGATGCGAACCTTCATTATAAGATTGGAGCAACGAGTCTCTCTGTTCCATCATGTTATCTAGCGACAGTGAGGTTTCATTGTATTTACATTCCAGCTCTTGTAAGTGCTTGCTTTTCACCTCAATCTGGCTTGCCAAGTTTGCCACAAGCCTATCTGTTCTGCTGGACTCTTCGGCTGCAAGATCGCCGACGGACTTGAGATCTCTGTTTTTCCTTAAATGATCGCCGACGGGGCCTGCGGATGTATAATCCCCTGCTCTTGCAACCCAACCACAGATGTTTGAGCCGCGAAATCTGTTGTCAAACCAGTCCCTCTTTCCACGGCGATCGGCTTCGAAATGATTCTCGAATGCCATGGCATCTCTAAAACCAGTCGAATCTTTGGCAAAGTCCACAACAGCATATCCTGTGTGTCCTCCGAAGTTCCACAGACGATGATGCACTTTCAACGGATTAAACGGGGAAAGCTGCTGCTTCAGTCTGCTGCTTCCACTTTCACCTATATACCGCCCATTCTTGAACTCGGTTAGGATGTTAGCTCCGACACCCATCCAGGGCCAAACAAACAGCGGAAGATGTCGCATTGCTAAAAAATTTTGCCATGGCACGATGCTTCGCCTTCACTTTTCCGCTCCTTTTGGATGCACCTAACGCGGTTGCATGCTGAAGCAACTCTTCTCTGTAGGCGTACTCCCATCTTCTTTTCGCCCACATAAAAGGGACATCGACAAGTGTTATCCGTCTTTCTAACTTTATATCGTCCTGCTTCAAAACGACGATAAATTTTTTCCTCGTATGCGTCGATCTCTGAGTCACTTATCTCAGACTCTGAACTCTGATCCATCGAGTCTACAAGGAACTGACAAAAAGGGAAGTCAATTACTAAAAAAAATCAATCAATTACTAGAAAAAAAATATATAAACTATCCAAAGTTATGGATATGTCAAACCATTGATTGCCTCGAACACCTAATGCACTCGCATTCATCCACCAAACGATCCAATGAGTAAACAGTAGTCAAGTGAAGTCAGGAATGGAATGTATGATCACAAAACAAAACAAAGCAAAGCAAAGCAAACGATATTATCACAAACAACACGAAAATCATATCAGAGATCATCGAATGAAAGAAGATGACAGTAGTAATAACAGAAGGTGTCGAAATAGAAAATAATGGACCATTTCAGTGAATTAGTAAAGAAAGCTCATTTCACACTCTCCTAGAATGGAGAGATCTTGATCTTCTCCCATGAAATAGAGAACAATAGCAAACACATATTCGATTCCTCCGATTCAGACAAATTCGATTGCCAAATCAAATAAGACACACCACTAGTTTGATAAGGTAAGTATTTAACCCATTAAATGCTAGGCATAATGAGTTATAAGGGCCTTAAAATTACTTCTTTTCCTCTTTATGAATTTAAGGCAGATAAAATCTTATATTTAATTGTTATAACGAAATGATACATATTCCAACCCTTCTTTTCCTCCTATTCGATTATTATAACATAATGATAGAGATTTCAACCTTATATTCTTCTAACAAGAGATAAAAAAAAAAAGAAAGCTTATTTCACACACAATACAATATTATGATGATACACTCTTTCCTAATAATAGTTAGACGGAGGATTTATCTATGTGTCGTGTTTGATGACTCTTAATATCTCGGAAACTAATTGACTCTTAATATCTCTTATCATAAAAATTATTTTTTTCATTCATTTATGTATATATTAAAAAAAAATCACATGATAAAAATATCACGATAGACTATGCTCGTAAACTATAACACTTGCAACGTAAATCACTCACCATAATCACATATAGTAATAATAGTATTAATAATATGTATCATATCATCAATCTTTGTGTTAAATACCATTTAAACTTAAAAATCATTAATCATATTTAAATTTATCATAACTTTAAAAAATATTTTAAATTTATAAATAATAAATCCATGAAGTGTTAGCTCATCTATAAATTTTAATTGAATTGAACCTAATATGTTTTCAATTAGATTCCAACAAATTGACTTCAAGTCCACTTAAAATTGATAAAAAAATATATGTTAAGCTATATAATTAAGTAATTGATTTAATAATTGATAAAATAAATATTCAACCCATTCAACGTTAGACATAATGAGTATAAGAGCTTAAATTGTAGCTCCTTCGCTTCCAACATGGATCACTCACCATAATCATATATGTCTTATTGTAACAATAGTATTATATCATCAATTTTTGTGTCAAATACGATTTAAACTTAAAAAACTATTAATCATCTTTTTAAGTTTTTAAGCATAATTTCAAAAAAATCGAGTGCTACCTTTGTTTGCCTCGCTACGCGACGAAGTTGCCGCTTGGGATAAGACACACCGGGGTGGGGGCGGGGTGACGCCGGAGTCTTAGTCTGAAATCGTGGGCTACGTTGGAACACACGACGTGATCGCTGGTGCTGTGCATCTGGTCATCCTCCGTCCCAACCTTGTATTGTACGATTAATCCGAGAGAGAGAGAGAGAGAGAGGGAGTTGATGTTTCGGGAGTCGACCATTACTGCTGACGTTAATCGTTCGAAGATGCTCGTTCGTCTCTGCTCGTCAGCTTAAACGGGACAGACTAAGAACATTGGAACCGTAAAGGGCTGGGTTTCATTTGATCTTTCTTTTGAAACATTTAGGTAGAGAAAGGAAAAAGTTTTTGGATGTGTTGTTGTAATTATCGAACATGATGATACTCGGTGGTCCGATCCTCTTTGACCGCAGCTGTCCTCTCCTACTCCAAGTTGTCCCTTACCAGCTAGTTCGAGGTCGGGTCCTCACCTCTTAAATACGATTTCATTATGCTTCTATGCACCGTCGACGGTCAGTGTAATTATATTCTCTTTTTTCCCTGTCTTTCTTCTTTCTTCTCGATTAGCAATAAGAAAAAACCAAAAAGAGACGGAGAGCGAGAATTAGAAGCTGGGAATGCGGGGATAGGCTGGTCCCTCACATCAACCCAGTAGCATCGACACCAGGCTGGGCCACAGCCTTTAGTGTGTGTTTTCTCTCCTCTCTCTCTCTCTCTCTCTCTCTCTCTCTCTCTCTCTCTCTCATTCTTGCACTGCTATGTGGAAGTGGTCCGCTCTTACGGGCCTCCAAGCCATTGGCCCAGTGTTGACGTCAGCACTCGTACGACTCTTTCACTCCCGTGACGCAATGGAGTGACAGAAGCACGCCTTTCTCTTGGCTTGGCTTGGCTGGTGATGAACAAACACTTGTTCTTCCTTAGAGAGCAGATGGAGGGATGCGATCCCAAAGCGTGTCTCGGAGGAGGAAGAGGGATGGAAGAAGAACAAGTTTCGTGTGTCGAGGGGTTCGAATATATCGAGAGGACCACCGCCTCCTCTCTTGTCACCATCAACCCAAGAGAGTTACGCACCCTACTCCATAGACTGGTCTAACATCGCTCCCCATCAGGCCTCGGTGAATTAATTGTGTTCCCTCCCACGTGTTACCTATGTCGTGTTTCCACCAGCGTCGACGAACGACGACGGAAGCATGTAATTTGATTGTCATTCCACATCCACAGTGACGGACAGTGATAGATGCGTCATCGGATGATACACCTCATGCTTCCTGCCATCCATGATTTGCTCATGTTTCCCCTCCCTCACTTCTTTTTGCTAATCGTCACCTCACACATCGAATGATCAAATGGTCCATGTTTTCTTCTTAGCTGCTACGTTTACTGTATAATCCTTGTTCGTCGGCTTGCCTACACCATCTCTCTCCGTCTCTCGTCTGCTTGAAAGCTGTGCATCACAACAAAGCTTAATGAGCTCGACTGTGGAAACACGTTGGCTGTATCAGGCTTTTTATTCCATGTGGTGCGACCGCAGCATTGATGTTCCACACCGACTATGATGCAACCGGACTCACGTCATCCGACTATTCATAGCTCCCGCTATCGTCAAAGTGGATCGAGACACACCCGTCATCTTCGCTTGACGTGCCTTGGCTCGTTCGTCCACGGAGGAACGCTGACCACGAAAGCCCACCGGATGCAACAGTCTGGTAGTTCAGTGATCTACGGGAGAAGTCACCTCCGACTCATCCATCAATTACCATGCACCGATGAATGATAATTTGACATGGAGTTTAACCTACGGCATTTATTGTGGACTTTGACGTTACCAATGAAGAGTTAATTCAAGGCCAAAGATGCTAATATCGAGAATTCATGTGTCGGATTGCACTGTACGTGCACATGCATGGGCATACCTAATACTATTCTTCTTCTTCTTCTTCTTCTTCTTCAAGCACTACATACATATCGCCAATTAGGTGATAAGCTATTATTCTATGGTGGAGTTGGAAGGTTCGACCAAAGTTCTCCGGTCCGCTGAAGAATAATAAGAACCATCCATCCAAAAAAGCTCTTGAAAGGCAGATCATCGGAGACCGTCTGTCATAGGGAGTGGAGAGTCGGATGTGCAACCCATCCATGAACACACATGGTCGCCAAAAGCCTTGTCTTAATAATAAGAATGATGCTGGTGGGATGACACTCTCGCAGACATGTCCTATACGAGTCCATAATTTGAACGTCCGAACAAGCTTCTTGGTAGGATAACCCTCTCAAAGACTTGACCTATCATCGCACTCATAGTGGCGATCACGTGATCTGACATGTTGTGAAGCCCACCGCTGGGCTTCAGTAGTTGCAAGGAATTAATCTACTACGTGTTGTTGGTGACTTGGCGCATGAGTTGACGACCCCTCGATGGGTCATCACGTAGCACAAGACCAGTAGTCTCTCTCTCTCTCTCTCTCTCTCTCTCTCTCTCTCTCTCTCTCTCTTTATATATATATATATATATATATATATATGGAAGGTGCTGCACAATCACAGTGGCTGAACCATGGCAGGCTCAGTGGAGTGGGTGGACAGTGGAGACAACAAAGGGAGCGATGAGAGGGAAGGGATGGTGGTGGGACTGCGGGTGGGACGGTGAGAGGGAGGGAGAGGGCGACGCAACCGGTTGCTGACACCGAAGGAAGACAAAGCGCGAAGGCGAGAAGGAAGGAGAAGGTCGAGTCCCCATCTCGATCCGTCCGCGTGTGCCGAGAAAAGCGCGCTAAAACACGACACACATGCTGCTGCAGTATTAGTACTAGTGATCCCTCTGTCTTCTCCTCTCTCTCTCTCTCCACCTTTTCTCCCATTCTCCCTCTCGAATGATGCCTCTTGCCTCACCAGCTAAAGATCGCGTCGTCTACCGTAATGCTACTGTCTACTATTACCACCAGAATCGACTTCAAAGAGGAGCGACTGTTGCACTCTCTCTACATATATCTCTTTCTATGCTCCTGTAGTTGGTGGTTGGAGTGAACAGGGTTTTCACGGCTTTGACCCACTCTTGCCGTATACCGCGGCAGGGAACCAAGCCGAAGTCAGTGCATCGACGAGGCGAGAGTGAGAGAGAGAGAGGATTAACGCCGTACGACGTGATGGCTCCGGGCATGACAAAAAATGCTGGCGCAGCAGAGGAGGGAGGGGATAGTCTATCTGCCTACGTTTATTTGTCTCCTGAGTCTCCTCCTATCATTTTCTTCTACTTCTAATATATTTCCATCCGGATTTAATGTGTACAAGAACACGATTCCTATTTGCTTTCTCGTCCAATGTGTGTGGTGGCTAGAAATTTAAATTTAGAAATACTGGGTCTCGCTCTGTGTGTGTGTCTCTCTCTCTCGCTCGCTCGCTCGCGCATTCTTCTCTCCGCATCTTCTCCGCCGTACCAGCACTGCGTGTTACTGTAGTAGTAGTGTAAATGGGATCACGGCATCACATTGCCTTCGACTTCGACACCGACGCGGCTCCTACCGCTCCCCATTCTATGTAGGGAGTACTCCTTCTACCCACCCACCTCTGTTGCCGCCTTTCGTCTTTTTGCCCTCGGCGTGCGCTTCCTTTGCGCTACTGTCACTTTGCCCTTCCTCTTCTCCTTCCCTTATATATACACCCACCCACCTCCTCCTCCCTTGCCCAAACACATTCCCTTCTCTGTTCTCTGCCGTTGGTTTTGATCGAAACCGGGAGCCTTGGTCATCATCGAAAGGTCATTTGTACTTGTTTGATCCTTCGCTTCTATGAATATCATCTTTTCTCCTCCTCCTCTTCTGCTTCTTTGTTTTGCTCGACTAAATCCACCAATTCTCATCGAGATGTTGCGATGAGAATTATGGTTTGGGTTCATATTCCGTACCATATGCCGCATCATAACATATTCTTAAAGTGGTGTATCTGCTGAGTTGGGACAATCATTAGGTCTATTATTCTGATCTAACTATGCTGGCAATGATTACCAACAAATTATTATATTAGTCCTGCCTCTTCTTAGATCTTCTACTTTGCCTTGTGCCATCCGTGATACAGGAAACTCTTTCGGTTCTAGCATCTGCAAACTAGTTAGAAGATTCGGTAGGATCGTCGATTGCTGTTGTTGAATTATATGCGTTTTGATCTCGGATAGGTATGAGGTATCCTCCGGGGCGATGGGATTTGGCCTCTGCAAATGAAGGATAGGCAGCGGTGGAGGGCCGAAGAGGATGCTATATTGCGCGCATACGTGAAGCAGTATGGTCCCAGGGAGTGGAACCTCGTGTCCCAGCGCATGAACGTAGCGCTCAACAGGGACGCCAAATCCTGCTTGGAGAGGTGGAAGAACTACCTCAAGCCGGGAATCAAGAAAGGATCACTCACCGAGGAGGAGCAGCGGCTGGTGATCCGGCTGCAGGCGAAGCACGGCAACAAGTGGAAGAAGATCGCGGCGGAGGTCCCCGGGCGCACACCCAAGCGGCTGGGCAAGTGGTGGGAGGTCTTCAAGGAGAAGCAGCAGAGGCAGCAGAACGAGAGCAACAAAGCGGCGACGAGCCCGGCGGAGCCAGCCAAATACGACCGCATTCTCGAGAACTTCGCGGAGAAGCTGGTCAGGGAGCGGCGGGGAGTCCCACTGCTCATGGCCGCGCCATTCCTCCCGCTGTGGCTTTCCAACAATGGCGGATCCCATGGGCCGCCGTCGCCCTCGGTTACTCTTACACTCTCGTCTTCCACCGTCCCTCCTACGCCTAAACCCTGGCTGCAATCCGAGGGAGGCGCGGACGGTGGCTTGGGACTGGCGATGTCACAGAAGGGCATGGCTTTGGGGGTCTCCGGTTCGGTGGTCGTCGACGGCCACATCATGACGGAGCTGGTGGAGTGCTGCAGAGAGGTCGAGGAAGGGCATCGGGCATGGATGGAGCAGAAGAAGGAGGCAGCATGGAGGATGAAGAGGCTGGAGCTGCAACTGGAGTCGGAGAAGACCGGCAAGAGGAGGGAGAAGATGGAGGAGATCGAGGCCAAAGTGCGGGCGCTCAGGGAGGAGCAGCAGGCGGCACTGGGGAGGATCGAAGCAGAGTACGGGGAGCAGATCGCAAGGTTGAGGAAGGATGCCGAAGCCAAGGAGCAGAAAGTGGCAGAGCAGTGGGCTGCGAAGCACGTGCGACTGAGCAGGTTCCTTGATCAGGTCGGCTACCGACAGTGGCCGCCGGCGGAGACGCACGGGCGGTGAGCAGAAGTCGACTGGCTATGTATTTACTATTACTGATGTGCTTTTTACCTTTCGTGGTCTTCGCCGTTGGATAGTCGGAACATGCATTTGTTCCGTCTCCGGATCTTAAAACCCACGGAACACATATGATTTGTCTTCTTCATGCGATGTCTTTTTTCCCATGCTTCGGTTCGATTTGATCTTTTAAATCGTTTCTCCGGTCCAATTCACCGATGATCTTATTCGATCTCCGGCCACAGAAAATTATCCCGGTCTCCTCACGACATGTTCAGGCGAAGTGCATTCACAAGGCTCTGATGGTTGCTTTCCAAGCGTCCTTGAATCGGTCGCGTCGATGGCTTCTTCTTCAACAGAGACCTCGTTGGTCTCTGTGAAATGGGTTCCCCGGCTGTCCATCTAATCACGAACCACTACTGTTACAAATACAATATGGAGGAGGAGGAGGAGGAGGAGAATTCACTGCTTTCAACAATGGAAACTAAAATACAGAACTTGAGAGGATGAGATTTCTTCACTGGTACAATTATCACTAACAATTTTCCTAAAAAGAGAAAAAACAAGAGACTCAGTGAATTAAGTGTTATGGTGAAGGATTCACAAAAGTAGTGTAGGAGTAAAATCTAGCATAGGTTTTGGTGAAGAAGGTTGTTGTTGTTGTACCTTACGGTGCAACTGGATGCTCATCGAGTTATGTTGTATTCATGATTGGTTGGCTGGCTTCTGTCAGCATTAGTGCAATCAGATCTACCAGGGATTAAAATCGAAGTTGCTTCTCCACAGATTTAAGATGATTGCAACTCTTAAAGGAACTGAATTGAAACCAAAAGTTACTACAATGTTGAAGAACCGAATGATGGTGGTGCTCGAGTGTCACCATTTTCCCCTCCTCAGTTCTCCAACCATCCTTTTTTATCATAGGATCGAACTGAATGGTTCTTTTGTAATCGAAAATCTCATGACATGTTTGGACCGATACCAAAACACAAACCTACATTTTCTTACCGAGAAATATTAGTATGTTTTCAAAAGACATAAAGAATAATGATTTTATGTTTCCACTCCTCCTTTCATGCATATGAACTGTGCGAGAGATTTTATATACGGTCGATAATAGGTGATGAACTAAATCATTTCGATGACAGGAATCAAAGCAAATGAGAAAATGTACAATATCTTAACATTTCAGCTTCCCATAAGAGTATGTATGGATTCAGGAGAAGCCAAGGAAAGGGTTCTTTTATTTGCTTCCTCAGAACACCTTTTGCCATCGATGGCGACACTGAACAACCTCTGTTCTACCCGGAAAGAAGTCGGCTGCAAAGGCAGCGATTGGAGACCACAAAGATGACACCAAAATTACTGGCAAAGTTTAGAGGAGGAAGTCATCGCATAATGCTTTGACAGAATTGCAGACTGGTCATAGGTTCGAATTGTCGGCTCAAGTGTTCTTTGCGACTATGGAGCGAAATGCATAGTCGCAAAGAAATGCTAAAGCAACATGAATGGTTTGGAGAGAAATGCATTATAATTTCTCATTCATGGCATGAACTGTTGTACACTTTGCGACTATGGCAATGGCTCCAAATAGAATAATGAAATAACAATTACGAAACTATTTTCGTAATGGACGGTGCCTATACATCAAACAATTAAGCAGTAACAAGAGAAGATTGCTGGCTACCTATTTTCTTGCAGCATCTTCCTCTGTAAACTTCGACAGCTTTTCTTGATGTTTCATCCTGTGGAATGTAGCAGCTAGAGGTTAGAAGAAGAGCTTATCAGAATGTAACCATGAAGACAAGAAGAAATATTTATGATTTGATGATGCTTACTACAGTGTAAAAAAAAGGAAAAAACCGATTTGTTTTGATGTAATATTCAGATAGATGGATACAACCATCCAAAACAGCCGCAGTCGAGTGATTCACAAATCAAAAGCGACTGAATTCAGTAAAGCGGTACATGGGAGAAAGAGATGGAAGTCAAGGGGACATCAGAGAAAGGTGCTCGGTGGCATTCTCGCCAACGAGTTCCCGACCTGGCCTCGACTTTTTGCCTAGAAGACCCAGACGATCGATGTGCTTGCTATTCGGCAAAAAATCCCGTCCTTGTCATTTCGTCGAACGACTCAAACGCAACGCACATGGATCTCAATGCGCGTGGCGGTCCAAATCCACAAGGCACAGGCACAGGCTCAAACATTACGGGGCTCCTTCCCATTTAACTCCATTCCGACTCATCTGGAAGCAGGCTGTAGCCGCTGTTCGGCTAGTGGAGGCCGGAGAGCCCACACGGAGGCGGGTCTACGTCGGGACAAGTAAGTGAAGCGAATTGGCAGGGATAAACTACTCCATGCAACACCTACACCCTCCAATTACTAAACTACTCCATGCACGTCTTATCAGAGCATGGACGGACCGAATGCTGCCGAGACAAACTACATATATAAGGAGAAGGTTACTGCACCGCCATCGAAGCAGCACGTAGGGTTACTATGCTTCGTAAACTAGGGTTAATATAGCGGGGGGAAGTGCCCAAAGATCTCGTAGGGTATTGACTCGCTTGGCTACCTTTTTCCTAGCTCCCAAAGTGAGCCCGTGATCAATCATCATGCTGCCTGCTTGCTTAGGCCGACTCCATTGACCTTTGGGGAGCAGTAAGCAGATCAAACAAAGATCGGAAATCTAAACAATCGTATGATCGTCGTTGACCGTCATACGATCGTCGACTCTCTGGTTTTGGTTCGATCAAATGAAAATTCTTTTAAAAAAATAAAGAAAAAAGATGATTTCGATTCGAAATCGTCGACTCCAAAATCGAAATTATTGGTTCGAGAAATAGAACCGAAACTGTCTGACTCGTTCATTCTAAATATGAATGAAGTCAAGCCCCTACTCGGATACAGTGTTACGTTGCATGAATCCCAGTAGCCGCCGCGCTGTTGTAGTTTTAGCTGTTGCACTTGGAAAGCAGCAGTGGGCAGATGAGAGCTAGCCGCCAACCGCGCCCTTTGTTCGTTGGTTACCTCCGTGAGGGTGGATTAGATTAGATCGCTGTTTCAAGAATCAACCGCTGTCACTTCCAAACGCTACTATGTTTCGAAATATGCCCAAACATTTTTATAAAGGCCAACCGATAGATGCTTAAATGTCGTGTATATCTTTTCGGTCCGAAGCCAAGACTTTTTAGCTGCATTAAATTAGACGAATCCTTCGCCGATGAATTGTTTCCACCACTTTCTATTTTCATTAAAAATATCAAAAAATATATAATAATATGAAATTATATAATATCAAAATATGAAATTAAAATAATTTTATTATTAAATAAAGCATTAATTAACGTAGGCTTTACTACTAAGTTATCTATTCTAAATATCTACCGAGCTAAAACATGTCATTGCCACGACCGCCCGTTTCGGGTATTCATTGGGCTTCGTTTGGTGTTCCGTGTTGCGGACCTTGTACCAAATCACCTAGTCGCCCGGTGCTACCAACACCTCACGAGGCACCAAACTCGTGCGGTCACCTCCGGTCGCCCGACCAAGGCTTTCATCCTCCACCATGGGCGGCACGCAAAGCGGTGGTGCGATGGGTAGGTGAACGGACCCCGAATCCGATCGGATCACTCCACGGATAATAATAATTAAAACTATTATTCTAATACATACAATATATATAACATCACCACCAGCATCATCATTATGATCATCATCATCATCTCCCACATCTTTCTACTTCGCTTTGCTCTGGCTCTCTCTCTCTCTCTCTCTCTCTCGCGCACTCACTGGGCAGGAGACTGGAGTGGGGAGAAAGAAAGCGCAGCAAATTGAAATGGCGGCATCATCTCCACCACCACCTCCTCCTCCTCCGCCTCCTCTCCACCCGCATTTGCGTATTCCCTACTCTGCCCCTGCCCGCCTCCTGCTTTTCCTGTTGCTTATAACTCACCCCGTTTCTTTGGCGGTTAACATCACCGCCGTGCTCTCAGCCTACCGCGACCTCTCCGACTTCAATCGCCTACTTAGCTCCACCTCCGTCCCCGGCGACCTCGCGGGACGCTCCTCCCTCACCATCCTCGCCGTCCCCAACGCCTACCTCCTCCGCTCCTCGGCCGCCCGCACCGCCGCGGCCGCTGACATCGCCGACGTCCTCCGCTACCACGTCCTCCTCGAGTACCTCTCGTGGCCCGACCTCCGCCGCATCCCGACCGGCGGGAAGCTCGTCACCACTCTGTACCAGACCACCGGCAGGGCCGCCGGAAACCTCGGCGCCGTCAACCTCACCCGCGACGAGGGGGGCGGCGTCACCGCGCGCTCGCCCGCCCCCTTCTCCGCCTCCAACGCCACCATCCTCGACCTCGTCGGCACCCACCCCTACAACGTCTCCGTCTTCGCCGTCAACGCACTCCTCCTCCCCTACGGGTTCGACCTCGCCGCCTCGGAGACGCGCCCTCCCGTCGGGGTCAACATCACGCGGGTCCTCTTCGACGGCCGCGACTTCAACGTGGCCGCGTCCATGCTCGAGGCGTCGGGCGTCGCAGCAGAGTTCGAGGCCGACGAGCGCGGCGCCGGAATCACCGTCTTCGTCCCCACCGACGAGGCCTTCGCAGATCTCCCGGCCACCGAGCGGCTGCAGTCTTTGCCGGCGGACCGCAAGGCGGTGGTGCTCCGCTTCCACGTGCTCCACTCCTACTACCCCCTCGGCTCCCTCGAGTCCATCGTCAACCCCGTCCAGCCCACGCTCGCCACCGAGGACACCGGCGCCGGCCGCTTTACCCTCAACATCACGCGTGTCAACGGCTCGGTGGCCATCGACACCGGCGTGGTCCAGGCGTCCATCACGCGCACCGTGTTCGACCAGAACCCGGTGGCCGTATTCGCCGTCTCCAAGGTGCTACTGCCGAGGGAGATCTTCCCGGGGGAGACCAGCGGAGCGATGCAGGCGGCAGCCGCTGCGCCGCCGCCGGTGGAGGCGGCGGGTCTCCCGCCGCAGGGGGCCGAGGACTGGGACACGCCGCCGGCGAGGCTGTCGTCGCCGCCGGGCCTCAGAGAGGAGCTTACGTCCGGGGCGGCCGTCCGCGATGGGGTTGCCCTGTCCTGTATAGCGTCGCTCTTTCTAATGCAGCTGCTGGTATGAGATCTGCTTTCTCTTCTTTCATCTAAAATTTTCATCTTTATTTCTTGATGTTCCGTCGGGGGTTGGGTGGTTATTTTGGATGGTATTCGTATACGAAGATTGGAATTTTAGCTGCAAAGCAGCCATTTTTTTGCCCTTTCCTTCCTACATGTTTTGGGTGATTCATGGCGGCATTCAATTTGGAAATGTCGAAATAATCTGATGGAATTCCGAGCAAAAGTTTGTAGAATCCGATTCGTCTCTTCTCCTCTCTTCTTCTTACTTTCTTTTTCTTCTCCCGTTTCCGTTTCCGTTTCCGTTCTGTGAGGACGACGATGGTTCTTTCCTTCCATCTGCTGAAGAGCGACTAAAGACACAGAAAGCTCGCAGCTTTTAGGGGTCGGCCGATCCAAAAAGAACAAATCAAAACAAAACAAATGCTTCGTTCTCGGTCTTTGCCAAGAAGAAACAAACCAAAAATCCATCGAAATCTCGAATTGGAGATCAAGAAAGGAGAGTGCATGGGTCCTTGGATAAGAGAGAGTCTCATCCAATCTACTTGTAATAGTTAGGGAAGAGAAAGCGTCCCCTTTTCAATGGGATGCTCGAGGACGGGGCTCCTGTCGTCTTCTCTCTGGGGTTGGGGAAAGGCTCAGGTCTTTCCGGGCTGGTTCCGGACTCGCGTGAGCTCACCGGGGTCGGTGATGGGATCGCGCTGGGCAGTGGGGAGTGAGCTGGCGGCAATGAGACAGCGCATTGCTGTCCGTGACCCACCCGTTAGATTCTGCTCTCTCTGGATGACGACGTCGACCCTTTGGGTTGCACTGCGTTTGGTTGGATTTGGTTGCGTCGGGCCCCACGTGTGCGCCCGTCTCTCGACGTCCCTCGGCCCCACGCCACCCCCGGCTGGCGCTGCAGTCCTCCCGGGGGTGCGGGGAATGGGCTGTAAGATCTCTCTGTTTAGTCTGTACTGGCGAGACATTGAAATCTTGAGCTGACTTCAATAGACATATATGAACGTACTAAATCGTGCTCATCTCTTGCTGAGTTCAAGCTTTACCTCTCTAGCAAGGATTGGACTCGTTGTCATTGCGTGCATGGAATTCACCATGGAATTTCTAACTCTGCCATCGTGTTCCTTCATTTGTTAAACAATGACATACCTCTCCAGAATTGTGAACCTGAACTTTTGTCGTTCGTCCTCTTTATGGAATTAACATATGGTTACATCTCAGCATCGATTTTGAATAAAGGGCTTGAATCGACGGTGAGAAAAATTCAAACTTTAAATTCTACTTGAAGTCCGAGTCGGCTTTAACCAATATCTGCCTTATATGTTTAGTAATAACTGATCTTGATCAACTTTCTAGTGGATATTTAGTAAAGAGAAGTTTTCTCAAGATTTGAAGAGCAACTGTTAAGGGGGAATATTCATCTCGTCAACCTAGAATGAACTCAAGATGATGTGAGAAATGGAATAGTTACTAAAGATTCTGAGTTTCTTGCCTACTGTATAACCTACTCCTTGTGTCCATACAATCGAACAAGTTGTGATCTGGCAATACTCCATCATGTATGGAAGATCATGGTATTACTTGTACTGGACTCAAAGCATTTAGGAACAGGGCATAGGATATACATCCGAGATAAAGTTCACGTTGATAAGTCTTTTACATATAATTAGTTAGGCATAAAAGTCAGTTCGTATGACAATAAAAGATTCACGATGAGGAGTCTATATAAATGATTCGAGTGCCTTTCTCTAATAATCATTAAACGTGAGACAAGCTAGCCGAGGTGTCGATTTATTTCTCTTTAGATTTAAGTGTACGCATCAAGGAGACTAGCTCTTGTGGTCATGCATAGCATGCAATATTTATAAAATCAGACATAATCAAGTAACAGTAATAAAAAACTCTTGCTTTGAACAGATATTATGGATGCCTAATTCTCATAAGCTCAAGTTATAGAAATTATTGTTCTTTTGGATAATCGTTCGTAACAGTAAGATTTTGTAGCATCCAGTAATGAAATTCATTGATGCACCTCTCTCCTGTTATGGATCTCTAAATTGTCCAAAAAGTTGAGTGCTCATATATTTTGAAGACAACTTTTTTATTCGCATGTTGTTCATAACAATAAAGATTTCATGAACTTTGTTATCAAGGAAATTTGGTTTGTTTATTTAAAAGAGTCTTAAAGAGATTGCAATAATAGAACATCTCATATCTTGAGAACGATCCTTGGCATAAGATGTAGATTTGTCTGAGCAAATACAAGAACTAACATAAATGAACAATCTGTCAGAGATTAAATGTTTGATAAATCCTTTTTAAAATCTGGATATATAATTATTCTTGCTATGGCCACATAGGTTTGAAGGAAAATTTGTTATTACCTATGTTGGTCACCTTAGAGGAATCCCTTTAAAATTCTTTTAAGGATGATTCCCTTTAAAAGTCTTGATGGACTTGTCATTTTGTGAATTGTTGGGACAGAAGAAGGCTGCACAGTGTACTGTCGAATTTTTCTCAAACTGTTTGTTGTAACCTACAATTGTATATTCTTTTTTCTTCTTTTCGTTTGGAGCAAAGCAATTACATTCTAGCTGTTTCTCAACGGTGTGGGTTAATGATAAATCTTTTTGCTCTTTCTCTATGTATTTGTTATTTGTTAGTGAATCTCTGGATTATTCTCAAAACTCTGGTGTTTAACACACTATATGACTTGGTATATGTCATGGTCTTCAGAGAAAGCAACTTGATAGCCGATCTTACCTGGTGGATCTGGTTCTTCTTTACTTTCTCTTTTTTTTTTCCTTCTTTCTCAAGATTAAGCAAACAAGTACAATCGAAGGGGCTGTTGAAGTTTCAGTCAACAGGGAAATCTGCATCATGATTTTGACTGTGTTCGAGGGGCTTTATGATTTTGGGCAGGAAAGGTGAAAAATGTTTTGTACGAAAAGGGGATTTGGATTCACAAGAAGGATACTTGTTCTCACAGGTGGAAGGCCTTGGTGACTCAAATCAGCATTCTATTGCTATTTTAAGGAATTGGGAGATGCTGCTTACCCATTTTTTGTTCACCATGGAGAGAGAATATAGATCTAAAGGGAGAACAAGAATAAAGATATAACTCAGAACTCTGTCTCAACTTGCACTTACGCGATGCGGAGTGGGGCATGTGCTAGAAGTTGCATCAGCACCAACACATTAAAACCTTGACGCATGTTGGAGGTTGAGTTTGTGGATGGCACATTGCATCTCAATGTCATTAGACCCTAAGCCAGGAATTGCGAACCGAGGAAAGCACAACATGTTTTTATCAAGTTTCAGTCACTAGCGCTTTGGTGCCAAATCCTGAAAGATCGATGAAGAATGAGATTTCATGTTAGACATTTTGCGCTTTCGTTACTCGTGTGATACTGTAATGCTCTAATTTGTTATATTGGTGAACCAAGTCAATGGAACAGCAGCGATGGATTTCTTCTGTATGTGCTGCAATAGTTTTGGCAAACCATGACACCATGTGAGAGTAGCATGAGTTTGGATCACATGTTGAATGTTTTTACTGAGTCCAGGAAATCCTAAAGCATTGGATTTGAGAGTTTGTTCTGGTAGAACAAAATGAGATGGTTGTGGATCTGACCGTGACGACTGAGGCCTAATGCTTCAGCATATGAAACTCATGGTCTAATGTTTGCTGTGTCTTTTGGCTTTGACTTGGGAATGTATATAGAACCCAGAGGATATGCTTGCCATAAGATGAGATTGTCTCAACTTGCTATCCTCTTATATGTGCAACTGTTTCAAGTCCTTTGATATGCTGCTACAGTACAGTACAGTACAGTACATTTGATTCAGAAAAAAATGAAATGACCCAAGTTGCTGCAGAACCAGATCATCTATTAATTCCTGTGCCTGGTGAGTCCAAACTTGGATCGATCGAGAGTACTTGGGAGTCATCGGCTGTATCTGCAATGTCAGATGTTCCAGGTCATATTGTGTTCCACAAGTGGTTGGCCGGGTCGATTACTTTCCTACGGAACAGCATATCATTCGGGGCTGGATTCAGGAAAGGCCAATGGAGTTCAACTCATAGCAAAAGGTCCAAAGCAGTGTGCTCCATTACCTTACCTTACAGCTGTTGGAAAGATGAGGACAAAGACAAAGACAATTAGGATGGGAGGTGGAGGTGGAGGGCATGGTACGATGGGTCAAACCTCCTCGCTTTATGCTTGCTCAGTGGCCAACACCATGCTGCAAGCTGGTCGCCGGCCGGCTGTAGAATGAGAATTAGGTTGTGTCCTTCTCGACCATTAATCTGCATCAGATCATAAGCTAGCCGAGCCGCAGTGAGCTTGCAGACAGCTTACCGGTCATAGTCTGCGTTACCAAATGTTGATCGAGACGGTCACTGCAGAGATGAGAATTGTGGAGTACTTTTTACGTCGAACACGTGGGGACGTCGAGCATAGGAGGGAGGAACCGCCCCTCCTCCTGTTGCGGAAGGAAGGTTGCCAAGAAGGTAAGCGCTATGGTGTGGTTTGAGGAAGCTGCAAGTCAAGGAAGACATGCACGCATGAGCGAGGAATCAATGGAGTCGGTCAGGTGCCAAGTCAAAGATGGAAACTGTTCTTGTGATCTCACTTGTTCAAAAGCACGAAGGGTGTGAAGAAGAAGAAGAAGAAGAAGAAGAATTGATGGCTGATGGACTCATTCCACTTTGTCCAAATGAACTGAAATATGTGTACAGACGAGCTATGTTTCCTTCTTCTTGACTTTGCAACGGAGTTAGGTTGTCTATGGCTGTTGAAAGTTGATTCAAAGATTTGACTCCATCTGTTAGAGAGAGAGAGAGAGAGAGAGGACAAGTTCATGTGTTTTGACTCCAACAAAATGGTTCGTCATCCCTCGAAAACACAAACATGGAATGAATGCATTTGATTTGATTTGATTCCCAAGGCTTAAAGTGGGATGCAATGAAATTTCTTGCAGAGGATTCATGAAAAGTGGAGGAAGCTCATCTTAGCACGCCCCCTCTGACCGTATCTCTCGTCTCCATTATGATTCGAGACAGACATTACGTGAATTGTTTTAGCGGTCACACTTGCAAAAACTCTTTACCGACAAGACAAAGACGATATGATAACGTGATGTTGTGCCAGCTATTAGTCGTTGACTCTATCCACTGAGGTCATTGTCATTTGCCCGATTGCTACAGAATACATAATTACATTTTATATTTGATTTATGTACCTTTCTAAATTTCAGTTTCGTTTTTTTTTTTTGTATTACCAAATCTAATCTATCTATATGTTCATTCTCGGATTTGTTCTTCTCCTCGCAGGACATGCATGTGCTGCCTTGCTACATCATCTCTGTATCTAGTTCATCAAGGTTTCTGCAAAGTCCAATATGACATTGAAGAGCCTTCACTCCCACCATGCAACATTGACATTTAAGTTAAAGTGCCTCTTATTCAGATTCTATCGGCGAGTAGACCTTTTGACATTTCAACCAACCAAAAAAATAAAATTAACACAAATAAAAAGCACCTGAGAAATCCAATGAGAAGACGACAATATCCAACCAAGAAACAAAATTAATTCCAAGGCCCATCGTCGATGAGGTCAAATGCTTACAGAAGAGTGTTTCTTGTTCTGAGCTGGCCTGTATTAATTAACCCAATCGGACAAATACCATATCACTCTCTCTCTCTCTCTCTCTCTCTCTCTCTCTCTCTCGGCCAGCCAACCCTCCTCCGTCTGCTTCAAGTCATCCTGCGATGGGGATGAAGGGTAGATGTACCGCTCCGCATTGATTCGACGCCACAAACGGCTCATGGTGCCATTGCATCATCATTTATGGGCTTTCTCTCGAGCTGCATGCATCCATCCATAAGTATTCAATTCACCTGCAAACTTCCCCTCCCCCAAACAAAAAAGTCCCATCAATTCCTATTATATCACGTTGTATTCAATCAAATCGAGTGTGTACAAAACCCATGCACCTTTTTCTTTCTTCTTCCCGTCTCTCTACGGTCTTCTGGATTCGCAAGTCAGCGGTTCCGGTGGAAATCGGATGCTTCGTCCAGCAACGGTGACGATTAGGCGCACATTGCCTAGCGGCTTCCCGGTCGCAGCGCCGTGTCCTGGTGCTCGCGGGTCGCACGGCCGCCGCGGTTGGCGTCCGTCGGTCTCACGCGTCCGCCGCGGTAGTCGAGGTCGGAAGGAAGCTCACGGCGTACGCTGCGAACTGACACGTGTCGGTCAGATCCTGATCCGGTCGCTTGCGACGGCACGCATCTCCATGCGCTGCCCCGCCTTGACTTATCGCCCGTCCCTCATTAAGTCACGAGCGCTTCGGTCCAACTAATGGAGCGTCCATTTAGAACCAACTGACGGTCTGGATTCAGCGCGCATGCGGGCCCCTCTCATCGGATGGTCATCCATTCCTTCGATCACGTCGCTCTTACGCCCTATTGATTAATTGAGGAGTAAACTCGAGACTTTGGTACGTGCTCTGTGGTCAACGCCATCGCGAGATCTCCTCCGCAGATTTCAAACCCCCGCTCTCCCCATAGTCAACGACTCCCTCCATTAATAGACACCGCACTCTCTCTCTCTTCTTCTTCGCCTTCGATGGGCAACGGACTTGCCAGGCTCGCCTATTGCTGCCCCGGCGACGGGGCGCCGACCGGTCGCAGACGCCGACGCCATGGGGCTGTCGCCGTGACTTGGGACCCGTGCGACGAGGGGCTCGGCCACTCCTTCTGCTACGTCCGGCGCGATACCGAGTGCGGCGTCTCCGGCCGCCCCTACGCAGCCGCCGCCGCCGCCTCCACAGCAACGGCCTCCTCTAAGGTCCATCACTCCGAGGAGACAACCACGTTCCGGACCATCTCCGGCGCCGCCGTGAGCGCCAACGCATGGACACCGCTGTCGACGTCCCTCCTCGATGTCGCCGGGCCTATCGCGGCTTCCGCCTTCGAGAGCTCCACATCCTTCTCCTCCGTCGCCCTCCAGCCCGTCCCCCGGTTCTCCGGGCCGCTCTCCGGCCCTCTTGCCGCCGCCGACCGTGGGTTCATGTCGGGCCCCATCGAGAGGGGGTTCATGTCCGGGCCCCTCGACCACCGGGCCTCCCTCTTCTCCGCCCCCCTCGACAAGCCACTCTGCTTCTCCGACCAGCTCCGGCGCAGCCTCTCGCACGGGCTCCCTAGGCCCCGCCGTATGGCTGTGCGATCCCTCATCCGCGGGCTCACCAAGGCCGTAGCGAGGACCGTCTCCACTGCCTCGTACGGAAGCGGATCCATCGTCGCGCCCGTCAAGGGGCCAAAAGACTCCGGCTTGGCCGACGGCGGATTAACAAATCTCAGCGGAAGCAGTGGTCGGCATAGCGTGGAGGCGGCGCAGTGGTCGGATTCGCTCGACTCCTTAAACGGAAACCTCCAGTGGGCGCAGGGGAAAGCAGGGGAGGACCGCGTCCACGTCGTCGTGTCGGAGGAGCACGGTTGGGTGTTCGTCGGCATCTACGACGGATTCAATGGTCCCGACGCCACAGATTACCTGCTCTCCAATCTCTACCCGGCTGTGCATCGCGAGCTCAAAGGACTGCTCTGGGAAGACAAAAACGACACCTTTTGCCGCGAGCCCGTTGATGATCCCACCACTCCCGCCGCCCCGGATGAACATAACCCCACGGTTGCGACGAATTGGGCAGCAGACGACCGGTCGAGCAAAGAAGGAAGAGAAAACAAGAGGAAGCCAGTAGGTGCGGCGAGGAAGTGGGAGGAGAACCACCGAAGATGGAGGTGCGAGTTCGAGAGGGAAAGGCTGGAGCTCGACAGGAGGTTGAAGGAGCAATCGATGCGGTCGAGTCAAGATCGCTCGGTGAACCACTCGCTGGTGTTGGAGGCTCTCTCCGAAGCCCTGAGGAAGACGGAGGAATCTTTCCTGGACATCGCGGACAAGATGGTGTCCGAGAATCCTGAGCTGGCCCTCATGGGCTCCTGCGTCTTGGTGATGCTGATGAAGGGGGACGACGTGTACCTGATGAACGTAGGGGACAGCCGTGCAATCGTCGCACGGAAGGCGGAACCGGAATCGTGGAGCTCCGTAGGAAAGCCACGGAAGGATCTCGAGAGAATCAACGAAGAAACACTCTTCGAGCTTGACGCAAACGGTGGCGGTGGTCCATCTGGTGAGCCGACAAATCTGGTAGCCTTGCAGCTTAATTCGGACCACAGCACATCTGTCGAAGAGGTACACGTCCGATGTTGGGTGTTCTTTTCCTCTGTGTTTTTGCAAGTTCGTTTGATCCTTCTTTTCTTCGTCTGAAAATAACTCGGTTTGATGTTTATGGATCAGGAAGTCGGAAGAATCAGAGATGAGCACCCCGACGACTCTTCTGCCATTTGGAATGATCGCGTGAAGGGCTCGTTGAAGGTGACGAGAGCTTTCGGTGCCGGTTTCCTGAAGCAGGTATTTGCTTCCAATCTGAACTCTTGACTTGTGTTCTTAGCGTTCATAACTTGCATCCAGTCATTTGTTTGTGAACGAAATCCTAAAAGAATTTGAATGCTCTGCCCCATTCAGATCTGAGAATTTATGATGATTAATTGTGAGCACAAAACATCAGATATCACTGGCTCGTCAGAGAATGCCTGACGATGTGCTGCTGTGTGTTTGCAGCCCAAATGGAACGACGGTCTTCTGGAGATGTTCAGAATCGAGTACGTGGGGAGCACACCGTACATCACCTGCAACCCCTCCCTCCACCACCACAAGCTCGGCCCGAAGGATGCATTTTTGATCCTGTCGTCCGACGGGCTTTACCAATACTTCACCAACCAAGAAGCAGTCGCTCAAGTCCAAATGTTCGTCGCAGCAACGCCCGAAGGCGATCCCGCTCAACACCTTGTCGAACAAGTCCTTTTCCGTGCAGCTAAGAAAGCCGGTAAATTCCACAAACATCTATGGCGTTTCTACGAATGCTTAGTTCAAGCAGACTAACATCCCATCCCGATATAAATCTTTGCTGCAGGCATGGACTTCCACGAGCTGCTTGAGATTCCACAAGGTGATCGTCGGCGGTATCATGATGATATCTGCGTCATCATCATCTCCTTGGAGGGACGAATATGGAGATCCTGTATGTAAATAGGATTACACTGTAGAAATTAAACAGCTATAGAGATTGATTGATTGATTGATTGATTACAACAAGAACAACATAAACAGGCTCTGAGGTGGTGGTGGTATAATACGGACTGCAGAGCTACAAAAGCTACTTGGCACCTAAAACCTTACTTCCCTCATCTCCCTCCGCCACATTGACGAAACCTTTCTTTTGTTGGTATTAATTGAATTCTTGGCTATGTCACAAAGCGTCCGATGATCGTTGGCGTCAAGTCCCTTATGCTAAGATGCGAACTTTGACTGACCATTGCATTCCCAGTTTCGATTAGGTAATGCTTCCTTGGAATTTCTCACACCGAGACAGGAAAGTGGAAGCAAGTCATCCGAAAAATCATGGAAATAATTAACTTGGAACTATGTGAGTCTGTGGTAAACGTTGTGTTGTCGACCTCCCACTTCAGGGAAAAGGAGACATGCTTGACCTGTATCCCCACGCATCATGGTTTTGATACCATTGGAACTGTTACTTACTTACTTATATAAAGATTTCATATATGTTGATATAATAAAATGGATCGCACTGGTGTTTTCACAATCCTAGAAACATGTATGATACAATGCTTTTATTGTTGAGATGTCACACGGTATATATACACATTGTAAGAGGAGTCGTCCTGCACGCATAGCTCGGGCTTCAAGATGGATGGAGGCTGTTGATCTCTTCTTAAGCACTGTGGCAAGATTCATCATCATCATCATCATCATCATCATCATCAACTCTGACTCATGAGAAGCAAACTGGTGGTCTCATGATCCGAGTTGCTGAACGGGTGATCTTCTTTTAGACTCGAGACTTTTCTTCCTTCCTCGCAACTCGAAAGCTTTGGTTCTTCTGCTAAATGCCCGCCAATGCTTTTGCTCTCCTCCTTCGTTGCCCGGTATGTCGCCCGTGTCTTCTTAAGCTGTGCACGGGTTCCAGTGTCAGAATTCGATCTTTCCTTTCCGACGTCCAGAATTGGATTCTTCTCCCTCCGTGTGTAATCCTCGTAGTGCGAATTGCTTCTTGCGTAGTCACACGAGGCCGCTCCCGTGGCATGGGACGACGGCCAGCTTAGGTTGAAGCTCCCGAACCCTTGGATCCCACGAGAAATTTTGCGAGCCCGGGCGCGTTCTTCTTTAAGCAGCGGCCCCTTCTCCAGCAGCTTCAGGACCCTCTCTGCTTTGTTCTTCACCTGCAGTCCCCAGTTGAACCTGCGAGGAAAAAGGAGCCAAGAACAGTGACAGGTGAACATGGAATCATGTAGCACGCAGGATAAGGATCGATAATACTCCGAGTCCTCACCCCTTCTCATCGATACACCGGAGGTTGCCCATTCCCTGAATGACTTCTCTGTCGCACTGGAACTCCTCCGATACACTCTCCGGTCCATGAGTCAGGAGATGCTCGACAAGTATCAGAGCCTTGTACGGCTCTCTCCAGTTCTTCCCATCGAACTTTGAGAATCTGAAGAACACCATAAGAGATCACATATGGTTAGGCCTACGCACACAAGAAGGGAGATGAATTCGTACTAACCTCTTGTGCAGAATCTCCACAATTCTCCAGTAGTCGTCGATCTCAAACGCAGCACGCGATATGCGACTCATTGTCATGGCATCAGGTGCCCATGGGTTGTTGCTATCGGTTGCCTCTTCGGTCAGCCTATGTTACCACCAAGACCAAATCTTAGAACCCTCGAACAGAAAGACGAGGAAGACGAAGAGGGAGTCCATATCATCTGAGGTTGGACGAAGTGAGCTTACAGTTCAGCTGGAGTAACGTCGGTGAGAGCCAATCTCGCCGCCCGGACCTTTTCTTTGAGAAAGTAGGACGCCTGCTTCTTGAGCTCATCGAAGAAGGGAGTGCCCATGGCAGTGCGTCCGATCACCGGCATGACTTGGATTGGAAGACAGTGGCATAAAGACCAAGGATTTTGATCCTCGAGCGATCCAGTTCTTGTGGGCGTAAGCAAGAAGAAAAGACGAGTGACTGCAACTGCTCCACCATCGCTCGAGAACCTACTCCTCTGTCATGGGTTTGATGGACCGCCATGCAGGTGGGCGATGAGGAAGTCAAAGGTGTTTGTTCGTCGTCTTGAGTTGGTTGTTTCGATGACAACATCCTGAGCGGATTGAAGACTCCGTGGTTCTATTGCTCTTCTTCATCCTTTTGTCTCTTTAGGCAATAATTTCCTGAATTCTCCCTTGTATTTTGCTTGTTATCCTTCATCGTCATTCATCATCTGTTCTCTGTCTTCGTGAACAAGAAACTCAGCATTGGTGATGAAACAAAGCCACTAAATAAGTTACATGAGATTACTGGATCTCGCAAACACCAGTCCTACTGCTGACATCGGCAGAAACATTATCTTATTGGATCTTCCGCAACTCCCTGTCACTCATATGAACATTAGGTAGGTAGGCATTGCCGAGAGAACAGATACATGAATTAAATACTACTCACGTCAAGGGAGCTTGTTAGATTTGCCTCCCTCCCTGACAAGTCTCCATCTGCGGTCTGTGTTCTCGGTTACATGCAGCCTTATGTGATTGCAGTCTCTTTTCCCACCCCCCCTTGTCATTTCCATTTCCTCCGAGATTAGGTTACTCGAGTCATTATCCATGGTCCCGGTACTGACTTCGCTGCTGAAAGTCCACCGAGAATAGTTCGACCTATGACTCTGCTTGTACTTCCTGCAAGTATAAAGTAGATACAGATCCAGTAAACAATTCGACAGGAGGGCTTTAGAAGTGGAAAGTGGTGCGACTGCCAGATATATGCACGAGGAGATGATGATAACTCAAGTATGAGATCATGATTATGAGGGAAGGAGGAAGCAATGATGTTATCAGGGTGTGATGTTTGTGGGGGGGACTTGGTTCTCTGTGTGGTTTTCCCTTTAAAGCAACAACAATTCCCTGCCTCAAATCTTGATGAGAAGCATGTGCAGCTCTTCGGATTGCAGATGATAACAGAGGATTAAAGGCGATACAGGGAGGAAGATAATAGCCCGAGAGCTGAAAAGAAGAAGTAATGATTACGTGATGGGCAAGATTTTTTGCGTCCCGATAGCTCTATTTGGATGTCATCATCCTCCTGTAACACAATCCCTCTCTCTTTACTTTACATCTCATGCACCGACTCATCATAAGAGAGAGGCAATGAAACCCAAGGAACTGTAAAGCCACAAAAGATAGGCATTACGTAGTGCGGATCAGAATGCATACACCGCATTCTAATGAATGCGTGTGTTTATAGAGGGGAAGCCAAGAAGCCGTGGAAGCAATCCAGAGATCCCGGGAACGAGTGTTTAGTTCATATGCAACTGTTTCCATTTCGAATGATCTCAAAAGCCCACCGCGACTGAGGATCCCACGTAGAGCTCGCCTTTCCGTCATTACATATTTACTGATGGTTGTTGGTATAACTTTGTCGGTCATCAACTCTTTTCCTTGTCCCTATACTGAGGTGAGTATGCCCGTTGTACTGCGATGCGTGTCCGAGAAGGACTTGCGAGTCCATTCAAAAGCGCTCACGATGTTTAATACTCACGTTGAAGAGAGCCCAACACCACCGACCTCAGAAGTAGAGAGAGAGAGAGAGAGAGAGAGAGAGAGAGAGAGAGAGAGAAGCAATGAAGGAGAAAGAAGAGATAGATCCGGACGAAAGAGAAACAAGTCCGACGTCCTTGATCCACTCCTCCTCTTCTTCTTCTACCAAGGAGAGTAGGAACGAGGAGGAGGAGACGCAGTTGGCCGAAGAAGAAGAAGTAAGACAAAGAAAAGGTGATGAAGGTGCTGCCGTTGCTGCTGCAGCTGCTGCTATTGATGGTGATGGTGATGGTGGTGCTGGTGACGATGATGGGTATCAGACGCCGACATCTCCGGGACACAGAATTCCAGAGACTCTCACATGTCCACCGGCGCCCAAGAAGCCGTCTCCTCCCCCGTACTTTAGGTGGAGGATGAGGAGAAGTGAAGCTCGAGGGCAAGGCGATGCAGAGCGCGAGCGTGGATTCGACGACTCCGGTGTGGAGATGGATGAATTTGCCCCCATGGCTAAGAAGCGTAGAGGAGAAGGTGGCGTCGGCAAGTGATACCATGTTACGTCCCTGAGACAATATACACTACCAATCACTCTTAATCCTCACTGTATGCAACCATTTCCTCTACGACCTTCTCTTGTTCTTGGTTGAATAGATTTCGGACGATGATGAAACTGGCAAGTGATACCATGTTATTTTCTCAAATCTATCTTCCCCATGACTAAGTGAAGATAGATAGATTCCCTTTTAATCAGCTTTACTCATTTTTTTCCATCATTATACGCATATATATTTTTTTTGATCGCATGCATACATAACTTTGGGAATTGCGTAAAGGCTTTGACGTGTTCCCAAGCTATCTCGTACAAGCACCAGATCATGGCAGAATCATACGATTCATTTCATTGCTAAGCGAGGTTTCATGTATTGATCCCACCAAACACAAATACCGAATTATTATTATTTTTATCATGTAAGCATCACATGCAATCGAGTTTGTTTGTACCATTCAAAATCACATAAGCCACACTTGTTGGACATCAACCTCTACGCAAATCTGAGCAAAGAGGATATCAAAGACTCCGATAAAAAAGATGGTGGATCAGATTAATTGCTTTCTGACGTCCGAAAATGTAAGCACAATAAGATCCTGACGAGCAGATATGTTTTAAGTCATACGTATCAGCAGAACATCCGCGAAGCCCTACTTAATTTCCGCAAATCTGAGCGAAAAGAAAACACAGACCGCCACCAATCTATGAAGTCCACAGAAAGCAAGAAACTACTCCACAATGTTACACACACCTGTCTCGAAATTAATAATCATACCAACGTACCACCTCCACCACTCAGGTGATCTTCTTAATGATATCCTCAACCACTGCATCCATGTCGAGCTTTTTCATCGGGGTGAATGGCCGTGGCATATTCTGCAAGGAAACAATGTGGATGAGCTATTTTTATTTTCATAGAAAAAGATTGATGTCTCCTAGGTGCTGCTGAGCCACCTTCATCTGACCTTTAGTTTTAGAGAGGTGAAAGCACTCAACCAAACCAAGATATGATAGGTTTATTTTCATCTGCTCGAGTTGCAGTGTGTAGTGTAATCACCCCTGCATTCATTCCGTAGAATACGAAAATACACCACAAAGCCTTTATTTAATTTTGTAATGACCAGTAGCTCGTTGAATGAAATCGGGTGAGTGCATCCTAAACTTAATATATGAGAATGATAACATACTTCATGACAAAATTTTCAGAAAATAAAAAAAACCATTAAGATAAGAATCTGAGGTTTACCAATAACGAAACAAAAACTTGACCATTTTCTTCACGTATCTCAAAGCATCCCCTTCGTGGCTGCAAATATCAAACCAACAATAAGTTTATGCAACAACAAAACCGTAAAGCCACAGTTATCAGTAGCAAATAAACTTTTTGCATTTTGTTTAGAATTTTTAAACTAAATCAATAAACCCCTTGCAGATATTGCCCGGTAGCATTTTGCTTCATTTGTTTATGTTGGACAGATTATTCTTGTTTGGCACTTTTAGCACATTACAGCCGATTATCTTTTGCTTAAAGCACATTAACTAGGATGAGAATTTCAGAAATAATACAGACCATAATAGAATATTATCCTAGATGACTCAGTGTTCGGAAAAGATTCAAGAAAAAAATCAATAAAAAAACGGCCGTGGGTTTCTACATACTAAATGCAATTCTCACAGGATTCATGAATTCTTTAGAGGCCATGCTACAAGTACATGTAGTTCAAATGATTCAAGAAAAAAATCAATAAAAGCATAATGCGAAACTAAAAGAACATGTCGATAGAAATTGGTAATAACTATAGAAAATCTTAATACAAACTAGGACAGGTTTACTCTGCAAGGCAAAAGATACCTTCACAAAGTACTGAAAAATCAGAAATTTTACCATACAACAATGGTCCAGCTTAACGACTTTTTTAGAAACAAGCAGAATAAAGCGTTCCAACATTTTTTAACCGATTAGTAATTACGAAATGCAACATCTGAAGATTTAAGCACCCCCTCGATTCTCAAAAAAGAAATACAAGGGAAAAAAAGAGCCACTGTCGCAGACCAAATTTGCTTGGGTGATTAATGGTGGGTTGCATCGGGTAACAACTCACTGGATTGCAATTTGCATGTGTTCATGTCCAACTACCGGGCAGCAACCAGAAAATCACCAAGTCGAGATATAAAAGCTGCCAAGTGCCATTAAAGACAGAGGGAAAAGAACAAAGAAAACAAATTTTTTCATTGGCCATCGTACTCGCAAATGTATATACGTCATATACCAAACTGACGATCTTAACTGCAATCCAAAGCCAGTGAAGTATATAATGCAGGACTATGCCAAAAGAACATGCATACAAGTAACCATTTCATCTTCACCAACAAGCTCTGTGGCAGTGATGCATCGGCAAACAATGGTTTCCATGCCAACAGGCACAAATAAATGCCTTGACTACATGATAAAGCCACAAACACCCATTTCACTGCTTTGGCATGCAAAGGGAGGATATTTGACAAAGCCCAGGTCATTTTTTAAGAATATTATTATCTTTTCTTTGTAGGATGGTTCCACCATATAATGGCAAGTTCAAACAATCTTTTAAACATGTGTCCATTATTTATCCAGCAACTAGGATTCTTTTCAACCCAAGCTAGAATTGCTCTAGCGCATCAGGAGGGGTAAGATCACAGTCAGTCCATACAATGGCTTACAATCTAGAATCACCTCAACAGTCAAAATTAACAAATTTTGTGATAAAAATTCATTGATCATGTTTTTATAAAGCAGAATTGTTTAATGGTTTCAAGATGAAGTTTGAGCTCAACCCCAATATTGACAGCAGAACAATTGGCTGCTACACCAACATATCATTGTTGGACTGAAGTCATCTTATAAAAACAGAAAAATTTTACTAATGATATTTATACATGCTATAAAGTAACTTCGTCAATTCACCGGTTTAACAGAGGGTATAAATTGGCTGAATTTCCTGGTCAAATAGAACAAGTAGGTAGATCATGACTGTGCAGTTTATCTAGAATCTATTTTGGTTGAACTAAGAATCGAATCACTCCAAGTTGAGATATCATGCAAAATGCTTAAAGCAAGATTTCACTGTAATCAGCTACCAATAAATTATCAGACAGCAACATACCCACACTAAGGAGTAAAACTGAAATAAGCTCAAAATTATTCCTTTGTTCGAACATAATCGGCTTGGAAGGCCTAGAAAAGAAAATCCCGTAATACACTGGAATGAAATGCAGATGACAAGTGGATCGACAAAGTTTCAAGCTGCCTTTTGTTATTATTATTTTTTTACAAAAAAAAAACATTTTTGAAAAAGTACTCACAACAAGGCACGAAAAGAACTTAAATAAATCCAAATATACCTCCCTGGCATAAGCCATCAAATAAGAAATGTCTCAGTGCAATGACCAGAAGAAAGATACCTTATCAGGATTAACTGCTACAACAATTCCAGGGACAGCACTTTCCAGGCCTTCCTTCACCTTTACGGCCCTCGTCTTGAAAGACGTACATTGCTTGCTGAAGTGTAATGAAGATGAATCAATGCAAGTAAATTAGCGGCAGCAGTTTGAAAATGGACATAAACAGACCCAATCACCAAAAAAGGCAAAAAGGAAAAAATAACAGTAGCCCAAGGACCCAAATTATCTCACTCATTCGAAGCTAAGAGCGTCGCCATCGCCACATGAAGTAAAGTACAAAGATATATTCACTCAAGATGGGTGTCACGCAAACAAATTAGTGAACAATCAATGAGAAATACATAAACCTAGCCCTCAAATCACTGGGTTATTTATTTTACAAAGAATTAAGAAGCATAAAATTTGGGATCGAGACAGTACATGAAGTGAAGAAAAGACTTATGTTTAGGAAATAAATATAAAGCATCATGACTGAGGGTTTGCAGTTAATATATAAAAAAAATGATGATCTCAAACAGAAAGAAAAATTAAAATTCTATTGGAAGGAACTAATTATGCTATGCTTAGACTTCGTGAGTCAATACATGATATCAAGGACCAGAAGAAATGCCAGGGCTTGACGAGGTACACAAACTCGAACGGTTCGAGCAAAGGGGGAAGTGATCCGAAACCCTAATTTTAAATCGGAAAAGGGGAAAAAAAAGAAGAAGAAGCATTTATCGGGTATTTGGTCGAACTGATGAAACGGTTGGAAAGCAGAAACACGCACCACGCCTCGATGATGATGGTCTTGGCGGCGCCCACGGAAGCGGCCGCGGCATGCGGCGGAGCAGCGAGCGCTTCTGCGTCACTGGAAACAACGTCCTTCGCCTTTACCAAATCGGCCTTTTCCTTGGCACCATCCGTGTCCTCCGCGTTTCCGGCCGTCGAAAGCTTGGCCTTCTTGGACGGCGCCCGCTCCCTCGCCGGTGCCACCGCCGGAGTTTCAGCCCGCTTCACAGCAGTGGCGCTTCTGGTCTTCCTCGGTGAGATGGTTGGCAGCGGGGCCGAGATCTTCGCCTTCCTCTTCGGCGGCATCAGCTTCGTCCACGCTCGCTCACTCGCTCTGTTTCTTCGTCGTCGACCAGTCTTTTGTGAAGCGTCTCGAGCAAGCCACGCGTCACGGATATTTTTCCCGCCATTGTTTGGTGACATCCGGTGAGAGTAAACCTAGTTCACCGGTACTCTCGAAGTGTAAAATTCAACCAAAGATGCGTAGGTCATCCCACCGGGTGTCCAAGTGGTGGGATGATGTGATTCGACTCATTTGATCAATTTGTCACTACGTGGTGTAAACCCATTCGTCGAATCCCAGAACGGGGTTTGGAGGTGTCGACAAACTGGGACGATGGTAGAGTTACAACTGGGCTGCACCGGTTCCGGTCCAGCTTCTACTATGGCCAGTTTACGCCAATTCCGTGGGGCCCAGTGTTATCTGAAGGACGGGGGGTTTTGAATTAAATCCAAGTGAGAATGATTCTTTGTATCGATTTTGTTTTTGATGTAATAAAGAATTTAGTTTTTTTCTATAATTATTTTCAAGTTTCAAACCACGTGGATTTTTTGGATATGTGTTTTCTGATTATTATTATTATTATTATTATTATTATTATTATTATTATTATTATTATTATTATTATTATTATTATTATTATTATTATAGTTCGAGTTCTCTCTCCCCAACCAACACGGAGTGCATGCATTATGCCTCGTACGTAATCTATTAACGTCACAGCACCTCGTACATATTTCGGACGGTCATCACCGATTCGGGTGAGCATGTGGCAGTAATGGGATATCGTCTACCAATGTTGACGAGCGTCTCAACCTTGTTCATGATAATAAGTATCACCTTATACTATTAACCTACGTGCTCGCAGCATCTTGGAATCTGATACCATGGGGTGTCATAGAGTCGACACACGATTCTGGTCATGATTGAGTTCATGTGTCATGGCCAACGCCACTGCAGCTCTCAATTCGGAGGAAGGCCAACACTGCAGAATGCAGAGGGCAGTCTTCGGAGACCCACCCCATGAACCAAAAGTTAAAGCTGCCTGCTAACTCTCTCTCTCTCTCTGCCCATCCAGGTTCAGCTTCCATTTCGTTCGTTCACCATGTTCGTCATCTGCTAGGGATGATGAAGCAAGGAGGGTCATCTGTATGATCTCTCAAACTTTTTTCAACACACTACATGACTTGGCTGGCTGCTTTATTCTCCCCGAGAGAGGCTGCTGCGTTGGAGTTGATGAAAGCAGATGAGAACCCAGACAGATTCCCTGTGACGGGGATACGTAAACAAAGAGGAATTTGATCTGCGGATTTCGCCTTTTCCTTTCTTTTCCTCTCCCTCTGCTGCTGTGGTATTTTTATTTCTCGCCTTCATCTGCTCTCTTTCTCTTTTTCATTGTTTCAGTTCCATGTGCGTCCTTCCATGACTAGCCTTGGTTTTAGCTTCTTCTCGCCATCTTTGGCCTTCGTCTTCTCTCTCTCTCTCTCCGGTCCTCAGGAAGGTGCATGGAAGTTACGTGAATGTGTGTGCGCTAATAAAGTGCAAGTGCAAGCGGATGAGGGAAAGTACAATTATGGAGGTCGTTCTACTCGATGCATCCATCACCAATGGGACTGCTTGCCTTCGGACATGTTGGTGGTTACGTACGTCATATGCCATATACGAAAAGAAAACCTTAAATCCATGGATGAGGGTTCGAATTATCGATGAACATACCAGATGTTGATTATTCTCTGTCCGCATTCCCTCCTTGGAATAAAATAGACGGTGCGATGTTTGACGAGAAGTATTTAAAATGGAATCATCCGACATATAGATTACAAGGTCGAAAAAAATAATCGGGAGGGACAAAAGACCAAAAAATAAAGATGCTATAACAGTCATGGATAGGGTCCAAAGTTCTAGAAATCTAAAGGCAATGTTGAGATGCATGATGACCCAGTTCTTTGACTGCCACTTTCAAGATATTGAAACTCTTCGGTTTCCTACGTGGGTATGCTTCTCAGCCTTCGATTCAGGAACATCGTGTAGATGAAAGATCGAGAAGGAACCTAAGCACCGAGGAGGAAAAGGAAAGAATTGCGCTGCTTTGGTAGGTGATCTCTCTCATAAGACAGACAACTTACCATCTGTTGTAGGGTTCAGGCATATAAAAAGGTGCTTATGTACTCACAATGCTAACAAGTTGCAGCTGGTTAATTCCTATATACATGCCTGTGCTCAAGATTTGTTTGCATGAGAGAGAGAGAGAGAGAGAGAGAGAGAGAGAGAGAGAGAGAGAGGCAGTAAACGACTGGCTATCAGAAACTTCAGTCTCCGATGATGTCGAGTATCGGACCGGTTCACTGCACGAATTTTGATATTGCAATCACAGCTATGGCCGAAAGAAATGACGGCAGCTACGATGAACCAAATAACTAGTGCTGTAGCACGTAACCATACTGCATGACTGTAATTGCCAAATGTGGTCACATCCGATGAACAAGAAACGATCAGATCGCGTGGTACTTGCGCAAACAAGAGAACGAATCTGTGTGGGACGGCAGTGCTGAGAGGACTCAGAAGCAAGTAGATTTCTACTTGAGCCAATGAATGAAATTACTGTGATTCATTGACCACAACCAACCTCGTTTCAGAGATTACGATCCTCCAAGAGTCCATGCACCCGATTCCTTTAAGCATACCTTAAAAACCACTAAATATATGATAGCAAACGACCACCACAAGGTAGATTCAAAATGAGACACTGACCTACCATCACTAAGTTCTTCGGCAGCCATGGTTCTCTTCTTGTTCCTCAACGAAGATGGAATACTTTCTTCTTCTGCTTGAGCAGACTCGAGCTAGTTGCTGGTTCTCTGAGCCGTGGCTAAATTTGAGCTTCCATGGCTTGTGGCGAGGCCATGAACAGAAAATTATAAGATGTTGCCAGATGAGGAAGAGTTGAAGCCCGAGAGATCTGTGGCCCAACCCCCGCTGCCGGTGCTGCCACCTTCACCACTGATCCAGTAGTGCTCGTTCCCGGGAAGACCCGGGTACTGCCTCGCCAAATTGAGTCCCTGTGAGTTGTCTTCCATCTTCACTGAAGCCAACTGCGAGATCAGCGAAGATCCAGAAACCGTGGGAAGTACTCGACTCGTGATGCGGTTGTTCCCGCTGTCACCGTTGAAATGGTGCAACCCGGACACCGGTTGCACCGAAGGTGCCTGTGCTGACTCCAGTCCTCCCAAGAAAGGGAATTGCTGGATGTGCGGCAACCTCCACTGCTGGAGCCCCAGACTCGAGCTGCTTCCCGCCTGATAGTCCACCGCATCGATGGTTGGAATTCCGGTAAAGTTCAGGCCGAGATTCGAGGCACCATAGTCGGCCAAAGCGTGCATGGTGGAGGCCAGGAAGGGAAAATGGCCTGGCTGGGGTATGCTAGGTGGAATTGGACCGCCGCCACCCGCGGCGGTCGAAGACGAGGATGATGCGCCAGCCTGGCGGTCGGCGGCCGTCGACTTTGACGAGCTCCCCGAAGGCTTATTCCGCTTGTTGCGACGGCAGCCCCCGCCCACGGGAACATTTCGAAGTGCGCCGCCTCGGGTCCAGTAGCGGCGGCAGGTCTTGCAGAAGTGGCGAGGCTGCGACAGGGAGTAGTTGTTGAAGTAGCAGAACTTGGTGTTGGTGGAGTCGCACCGCGGGCACTTGAGAGGTTGATCCGGCTGCGGGATCTTGGCGAGGCGGGCTCGTTCGGTCATAGACATAGGCCTGGGCGAGCCTGCAGCTGCCATGCCAGCTTCCGGTCGCTGTGCAGCCAACCCCGGAAGGAGCTGAGGGATCTCACCACCTCCACCTGCAGCATCCGGAAGCTGAAGCTGCTGTTGCTGAACATGCCAATAGAGAGAAAAAAGATCTAAGGTATACTTGACAGTATATTCAAGAAGAGCTAAGGAAAGGGACATGAATATCTTCTCCTTTTATTTGCTTTTTTGATCAAGAGGTCAAAAGAAATAGAACCACAGATGGAAGGGAGGAAGAGGGAAGGCAGTAAGACGCACCTGGTTCCAGTTGGGTGGATCCAGATAGACTGGAACAGAAGGGAACACCATCTTTATTTCTTCTTCTTCTTCTTCTTCTTCTTCTTCTTTCTAATACATCTTTCTTAAAGAAGAAGAAGATGGAGAATCAAAGATCTACGAGCAGTAGCAGGCAAAGAGAGGAAAGGCGAGGGGTGGGGGGGGGGGGGGCGGGGGGGCGGTAGAGACAGCAAGAGGAGTAGAGGAGTGGAGGGGAAAAGGAGGCGATGGATTCCTTTTCTTTGTGGTGCCTTTTATATTTTATAGGTAGGCTTGGCCGAAGAGAGATGGGGACGGAGGCAGAGTTTCTTGGGCTTTAAGGATCTCAGTGTTAATGAGATGAACACCACATTAGGCTAGCAGGGGTGTAAGAATTGTAAAGGAAGAAGAAGAGTGTGGAAACCCTAATGGCATGGCATGATAATTTGGAAGAGAGATATTAAACTCTGGTGACAATGAAAGACATGGAAAAGTTTGGCTTTAGTGGTGTAAAATCGTCATAGCACCTCTCTCTCTCTCTCGCTCGCCCTCGCTCTCTCTCTCTCTCTCTCTCTCTCTCTCTCTCTCAGTCTCACACACACTGTGACTTTGCTAGAGACGTGATTTACATAGATGCAATATTGTTAGTAAATGTTGCATAGTGAGTGACACCTATGCAGTGCAGATCAATCACATGTATAATCAAGTTGGTAAACCAGAGCTTTATACGTACATGCATGCATTTACAATGTGAAGAAAAACTTCACTGTGGATTATAAAATAGTATGATGAAAAGTTCTCATCAACAGAGAAAATATCTATTATCTAAAATCGTTCACCACTTTTCACCAAACTGAATGTGCATATATGATTTGATTAATCGACAGCACCCCCAAACATTCAATATTAAGTGATTTGATGGCATCAGTAGCATAGCACATTGTTCAGATGGTCCATATATGATCTGCTTGAATTAACTTCTAGACTAGAAGCCAAGCTAGGTTGAGAGAATGAGTGCCAGCATATATGACATCCAGCTTGATGGGCAAAAGAAAAGAAAATTGCAATTGCTTCTTCACCAGTGATTCCATCTAATGTTCTAAAACAACTGATGTGTTTCAGTAGGCATATTTAGGAAAGTTACATTACCCACTTTACTGGCAATGTCAGTGATAAATTGTAATTAACACGATGCTTTAAAGACAATTAAGTGCCTTTTTCTTTAGTTATCACATCTCTCTCTCTCTCTCTCTCTCTCTCTCTCTCTCTCTTTCTCTATGTATAAACACACCTTTTCTGCAGAAGCACAATAATAATGTTATTTCGTTCTATTCGAGCCCACCAAAAGATACTATCTTTGTCGGACGAAGTAGAACACATCCATATATGCTGCTGTGCGTGAACCTCGACTTCTAATTCGTGAATCAGTCTCAGAACTTGGAGTTTAAGCTGACAATCTGCATGCCTTGGCCACGCCTGACTCTATATAGCCAATTTAGGTGGAATCACAGATTTGAATGCTGTGTGGAATCACGGATGTGTGGTTTGTCGACTAATCTCGCCGCCATCACCATAATCTTGACGTTTTTTTATTCGTCCCTTCACCTTTACTGTTGTCCTATGAATTCTCAGCGTACAAAATTAAGCCAAAAGAAATCCAATTTGTGTGTGTGTGTGTGTGAGAGAGAGAGAGAGAGAGAGAGAGAATCTGATGAGACTCGCCGAGAGAATGACCATCAAAAGCTTCGAGCTTCTTCCGTCAACGTGTCATTTAATTGTCGCCATCAAACTCGACGGAGAAGGATGGGCATTACTTCTTGTTGGCATCGTCGTTTCGGTGAACCAATGGCAGCTCATAGCATGTCAAGATCGCATCTTTTTGTTCGGCAATGGTCTTGATTCCGAATCCTACTTAGCTGCTTTTAGCGTTTGAATTATCTTGCTCGATTACCGGACATGGAGGTTGGTGGGATTGGAGCACTGCGCAGCCGTGTGCTTTGTAGTCTGCAGAACGTTTCCAGTTATTGACCACCCGTAGCTCAAGAGGAGGTACCGTTCAAACCTCGAGAGATATGCTCCGTTCCCTGAGCAGAACAGCTTCATAGATCAAACTTGACAGCCGAGGAAAGGAGATAAAGATGGTTTGGTGGAATGATTTCTCATTGAAATCAACATGCAGAAGCTTCTTCGGACGACCGAAACATATTCCGTTGAACGACATGAGGTCACCGTTTTGTTTTATTATTGCTGCAAGCCAAGTCAATCTGTGGAAACTGCTTATGTACATGGCGTTCATCTTTATTATGATATTGCAATGCTTGGATTTAGATTACACATCATGTGAAGATATATGCTATATAATTATAATGTTATGAACATTAAGTTTTATATTTTTATTAGATCATAATAAATGATAAATACATATTATGCTTCTTATCCGAAAATATATTTGCCAATGTCTTTCATGCATCTTTGTTGGAAATATTTCTGAAAAGCTTGAATGGTCTCTTTGGAGTACATCATAGCAAAGATAAGTTGGACCACCTCTCTTCTTCCACCTTTCCATCCTCACATACAGCTTAATTAAATGAAGGAATATTTTCTACAGGCTGCCCTGACTAATCTATGCGTAATACTAGTATTAAAGTCTCACAAAGCGGGCATCAATTATGGTAGTTAGCATAATTAACCAAAAGCACCGAGAACAAGTCTTCTAAGAAAAATTATCCTATCCGGGAAGATAAAGAGTGATAGAAATTTTGGCATCAGATGATACAATATCAAAACAATGCACAAATCTTGAAGGCTAAACCAGCGATCTGAGAGAAGAAGGCGCATGCAAGCTTTACTGGTGCTTACTGCATGGGCCGTAAGTGCTGTTTCGTGCACCGCCACCGGGTGTTTGGGTTAAAGCAAAAGGTAGAGGAGGGGGAATAAAACATGGCCTGGGATTCCCTTGGACTTTTGTCTCCGATGTGACTCATCTTCTTTAGGGCGTAAAAATGGAACGAGGAGAATGGCCCCGAGAGTCTCCGTTCCTGCTATTTTGAATGAGGGTTGAGCCATTATAACCCCATGCGCTTTCTTTTCCTGTATACGCTTTGCTTTGCTTTGCTTTTGGCCGGTGACCCCGTCGGACGGGCGGATGCTTAGGACAAGCATTGCATTTTACAAAGGTTGGTCTGCACCTGCAAATTCATGGCAGAAAGCATTCATGCAAAAGTTGCAAAGCAAAGACAAGATGTAGACACTTCAGCTCCACAGAAGCTTGGCGGAAGGGGTTATGACGACGCTGCTTCTGCAACAACTCCATCCAAGTCTTCTCATCCACCAGTTGATCCAGAAACGCAACTGGGATGGATATGGAGTCCACGTGGAAATCGACCTCTCGTACAGGAAAAGGACAGTTCGTAGACCAACGACATGTACCGGTGTTGGACCTAACAATAGTTTCGCATCCTGTGGCACAAACCATCTTAAACCTTTCTGCTGTAGACTAATGATTCTTGGAAGTGACATGGAGAACGATCCCCTCGTCAATACGTACAGACCTGTCCAAGTTTGAACCTCCCCAAGAACGAGAATCTTGCTTATATACTTCGTCGGAAACCATGCATCTTGCTTCCGATCAACAAGTCTTCGAGGGCCTTCATGGCCACGAAGCCTCACCATCTGTGCCTCCGTAGTTTCCTCTCCTCCAATTGGACCTGGAAGGAGGTGTTTGCTTTGCTGTTCGTCCCTCGTCAGAGTAAGTTGAAGCTACATTTACTTGGTCGATGCCTTCCTCCAGCAGAAGTTTGGTGAAGAAACAAACAGGTAGCACACCTCTGCAACAAGATCCAAGAACAGGCAACCCCAGACAAGAAAATAGCATGCCCAGGAACTAGTATTCATCTGGGAGCTTCCTAATGATCACCACCTTCTCTACCTAACGCCAATGGAATCTCTGTCAACCGGACATTGTTCAACCTGCAAACAATTCCTAGAAGCCATGAACCAGAAGTCTCTTCCGTCTCGCTCTGTCTTCTTCCAATGCTACATTTTGACCACTGCCAACCTTATCTAAAAGCTTTGACTCATAGATGCGACAACATTGTAATGCAGCCTTCGCTCTGTTACGTCAAGTAACTGTTCAGCCGTGACCTCGAGGTCGTCTCGGCTTGGTCCGGGTCCGGAAGGCGGTGGTCAACGGGATGGGGAGTCTCCTCGAGCCCGCTGAGTCTCCGAAGGCTTCGTACCTCCGTGTGTTGAGTGTGTTGAGAGTGTCCTCCTCTTTGCTTAGGGCCCAGGGGTATTTATAGAGGAGATTAGATGTTACCTGACGCAGCTGTCTGCAGGGCAGGACTGTACCTTTGGTGGCGTCTGACATTGCCACTGGGGTTGCGTGGGAGGCTGAGCTGCTGCAGGGTATGGTGAGCCTCAGGCAGCGTGTCACTCAGGGGGATGCTGTCATGGCGTGTCACGTCGCCACTTTTATCCCTATCACATACCATGTTAAATTCTGAATCAGCATGAATCCATATGAAGCCTGGGATAGAATCTGCCCAACTAGAATTATGAGCATTCCAATCACCTGCATGCAAATTAAACTTTTTGATCAGCTGCTCTGAGCCCTGAATGAAAGAACACACAGTTTGATGAGCCACAAAGGATGCTGCTCTCTTCTGCTTCGGCAGCATTGTGTGTCGCTCCATATGCTAGCAACTGTCTTCATCACAGAGAGAGAGAGAGAGAGAGAGAGGAAGATTTGGACCGAATCCAAAGCCCCTAAGTCATGTAAGATTTGGGCCTTCCTATATGTGTCTTACGGGCCCAATGAGGATATAACCTGCCGCTATACCTTCTAGCGATACCCACCTGACTTGCGAGAAAGGCTGTTGTTGGAAGTGGGTCCCACGTGAGTGGCCTTTATAGTCTCCAATCACAAGTCAGGTATGAATGTCGGTTCCTCAGGGTAGAAGGGAATCGTGTTCAATAAGATTAGAGACTATAGGATTCCAGCGAATCCGCAACCAATCCACGACCCAATTGTCTCGTCCGCGAGAGGTCGGTTGTTCGAGCGAGGCAATCTCACGGATCGAAGCAAAAGGGGAAGACCGTCAGAACTCCTATTTCCTCCGATTCGCACACCGACTCGATCAATTAACGCAACAGAAAGGGTGGAAGAGATTTGAAACCTGTTGACCAATCTCTCACGATGAGTTTTATCTTCGGGAAGCGGAAAACCCCCGCAGGTACACTTCCCGATCTCAGATCTTCGTCATTTGGTTGATCTTGTGTCATTATTTCATGGGAAACAGGGAATTGCTGTACGTCTGATCGGTTATCTCCGTAAAACAAGTAGTTTTCTTTTGATATCAGGATTTAGGGTTCCAAGCTTTTGTTTTGATTTTTCAAGCGAGAATAGAATGTTATTTGAGTGATGTAATTCGTCGGTTCCCTGAGAAGAAAGTTGATTTGGATTTGAAGCCTTATGGTTAATCATAATTTTGTCGGCAGAATTGCTGAGGGAGAATAAGAGAATGTTGGACAAATCAATCAGGGAAATAGAAAGGGAGAGGCAAGGGCTTCAAGCACAGGAGAAAAAGCTTATTGTGGAGATCAAGAAAACCGCTAAGCAGGGGCAAATGGTATATTTCCTTTTTGCAACTACTATACATTTTATATATCCGATCATGAGTATTTGTCTGCAAAGATTGTTTTCTGTCGCATGTTTGCTTGATCACGATCCGAATTTCTAATTAGTTGATGCACCAAAACTCTGAATTGACCATAGAAGATGGTTCCGTGTCTTATTAGAAAGTTCTTTATACGGGATTTACATTGAGATTATAATGGTATGAACTCATACCAGTTGACACCAAGAATTAGAATGAAATGAGAAATATTTCTAGAAGTCAAGGAGGAGAAAAGGAGTTGGAATCCAAAAGAGAGGGAAAGTAGTCGTTTACATGCTTGTAAAAGTTAGCCGGTTCATTGCGTAGATGTTAGCTGAACTTTATTATCTATAGACTAGGAGTGCACAAGTTGACCCCGATCACCGTATCTATGGACTAGGCCTACACACGCTGTGAGGATGGTGAAGCGGAAAGCTGTTAATGTCTTTCTAATAGATGCCACTTCTTTGAAGATTTGTAGAATGTAAATTCATTTTTCGTTATACAAAATTCATGAGTTCCCCTTCTTGATCTTTATTGACTAAGCTGCATTTCTGTATAGGATAGTATGCCTCTCTTGTGTCGAAGAAAAAGAGTGGTGTCACTCTGTTAATGTAGACTATGATTTTCTCACATTTTATAGAGTTATATGTCACTGATCCTGTGATTTGAGTTTTCTCTGTGAGTGGCACATTTCTAGTATATGCTTCACACATTCTTCATGTTTTCCTTGGTTATTTTCTAACATCCTGATAATCTAAAAATCCTGGTACTTCTTTTTGCTGTGACTCTATGTTTTAACTTTCTGTGTTGGTTGGCCATTATCTATGGATGTCATCTGGTAGATGCTTGATATCAAAACTGTTTAATTTCTGTGCACATTTGAGATTAGTGCTAGCTTTTTTGCTGTATGAATTGCCTATTCTTGTTAGATATTACTTGTGACAGGGAGCAGTGAAGGTCATGGCAAAGGACCTCATCCGAACGAGACATCAAATTACTAAATTTTATGCTCTCAAATCACAGCTTCAAGGTGTATCCCTCAGAATCCAGGTAAACAAATGTCATCTTATTACATCTATTGCTTGCCATTCAATGAGATTGCATAGCTTTTCTCCTTATTATCCTGCTAGATATGTAAATTGCTCAAAGGTAAACGTGTAACATAGTCAACCAAGAAACAATTGCTTCTGAGGACAAAGATGCATGATTGTTGTTTTTTGTTTGAAAACAAAGAAATTGGGTGATTATGAGAGAAATGCCTTTTTTGTGATTCTCCAGACGCTGAAATCGACCCAAGCAATGGGAGAAGCAATGAAAGGTGTTACAAAGGCTATGGGACAGATGAACAGGCAAATGAACCTGCCTGCGCTACAGAAGATAATGCAAGAGTTCGAGCGACAAAATGAGAGGATGGAAATGGTCAGCGAGGTTATGGGAGATGCCATAGATGACGCTTTGGAAGGAGACGAGGAAGAGGAAGAAACTGAGGAGCTTGTGAACCAAGTCCTTGATGAAATTGGAATCGACATTAACGCAGAGGTGCACCTAAATATTAATTTTACATTCCTCTCCGGCTCATATAGAGGGATTCCTTTTGTTTATTGCATTGAAATAAGTACGTGGACTGATTGGCACACCTTTGCTTGCAGCTTGTCAAGGCACCTTCAACCGCGGTGGCTAAGACAGAGGCAACCAAAAAGGTTGCCCAAGCAGAAGCAGCTGGAACCGAAGATGGCGGAATCGATGATGAATTACAAGCAAGGTTGGACAATCTAAGAAAAATGTGAGTTCATATCCTGTGCCTTACATGAGCTGAGAACTGTAGTTAATTCTGTAAAATTGCTACACAATAATTGCATCGCTGTCTGGTATTTTGTGCCGCCTCATAAAATCTGTCTGGCTTGAATGCTTTTTGTATTTCACTCCTTTTCCATGCACTTGTTGGCCCTCCTTGTTTGAAGCGGTTATTAGGCCTGTAGTGCCATGCTGTCAATTATGACGATCAAAATTCTATTTGATACATAAAATTCATGACATCTAAGTAAGAAAATTAATGACATGTTACACTGGTGCTTAATGACAAACAGTGGTTAACCCATTGATTTAGATGGTTTCTGTATAACCTGCATGAGCCGGAAAAAGAAAATTAATATACTCATAAATCTTTTATATTATTTGTTATTCAGGCTATTTATATTAATATGATAAGAAGGTGGAGGGAAGAAGTGGGCACTTACGTGGGGGCGCTCGATCACTGTGCCGTCCTTCGCTCGTCATTCCTCTTCTTCATCTTCCCTTCGATTCTCATCTCTCTCCATTGTTTCCATCTATCTACTTCTCTTCCTTGGATCACTCTCCTGCCTCCCTCCCGTCTTCTCTTAGCTGATATCATAGTCATTTATCCTTACCATGCTAAATCAGCTCAACTCGTTTTCCACTCCAATCCAAGGCAATACTTTCGACCACTGTAATGTCGAAAATTGTTCGATATCCATTTAGTTTTTACAACATTTTCGATTTTTAAAATAATTCTTATATTTCATATAATTTTACTTAATTGTTATATAATTTAGAAAGATTTTTAATTAAGTAAACGATCCAACCGAAGTTAGTTCTGATAATTATGCTTTCAATTAAAATAAATAAATAAATAAATAAATAAATCCGCCCAGTCCGATTTATCCCAATCGGAATTCACGATATGGAAAGAAATTAAAATCGCAATTTCTTATAATCAAAAAGCCTCTGACACCCAATGATATGATATATCTCTTACCAACTATTTCGAATCTCCAACCATAATTGCGGTGCATGAAATTGGAACCATGCAATATATATATATATATATATATTCTTCCTCGCAAGCAGCGTCTAACCTTCCATTCTTGCCAGCTCTCGTGAAATCAATCAATTAACGCTAATTGCCTCCGTAAACAGATTCCGTGAATCTAATCAGATGAACTATCCGTGATCAGCGACGTTAACTCCCCTCTAATTGCGCCTCCAACCTCTATATATGGTGCCCGACCCCCTCCCACCTCCCTATTCTACTCCCGTCCTTCATAGCTTTACAGTTCGTGCTGTAGTTTCCAATGGCTTCTCCGGCAAAGCTTGTCTTCCTGTCAGTGATGGTTGCGGCGTCGTTCGCCTTCTCCGGCGCCGTCTCCGAACCACAGAAGCACTCCCCTCCGGTGTTGTCTCCCGCTCCATCCGTCCGCAAGCCGTCCCACCCTCCCGTGAATGCTCCGTCTCCGGCCCACGATCTTCCACCTCCATCGCAGTCACCTTCTTCGTCTCCGCCGCCGTCGATCTCCAAGGCGCCTTCGCCATCTCCTTCGGGAACCGCTGCTGCTGCTGCTCCTCCTCCTCCATCGATCTCCATCACCGTCGCGCTCGCAATCGTCGGAGTTGTTTCCTACGTCTGCTACTAATAATAAGCAGCAGTAGTATCTTTCATCATGTCAATAACTGACAAGATCACGAAGAATAGTAGCTTTTAGGTGATTCATGCTTTTGTTTCAGTAGTAGTTTCATGACTTTCTAGTTAGCGGCCTCTAATGGTTAGCGGGGATTGTTCTACTTCTTCTTATTGTCAATATATGGACACGACTCCTGAATAGTTCCTTCTTCTTATTCTGACTTATTATACGTAAAGTTGCATGGCAGAACACGGCAGTCTTCATGGGATCAGATCGTGTTCGGTGAAGATTATATTGTTTACTTTTACGGTGTTGCAGATTATGGTAATTTCGATCTGCTAATCGATGAAGTGATGTATCTGCGTTGCATCTCCGGTAGCTCTAAAAGTCGTCCTCGAAGCCAAAGGCGTGACCGACTCATCACCACAGTCAAATGATCGATTCCATATTATGTGGGAATAAATATTATTATCTGTGTTGCATCTCCGGCAGCACGTTCCAAAGTCACGCTCCATGTTGAGGTCTATTCTCTCCGAACATAGACAGCCGAATACAGCTTATTTATGTCACAAGATCGTGAGAATATTAAATTGAATTTTGTGATTAGAAAAGAAATTATCTTAAGAGTTATAATTAAACTAGAAATCTTAGTTTTAATCCAAGTGCCATCGATTCTGTTCAGTATGACGCCGGCCGCGTAAGTCGCGCGATACATGCCTCGGTCGATGATTTTTACGTGGGCCTCTTGGGTCCAAACGGAGGCCCATTTAGAGCCCGTATTCTTCACGGCAACCCAGAATCGGGTGGGTCCCGCTCTCCCTTTGGTGGGATGTTCGGTTGCCGTCGCCATCCCCATCACGTGCTTCACGCCCTGTTCTTTAATCCCTACCCGTCTCTCATGCTCCTTCTCTCTCCCTCCCTCCCTCCCTCCCTCCTCGAGCGGCTAAAGATTGATTCGTCGAGCTTCCCCTTTTTCTTCCTTCTTTTTGGATTCCTCCTTTCCGGTAGCGAGATCTTGAAGGGTTCTTGAAGCATCATTACCTTGATCTCTTGAAGTAAGCTGAATATTAACCTTATTTCCCGTGATTTTGACGATGAATCGCCCCATTTCGGCACTAAAATTTAGATGATTCTGTCTGTCTCTCGATCGCTACTTCGTGGATTTGTTTTTCAAACTCCGGAGTTCGCACGATAAGAATTCGGATTGCCTCATCGTGGAACCCTTCTTGATTTCGTTTCTTGAATTGTAGGTTTCGTCTCCGGCCGTCTTATCACGTCTTAGATGATTATTGTTGTCTTGATAACCACCTGTCGTCCAGAAATGACGAACTATGATGCCATTCCATTAGTGTGAAGGACATGATGAGGAATCGTTGTTTCGTATAGCGACTTGTCATGGTATCTCGTTGCCTCTCCATTGGGTACGGTTGTTGCTACGTATTTAAGGATGTATGTACCTTGTCATGGATGTTAAGGATCTCGAAGGGCACAGTTGGAATCAGATCGAGGTTTGGGAACATAAATTGATGCGTAAATGAACGTGGTTCTTGTATGTAAATACTTGGTTGAAAGCAGATGGAGTGGACTTAGTTAATTCCGATTTAGTGTGTAGATCTCATATCATTGTATTGAGGCATAAGCTGCATATGCTGTAAGGCTTTTTTTACTTTCTAGTTAAGATTTTAGGCAACTAAGATAATCTGCGTGTGTGATTGACATGGTCAATATAGAGTGTTACTTAAAAAGCATGTGAGGTGCAATTGCTGTGTTTCTATAGTGCAGGAAATTATCAAAGGTGCCCTGAGTTTGATCCATCTAATGCTCGTGAGAGTTTGTGACTTGCAATTGTCATTCGCTAAGATGGCTTTTTTGGAGTCAGAGAATTCCTAAATTGATCGGAACTGTTTCATAGGAGAATTGATCAAAATGACTAACTTGATACAATATACATTATAATATCTATATTGGATGCCAGTCGTGCAGATAAGATTATGATACTACATAGAGGAGTACCAATATTACTACAGAGAGATGCAAAAAATGTCCATGTTGTTGCAAGATAATTTCTGAATTGTTCTAATATCTATGAATATTTTTAGTTGATATGTGTGTTGCTCCAATAGCAGAAAAAAGATCCACGTAGCCGGCCACAAATAGCTGGGATAATTGTTGTCGCATGTACATTGCTGCTATTTGTGCTTTTACATCGATTTCTATGGTTTTATTTTGTGAAAAATTATCTAAGTTCAGTTTTTAGTGTTTCTAAAGTAGAAGCGAGTTGAATAGTAGTTACACAGATTAAATTACTAAACAAATCCTGATTTTGGTCCTTTTTACAGGCTATGGTTCACAAACTTTGTGTTTGTCAGTTTTTGCTTATTCAGAAAGACGACATCGACTGTTTGCTGTGAGGCTAACAAGGTGAGTTTTGCTAGATGTCATCATAACCATGTGAGTTGCCACATGGTAGGGGAATTAACTATCTTATCGGCCGATACAAATGTGCTGGAGCTTCATTAGATTGTCTATTCTGCTCTTCATCTATGTCTGATTCAAGCAGCAAGTCCCAATCATTGAACACACTGTCTTCTGAAAATATGCCAAGAAAGGCATTAGTCGCATCCTTTCCCAGCAACATCTCGCCTAAGGCTTTCAAAAATCTGGTGTCTTACAAGTTTTCAAGTCAGCAAAGAGGACCAACTGGCCAGATAGCTTTGTTCTTGCTGAAAGTTGCTGCTTTAGAAACAGTACGGAGGTTCTCCAGAGCAAGGTGTCCATTTGTGTGGAAGACCATTCAAGCATTGCAGGTTCTTTGCTATCCACCATTCAAGTGGATTCGCAGATGGACGCCATTTGGGATGATGGTTGAAGGCATCCAGGTTTGTCAAATCTTTAAATTGTAGGGTGGTGAAGTCGAATTCTGTACCTGTTTTCACTAATAGAATGCTGCTTCTAGCTTCTCAAGAAAAATAAAAGAAATAGAAAAGAAATTTATGAACTCTTGCTCTACAGAAAAGTGATTCTATATCAGTGGCCGTCTGAAGTCTTGCTCTTAATGTTAATTTTGGTTTCTTAGTGAGAATGTGAATCTTTCCTGTTTTCAAAATCCACTGATTCTAAAATCTCCATAACTTATGCAAATTGACAGAAAATATCGAGACCACTATTAGTTCTCTCAATTGCAACAGCGTTCTCTGATTATTCTGCAAATTGTAAGAGTCAAGTTCATTGTGTGGATGATCCTCAACCGAATTCTGACTTACCTAGAAGATCATCGGCTTCTGACGTTAGGTGGGTAAAGGATTTTAAAGAAGTATTTCATTTTTGTTACTGCTCTAAGAGTGCGAGCATAGTTTACCTGTGATAAGATACACTAGAATCCCATATTATGATTAATTTAGATGCCTTTTCTGACCTACTGGAACATGTTTCCCAATCATCAGCACAATAAGAACGACATCATGGCAATATCACAAGTCTTTGCTTTTGCTTCTGAGAGAAAATGAGACATTGAAGTATATGATGGTTTACTATAGCTGCATATGATCAAGCAATATTAGTTATAAAATCTTAAGGTGTGTATCGAATTTCAGCAGAGGAATATTTTGATGCAACTCTTTTGTAGGATCAAAATTTTGATTCTTGGTAATGTTTGTCCTTACATGGTATCTTCAAGATATTCAATATTGCAGAGGGGAATTGTATCATCTGATGAAATATGTGATGTACTACAAGTACATTTCTCTATTTATATGAAAAATTATGGGTAGCATTGCAGAGCTGAATGTTGTTTGTAAAAGCATCGTGTTAGTCAATTAGAACTTGAAAAGTTTTCTGGGAGTTTTTTATGCTTGATTTATATGAATATTTCAATGCTTGTTTCACCAAAACATCTTCTGCAGTAGCAGCAGTGATTTCGTCAAGGAGGACTCCAGAAACTGGATGCTTGAACTCATTGCAGAGCTGGAAAAAAAGGGTATTACGTTACCTGACAGGTACTTTGTTGATATTACAGTTAAAAAATCCAGTGACCTGTTTATTTTCTTCTTGCAATTTGTAAAACAACACATTAGGTGCTTCCATCTCTTTATGTTTTAAGCATGAAACATCAGAAACATAGATGGTTGTTCCACATTAAAGAAAAACTAAATGGTCCCAATTATAGATGTCAAATTACATCTCCACTTTTGCAAATTGCCTGTGTGATTGGCATCACTGCATTGGTGGAGCCTCATGGACTAAGCTAGCCTTTCTTTTCCTTGATTCGGTAACTTGATTCCAAGATGTCATTTTAGGGTCAGCATGTGATGTGTGTCAAAGATGTTGAAGCGCTAAAAATTTAGGAAATAAGTTTATATGGGATGCCATCTCCCAAGTGACATTTTTTGCTATTTAAATAATCAAACTAGATCACTGTGAACTTACATGGTAGAGTGTGAGAGAAAAACAGTAAAAGAATACACTCGCATTCTGAAGTTATTCACAATCTAACATTCTCTCGTTTTAAAGATAATTCTCAGCAAAAGATAGCTCAAATTTCTACCAAAGAGCTTTCTTCATTAAAAGTTGACAAACTGATACGTTACAGAAATAGATAAGGTTAATTCATCCTTGGGAATTTTGTGTTAACAAGAAAAATCTTTGGAATTGATCTTTGTTTAAATAACATGTGTTGAACCATGCATTGTATATCCTATTCTCCATTGACATTAATCAATTTTTGCAACTGCAATTAGTTATGATTCATGACATTATTAGCATTTTCATTTTACATATAAATTTGGAGCAAACATTGATATAATCTATATCCACCTCAGGTCAAGCTGTTCACTTCATCCCCCTCTGATCTTTCTTTTTATTAGTTGAGTTCATTATTTAATACGTTGGCTTCAGTTATTCACACTTCGCAGCCACAACATGGATGCTGATGTTATCATAAAAGTTCTTCGAATGGACCTCAGTGTTGGACAGAGAGTTCAATAAATTTACCCTTCATCAGAAACTGATTTTAGTTTTATTATGTCAAATAAATTTCCAATATTCAAATTGGAGGTCACTGTTAGTCCATACATTTATTAATATATAATAAGTTTGATTTTTCATTTTCCTGCTTGTTACCTCTCTTATGAATCTATTCACAACAATTGTGCTATTCTAGCTTGAGACCTGAAGTTATAGTATCTCGACAAGGCATGTTCTTTGAAATGTATGGACTCTATTTGTTTGGGTGCTCTTTTTTTAGCTGAATTTTTTTTAATTTGATCCTCGGATTTTTTTTATTACTGCAGGTAAATTTATTAAACAATTAACATTCATTAATAATCACTTTGAAGTTGATCAGTATGTTTGGACATACTTTGGTGGCAGTTTTGTTCGGTTGTGGTTCTACTTAAAGAGCCTTTAAGTGATGGATCAAAATTTGCATTTTAGCCATTGAAACTATTTTTTATAGTTGCTCCCTTGTGTTCATCAGTTGGGGGAGTTAGTATGAGAATATTTTTGACTAATTCTTTTACATGAGAACAAACTGGTGGCATATTCCATTGGTTTTATAACTTAAGTATTTAATACTATTGAGCCAAATTTCTCGTTTGGCCTCATAAAAATTACAGGGTAAAGTTAAGAATCTAAACTTGACAAAAAGTGGACACTGTTGATGTTATCTTTTACATTTTGGAAATCCGACTCTCACAAACATATCGTTTGATTGAAATAATCCTGTGTTTGAACAAGCCTATTTTACTGATCAAATGATGACTTTGATTAGCAGAAATGTAAATTATTTAAATTGCACTTTTTTTTTGACTTTGATTATCATGATTAGTATAAGTCATGAAATTTCAATTGCACTTCCATTTACATATTTGATTTTATGCATAGTAAATTTAATACTACGATAAACTATTTCATGGAAGATACCTGGTTTCATTTATAGCAAAGTATTCTAAGACCTTTTTAGAGTGAATGGATGGTGTCACAATTTTCTGCAGGATAAATGAGGATGAGCTTCAAAGATTTTATGATGCAGCAAATGGTGACCTTTCATGCTTGCTCTCATCACTCAAGAAAACAATTCGTTGGAGGGAAACATACAGTATCCTTTCTTTGCAGGAACTTGAAAAGTGGTCACACTTGGTTTTCTGGCATGGATTTGATGTGATGCTTCGACCTTGCCTTGTTATTCGTCTTGGACTTGCATGTTCTAGATTGGTGCCTCATGAAAGGCCACGATTTACTCAAGCTGTCGGTATGTCTCCTTTTTTTGTTGTCATCTAAGTTTCTAGTAATATATTACTTGAATGTTCCAAGTAGTAGCATTCGTATATGTTGTTGATTAAACTTTGGTTGCATTTGTGTATGTTCTAGATTACATCTTAGCTGCATAGATTCTGATATGAAACTCAAAATTTTGGCAATATTTGACCCGCTCTTGAACTTGTCCTCATGTTACTCATTTATTTTGGAGAAAATAATCATATTGGTGCATTGACCCTTCTTTGACCCTGCATTGACAAGAGCCTCTTGAACTGCCTCCTCCACTCCCTGCGTTACTCATTACTAAAGCAATGAATCTTCTCAACATGGACTTTTTTCCTAAATCCTTTGTTCTGCTTCTATCCAAATCTTTCTCCGTACCACTTGAATTTCCACCCCTTTGTCTTCAATAAGATTTATTTGCATTTTGGGAGCCTTTGTCTTATACAACACTGATTCCATCTAATTAATTAGATTTCTCATACCCCGTGAATCAACATCAATCATCATTACATTTTCCACAGAGAGGTGGTCTCCATTCAGGTTATGGAATTAACATATTTATATGTAGAGGTACGTCTATGCACATTGATTTTCCCCAATCCCACATTGGTGTGTGCCTCATCCGCCGGGTTTGTCCCGTTTTTAGTTATTCCAAATGTAGCACTTTAGTTGGCTGATAGAAGGAATGCCTCATTCTATTAGGCAAGAACCCAAAGTAAGAGCAGGATGAAGTTGAGCATTGGATCAACGGCTGGTGCTTTTTTGTAATAGCGGGAATGCGGGATATCCTCCACTTTCCTTTCTTTCACCAAGAAAGAAGCATAGAAGGTGTAAGCATGCTATTCCACAATTTTTCTCTTAGAGAAGCTAAAGTTGCTAGACCACCATTGATGTTGACCCTTACTATGAGTGATCAGAGGATCAGCAGCAAACTTATTCTCTTATATTGTTGCAGTTGCTACTGCTGTTTTCTTTCTCTACCCTTGCATTCAAGCTCACAGACATAAATTTTCTAATCTCTTATCAATAAATGTTGAAGAGCTCAATTTCGTCCAATGGTTGTCTGGGTATGGATTGTTACTATTCACATTTCACATGAGCAGTATACAGCACTACTGCTATAGCTACTATTCACATCAAAAGTTTTGGAAATCTTTGGACATGTCAATTCATTTATTATTTATTAATTGTCAAAACTTTTAGCTGTATGTGCTTGTTAAGGAACTATTCGTTGTGTGTTATTTTGTCCAGTATTTTCCAATCAAATCAAAGTAAGAATTTGAACTATCTTTTCAGCTTTTGTTTCTTCTTCTCTCACTAGAGTACTCTTTGTTAGATGCTTTTTTCTATTAGATGAGTTCTGAAGTTATACTGTAGTCAATTACAAATGAGATTTCAGTAGACCTGTTGTGTGAATAGTTCACATCATGTGCAGGACTCCTGATCCATGACTCCTGATTGATGCTAACCTACTTGGCAAGAACATTAACGTGTCAAGTCTATAATCTGATAAATATGAGAAATAAATCTTGTTTGTCATTAGCAGCTAGGTTTCAGGAATGTCGGCTTTTAGCTAACATCTCAATTACATTATTGTGATTTTTTGAATTGCTGCAGTTTCTCAATTAGAACATGGAATCCTGCATTTGATCAATGAAGAAGATCCTCGTGTCACTGTTCTAATGGACTGCGAAGGGATCTCTCCATTCAAATTCCCGATGCAAATGATGAGATCTTGTTCCTCTCTTGTACAAGATCACTATCCAAATCGACTTGGTTGCTTATTTGTTTTACGTCTTCCTCCAGTTGTTCGAGTTCTTGCTCAGACAATTATTCAAGTAATTATTGTATTTATCATTGTTGTTGTTCGATATTCTTCATATTTCAATTTCTTATTGAAATTTGCGGATGTCTATCACTAGTAGATGGAACTAGTTTCTGTTCTTAGTTAAACTTCATTTGTCAATCACTGCAGTATTACTAAGTTTGTATTTATGCTCATTTCCTGTTAAGGCTGATGATTTTCTCTATAGAAAAAAAATTAATTTCTACTGGTTTTCTTATAGATTGATTATCAAGAGTCCAGTCATTTCAGCACCTTTTGCATTTGAATTAACTTGTTATGTTTAATTTTGTACATCAGTAAGATTTTAATTTTTAGGGTGTGCCTTGGTCTCAAAGTTTCAAATGCCTGTTGGTACGAGCGAATCAGCATATTGACCAGTATTTACTGGTCTGAGCAAGGGCCAATACTTGCTTGCTAAACTTCATTACATTTAGATGCTACAAGAATATTGTGATAGTGTCACGAGGTGAATAAGTTGAAGCAACAAATATTTAATAGCTATAATAGCAGCATAGTTGGGGACCAAAGTTAAGACAAATTCTAATAAATTATTATCCAAAACTTTATTTTTTGTCATATGTTCCCAAGAGAAAGATAGGTTAAGGTGGCAACTTGGCTGGAAGCTAAGATTGCTACTTTCAGCTTTTTCCCAAGCAACTATAAGAATGGTGACTTAAGCATGAGCACAATGCTAAGTTTAATGCTTGAAGGTTCTTCCTTATATCTCTATTATGTTATACTGCAGGATCCTTCACTGTTGAGCTTGTCCAGTAAATAATAATGCTCTGAAATAAAAAAAAGCTTCTTTTATCTACTTTTGAGCTGGAATATTGGTAATGCAATAAAATAGGTGAATCATTTATTATTGTATTTGCCTTGAGTGCATCTGTAACTTGTTCGATCATACAATTTCTATGCTTCTAGGCCTACATTTGTGTTTCTTTGTTAATTTCTTCTTTGAGACATGCATATGATTTAGCTAATTTGCAGTCTTTGGTGTAATAGGTTCTAAAGCCAATAACTCGGCAGAAGTTACGTATCGAGGGAGAATCTTACCAGAAGGTCTTATCTGAATTCCTTCAAAATGTGCCTGCTTTTCTACGAGGGAATTGCACTTGTTCAAACTGTGAGAACCTTGTTGCTGACTGGCCATCAAGTCGAATGGCTGAAACTAGAATTCAACCTTGTGGGAATGTCTCAGAAGATGAGTCAGCTGGTGATGATTATCCAACTCATGAACTTGCTTTCAGTGGTAACTGTGACCATGTCCTGAGGGCTGCAATCATAGCCTTCCTCATGCTGTGTGTTTTAGTTGCATTTCTCGCTGGTATGTATGATCCTGAATCCCTTGCATCACCACCTTGATGTTGCGTTATTACTTGGATCTCTATGGTATGGTGCCATTAAATTTCTTGTCTCCAGTTGGTAGTGCCACTCTGTGGGATCTTTAAGTTATCGCTTTGTCTATAGGTAGAGCTATAGGCAGGTCTTCTTTGTGGATTGCTACAAATCCTTTGTTTTATCCCTACAACCTTAGCATGACTGAAAGGGTACAAGGGCCCCCCATCATATTTAAGTATACAGGTTAATAAACTAGTTCATGTGTGATGTACATTAAATAGTCCATTGTGCAGTCTGTGTTTACAATAAAGTTGCTCCTGTTTATGTTTGTTCATGAGGATGCTGTTATTGGATTTCAAGTCTATGCGTCAGATGATGAAGATATTTGGTTGATCTTTAAGCAAGTGACATTTAGTTGTGGTCTTGTTGTACCAAGCATTAGACACGGCAACAAGCAGCTGTAATATATTCTATTTTAGGGGGTTGCCTGCAAGGTTTTTTTTTTGTTTTTTAATCTGCTATTGAATTATATATACAATAATATATTTAGTTAAATAAAAAAATATTAATTTTTATATTATAACTTTGAGTAAAGTATTTTCTTAGCATTCTCATGAATAATAATGGTCTTGAGAAAAGGGAATTCTTCTCTTGGAACAAAAGTAGCATGCTTCATCAATGTTTTGCCATTTTGTTCGATGGATTAAAGGATTAATGGATTAAAGGATAAAAAAAAAAAAATGTGATGATGATCGCCACCATGGATTAAAGGAAAGATACCCTTTGGTTCCACATATTCCACTTCCCAGGAGCATGGGAAAGATACCCTCCCACCCAAACAATAAAGTCGGGGTGGCTTCAATCGCTAAAGAACAAAACCAGGGTGATGATGATGGCAAGCAGAGAGGACGCTGCAGCGGGGCAGCTGTGCTTTAGCAGCTGTCTGCATTGCCTCCTCCCTCCCATGTACAAACCAGGAAAATGGGATATCATAAATACTATGGAGTGGCAATTGTAACCCCTCCACCTCCACCTGTGTCTGTTGGACTTTCATGGATATGGCCACATCAAGTCGAACTGATACTTACTATGGTGGACCACATTTGGCGTCCATCCTTTTTTTCTGATCCTCGATGATACCTATTCGTAGTCGAGGTGGATCATTATTGTTACCAGCAATCTGAGTTCCAATTACCATGAAAGATACAAACAATGGAGAGCTTGGGGAAGTTTTGATCCCCCAAATGTTGCAGTCAGGACTGGTCTAGAGTTTATTACCAAGTCTGTGCACCTTCTTGGGAGTAGAGTGTAGATGATGATGTCTCGAGCATATCTTCTTCCTTGTTGCGGTGGTCTCTGCTCTCCTCTGCTCCGCTCTGTACAAATTATCACCACATATTTGGTTGGACAAGATGACAGGCGGCCTCCTTTTCATGCCCGGGGTGCAATGCTCCATCCAGAGCAGTTTCTCTTGCTGCATCTCAGCTTTTACTTTTACCTTTACCTTGATCTTGGACAAGTAACATCGCTCCTCTTTATGTTTCTTCCCCTTCCTTTCTTCATTCTCTGCCGCCCATTGCAGAAACAGGAACAACAAAACTTGCAGATCCAGTGGGAGATTCTACCAAAAGCTGGACATACCTCAAAGCAGTGCATACTCCCAACATTTATTTTCCACCACACCGACCAGCCGATGTGTAGTTTACATAGATAGTAATGACAGTGAAACAAGCTAAGACTGCTGAAACCAAGGCAACACCGCTGACTACTACTGACATAACTCTACTAAGCATTCGTAAAAGAGAGTAGAGCCAGGGTCTTCTTAATGCTTCTTGGGGACACCTTGCTTGAGCTCCTGAGCAGCCAAAGCCGACGACGGAGGTGAAGGATCTGCAGCTTCTTCCGTTGATGATGTCTTGCCCGACCTCGCTGCAGCCTTCTTCTCACCACCCTCCATTGGAGGAGCCTCAAAGCTGGTTAAGCTCTCCGGCAGAGCGAAGACGGTCTGCGATGCCCTCCTCTGGTGACGACTTGGCCTTTCGGACATCCTTCCGTGGGAGACACAGGAAATAGTAGAAGGGAGCAAGGCAGCAGGAGGCGGAGGTTCAAAGTATATGTAAGCAGAGCTATCAAAGCAGCTTTAATGTCGTTCGGACATTGACCAAACCCTCGCATTAAATGAGAGGAACGAACATGGCGACGCCAGAAGAGAGTCATATATCGATATATATAATATATATGGGAGAAGACGATGTCTTATCCGCCGCCATGAAGTTACATGAATGCCCTGAGCTCGAGAGAAAAGGTGGGTAGATTACCGAGAAGCAAACACTGTATTTTGTTTTCCTTGGTGGAAATCTGAACCATATTATGAACATGGGTGAAATGTACTTGGTCCAATCGCCACCTGATGGAAGAGGAGGAAACATTGATGCCACAATGAAGTAGATCGAGAGAGAGAGAGAGAGAAAACATTGATGCTACAAATGGAAGAGTGATGTATTTATGGATCTTAGGGGAAGTAAATGCATCGAAGAACTCCACACCTCAATGTGAGAGTCAATTAGTCTTCGTGTGTCGGACGGATCCAATGGTATTAAATGGGGAATCGAATAACAGTAAGCGATCTTTCTGCTCATACAATAATTTTCTTTTCTTTTTTTGCAGATGACAAAATGATGGATGGGTTACAAATACCGAAAAAGAAAGAGAGATCATTTATTGTTCTTTACGTTCTCCTCGAAAAGGACAAAAAAAATACCAAAAATATTTATTGAATCTGTACATCGATATGAATACGTAGTCATCCATAAATTTCGACAATACCAACCATGACGAGGAATGTGCAGACCTCAGGAACGCAAATATAACGACGAAAATTGAACAAAATGGCAACAAAAATGAAAGAAATGTTTCATCAATGCCAGCAATCCACCATCGGAATCTCGTCCATGACTTCCGACCCCGGACCAAGCTTGATATCATTCTCCAAAGGCGGCAAGTTCAAGTCCAAAAGCTTCTCTCTCCGCTCCACCGGCTTCTCCGCCGCCAGGATGAGGCCGGAGCCGCCGGTTGTTGTGGCTCTGTGCCGCCTCATGTGGCCTCCCAGGGCCTGCCCTATGGCGAACTCGACACCGCAGATGGAGCACTCGTGCACCCTTCGCTTGGCGGCCGCCCCGGCTTGCGCTTGACCGTGGCCGTGGCCGTCCAGCCTCGGCTTCTTGTGGCTCGCTCGGTGACCGCCGAGCGATTGGAACGAAGGGAACTGCCGGTTGCATGTTCTGCACTCGAACACCCGCTCCGACGACGACTGCACCAAGTAGTCGCTCTCTTCTGTTCCGCTGCCGCTGCGTCCTCGTGAAAGAAGCAACATGACGTTGGCCATGTTGATGCAGGCCACTTGTTTCTCTCCCTCTCCTCCTCCAAATCTGCATCTCTTCATGTCTCACTCGAGAACCAAAAGGGTTTACAGAGAGAAGCGAAGGTGATGCAAAGGATGAAGCGAACGACTCGAGACTGATATTTAATGCAGGCTGTTCTTTTGTGGCTTGACTAAGCTGCACATCGGAGGACGATCTGGTGGACACGTTAATGGCAGCTGCTAAACGTGAAGTACGTGGTTGCCCCCCTCAAGAAGGAACCCAACGGATCAACACAAAAATGTGATATCGCATGAAACTTGCTTCTAAAGACTACCGTCTGTGTGATCAGAGGAGCCTGCATGCATGCTGCAAATTACTTTTACACTGTAATAATATTAGCTCGCCTGCATCGCCCTTTGAAGTCAGCATGAGCTTCGCTTATCAGATTCTTCCCTCACTAGTCTCCTTACCCGCATGCAGTTACGTTCTTAGCTGAGGAAGGAGACATGTATGTATGATCATCACGTTGGATCCACGAGAACTAACTCGAGTTGCAGCTTCATGTCTTAGATTGTTACTGGTTGCAATGGAACTTTTAGGTGGAAGACATGTAGGTGGATCGTGTTTGACTTTAGTGCGTACTATAACAATGCGGAGTCAATGAGGTGGGGAATCCATTGTTTAATGTCAGGCTGCGTGTTCTCGTCATGGCTTCCGTAGCGCAGCAATCTTAAAATGCATCAGACTGCTTCTCGTGGAAAGCAAAGGCCAATTTCGGCTTCCGTTTACTAAGAGAGGATGAAACTTCGAGTTATGTTGATGAGGAGGTCAGCAAGAAAACGATGGGCTCTTAGACTCGCGAAAGTCTAAGCGAAATTATAATAGCCGAATGAGAAGGCGTGTGACATGATACGTAATAATGCCTTGAGATCAACGTAAGGACGTTCTGTAGCGAATCATCCATCTTGCTGGGGAACTCCAAGCACCAAAGCTAAGCCTTTGCTTGCACACGAATCCATCTACCATCAATTTCTTTTGATTAATCGATTTCAGCTTTTGCGTTCGAGTCCTCGAGCAAACAAGAGGGAAGACCTGACGAGGCATTAAACTGCTGCAAGAACACACAGGAGAGACGTGGGTTTGGTCAACTCTTCGTTTCTCGGAAGCCAAGTTGACAGCGGCTACTCTCTCAGACCGTGTCGGATGTTTGTCGGTCTACCCTCAGAATTCCAATTCCAACAGCGCGCCGCAAACACCATTTCTTGTTTCTGAAACTTTTTCTCACACAAAGACCACAAGGGGGGTATAAGACAGGTGTGATCAACCTCCGTTCACGAGTTCCACCCCAGAGCAGAGCAAGCACCATTTAGCTACGTTTAACTGTCACCAGTTCTACCATGGGCAATCTACAAGCATATGGATCATAGATTTCATGCAAAGGAACCACAGGGCAACGATTTCATTAGCAAATATAAATGATCCATATATATAAAAAAAGAGAGAACAATTAACGAGCCATTTGTTCCTTTTATAAATAGACAACTGCTGCTCCTGCCAATTGTCAATTGTCAATTGCCAATTGATCTTATTCTCGGCATCTACTTTTACAAAATCCAGTGCAGTTTTGCATGATGTTGTTTCGACACATTGAGAATGTAACTCTAGCTCACCCCAGGAGTTTTGTGTTGGAAGAGGCATTCAATGCATGCAATTGCAGAAATAAACCACCTCTTGGCCATCAAATCTGACGATAGAAAAATTGAACCTAATTCGATGTCTCTCGATACCCATCTTTTTCGGCATCCAGGAATAGAGGAAGAAAGCAGTTCCCAAACCATTTCAGGGTGGCAATCTACCAGACAGGTAGCGAGACAACTTATCTCGTAGTATGCTTCCATTGTCATCTGTTATGTCACAGAATTGTTGTTTGTAACTCGTGTCATGTTCGTCGGACGACGAGGGCATCACGTCTCTGACTTCATCTTCCAAGTCGATTGCTATGTTGTGCAGCAAGCAGCAAACGTAAATTATTCTTGGAAGTCTATGCTTGTCAGGCCTCCACATTTCACCCTGAATGATCTTCCACATTCCTTTCAGCCTTGCCAGTGCCCTCTGGGCCACCATCCTTGTTGCGGAAAGTCTTTTGTTGAACTCGATTTTGGCATCTGCGAGGTCCTTCCCTTGGTAAGGAGTGAGAAGCCATGGAAGAAGCGGGAAGCCTGAATCACCAATTACGTACTCTCTCACTTCTAATTTTTCAGGAAGCTCTACTTTCTCTCCGTTCAGCCTCGTACCTTTCTCGCACATTTTGAAGAAGCCTGAGCTTTGTAACACTGGTACTTCGTTCATGCTCCCAGGCCAACCTGTGATTATGTCTCGGAATCTCAAATCGGGATCAACAACAGCTTGCAATACCATGCTGTGTTTCTTCTCATAATCAACCCACACCTTGTTAGAAGCATCCACCGAAGGCAGGCACATCATGATATGAGTGGTGTCAATGGCACCGCAACAGTTTGGCAAACCTTGAATCTCTTCAAACTTGGACTTAATATCTTCCATCTCCGGAGACGTTGGCCATTTCAGATGGTAGATACCTCTCTCTTCCATAGCTTCCACAAACCGCCAAGTTACCTGAGAAACAGTTGAGTGGTTCATCCCAAATGACACTCCAATATTCAATAGCGATTCACCAGAGCTTAATCTTCTCAAAGCAATAGCTACTTGATCTTCTAGGGAGAGGATTTTGCCATCTGTGAAAGCAAAATTTGATGTTCTCGCCATCAAGTCATCCCTGACCAATGAGCATATGTAGTTGAAAGTCTTCCTTGATATCTTGAAGATCGATTCAAACTTTCTCGGTTCTTTGGATAAGTGTCCTGGAAGCATCGAGGGAAGAAGGTCACCATATGCTTGAATCATCATAAGAGCATGGTAGACCGACTAATTGAAATTTCATCACCACATACATGTCCATACATTGTGAAGGAGGACTATCACAAACCAGAGATGATACATGTTGACCACAAAAAACACGGTCAAGAGTTAAGCAGATTGCTTATGCATGAATTTTGCGATTAACATGACAAAGACGGCACTATCACCTTACCTAATCCACACCAAATACCTACAACCAGAGACCGGAGGCAGTTTGCTCCATAAAACTCAATACAGAATTTCGTAAACTAGTTATTGGTCACTTGTTACATAAATATAGTTAGAGACCATAATAGAATGATCTTGTACCAGTCTATGCTCGGACCAGTAAAAGATGGTTGATATGTTGCATGCCTACTGGTATTTGAAACTATACTTTGTTTGTCACAAGACTCACAACCACATCAACTATTGCATAAAGGCGAATTTTCATGTTAAACCCGCCATCTCTTATCATGGTTTTGATGATAGAAAAACAATGATAGGCTGAGGAATTAACTCCTGTAGTAGTTGATTCATCAATGTTTTACATCCAACACAAGGCAACTAATGTGAACAAACAAGAAAAAACCAAACATAACAAGCCTAACAAGCTCCATGGGGGGATGTAGATGACACCCGTAAAGTCTTGAAGATTGATGCTATGAGTTTAACTAGATTGAATTTGTATGACATAAGGCTCAAATAGCTCATATAGGCCAAATACACTCCGGATGGATCATAATTGGACTGATTATTATCCAAAATGAAAGGTCTCAGTACAATGATGTAATGAACAAAAGCGTTATTTTTGTTCCTGATAATTGAGATATACAAGGAATGATTTATAGTAAATTTTATCTTAACTATTTTCTTGTGATTATCAAATCAATAATTTAGACCGACAAAAAAGTTTTATGTCAAATAATTTATTTTCTATTGTAGGTTGCCCTGTCTTGAATGTTAACACATCATATATTCCCAATAAGACCAGTTATGAAATTTCCAATGAAATGAATCAAGAGGATAATCCATTTTTCCTGTCTGGAATTTTCCTCCTGATGAGCCAGATCAATTGTTGACGTCCAAATGGAGACTACTATAACCTCTAAGAAAATCCTAAACCAACGGAAATGGCCGCAAGAAGCTACCGCAATCTTGCATATGCAAAGTAATAGTAAGTTAAAACAATGCAGAAAATGCTATGCCATAATTCAAATGATTGTCAATTTCACTCAAAACACAAGTAAGCTAACTGGAAGGAGTAGAAATAATGGTTATAGACGTAACACGTAAAGCCAATATTAAAAGAAAACATTTTACTGAGAGTATACAGCTTATAAGGCAAACTTGTACTTGCTAACATCAGCTAACAATAACGAGAAGTTTTCTAGTCTAATTAGAAAAAGGTCTTCGATTTGATCCCAAATATTCAATCTGAAATATCTGAAATGTCATTAAAAAATTATCTCAATAGATAATTTAGAAATTCTGCAACAGTTATGCAACAGAAAGTCCCTCGATTATGAAACCTATAGCTGCAAGTTCATATAAATAGTTTGGACATTCATTTGCGGGGAAGATTGGCCAACTGAGTGTAATAAGAGAAAACATTAGTTTACTTAATTAAAAGGTTAAGATGCATAGCTAACATAGTATTTATTTGATGCTCATTGGTTAAAGAACTCAAGTGTGAGCAATAGTGCCATCGTTAGATTGCCCCTGTGTGACTTGAGAGTTAAAAGTTTGAACCATAAAAGTAATCTTTGTACTTGCATAGTTAAATTTACATACGTCAACTCTCCTCAGATTCTGTATTTGCGGAGCCTCATGCATTTGGCTTTCTTTTCAGTTAGAATATCTCAGGGTGCAAACACTGACACCAAGGGAAGTCAAGAGTTTTGTTTTAGTATCATCATAATATTCAGAACTTCGTATGAAAAGTTGATACCATGAACTTGAAATGAGAATGATTTTTGACATCAATGTGACTTTACTGTCTGATAATTGTCAGTCACTGGGCCAGTAAATTATTAGAAAGAAAAACTATGAAAACCAAAATGTGCAGTGGCAGAGACCAAGCTATGTACTACACCAGAGAACCTTGAAGTATTGAACAAACTGCCTGATAGATGAAACTTAATAATAAACTTTATGCTTTACAGTCAAAGATGTAGGACTTCTGCGGTGACTATTTGCTACATGTAAACTTCATTTTTCAGGAATTCTGACAAGTGTCACCTTTTAATGTGCTTGTTCATAAAAAAACACAAACACTCCAGGAACTCTGATTTCTGTGAGTGTCCAAATGTGTGGCATTTACATATCTTCCTAAAGTGTTTATTCAAAGAATACTTTGGTGATTGTGTTGGAAGTATTTGAAGTTCTGTTTTTGTTGTCAAACTTCTCTTTTTATTTTTCTTGTAAGTAATATGCCATGTTCATAAGTTATTGAAAGAAAGGATCATTCATTTTTTCATAGTTCTTTGTAAGTATAGCTGAAAGCCCACCTTTTTGCTTATGAAATGTAGAGATAAAATAAAAGGATCACCCATGAAGACATTTTGGGAGAAAACATAAAAGAAAACAGAACATGTTGCACAAGGTAATGTCTGCAAGCAGGCTACCGCAACATATTTTCGCATATGCATATGCATTTATGTCAACTTTATACTTAAAGAAATTATTGGCATTAAGAAAAAAATACAGTTAACATTAGTTGCAAATCATGACAACTTCAATTTACAATGAGAAGCTATGGTCATATGAAAATCTATGGGATTATATGAATAGGTAGTAAGTAATAGCTAAGCATTTAACGCAATTTTGTCATGTGCAGATAAAAGAAAGAAAGAATCAGGAAGGAGGGAAATGCATATGCAACCTTTTTATGAGGGCTCACACAAGTAAGAAGGTCTCATATGTCTTATGCAACAACGAAACCTCATGTGAAACTCAAGAACACAAATGAATAACGACAATCCACAAGATAAGCAACATCACAGTCAGTCTATCACCAAGGATTACACACTCCAGTGAGGGCTGCACATGGTCATAAGAACCTTGTCGGTTGACATGTACAGTGTCAAACAAATTAGCAGCATAGAGTATTGGGACAAGGGAATTCCAAAAAGGCTTTTGGCTATCACAGAGAGCATGGTAATCCAACATGCGCCAGGAAACCAAAAGTGCCACTGCAACAATCAACTTTTGGCCAACATAAACTGTGTTCATCCTGATTTATCATTGGAACACTATATATTTGCTCCTCTAATTGCAAACTAAAAGACCACTTCTCTTATTTCTCTATTGTTTATCGCTTAGATGAGACAATTCTAGTTTGTTCCGGTAAACTTTATAGCTCATAGCCTTGATGAATCCAAGTGAAATGGGTTCTCAATTTAGTATGTTTTTCATCAGGTTGGTATATAACCAAATTTGAGTTCTGATGACTTCAGGATATGTTTTATGTGTAAGCCTGTGAACACATTCACTTGACATGTATTTGTAATATGACAGTATAATTCACCTATGGAACCTTTTTTGGACACCATCTGGTGTCTTTATAACATCCTCCTTGAACATCTGAACGTCGATACCTGAAGCATGTGCAGAGACATCATAGAATATCTCTCTTCTATGGCATAATTTCATCTAACTGAATTTCAAAAAGCCAACCAAGAGAAGTTTCAGTCAAGCAAAATGAAAAGATCAAAGATATTTCAATTTGAGATGGTACTATCCAGTCAAGCAAAATGAAAAGATCAATGAGAAGCCTGAAATCTCATTGTTGAAGTTGATCTACACCCTTTAAAGTGTCTCCACAAAAATCATGAAATATGAATCCCATTTGTCTGTCCAAATTCTTTCCAATGACTTGTTGATTGAGCAAACATAATTAATCCTTGATATTTCTGATATATGGTACTTTAACAAGTACCAATATGGAATTTTAAGCAAATTAACTGACAGATGATTTTGGAAAAATCTCAACGTTGATTAACAGGCTATAACCAGCTAATAGGGAATTGAGGGCCATGTTAAGTGCATAATCTTTTGGAGTGGATGGAACTGGGCTTAAATGAAGGTTGAGATTTTGAAAGGTGAATGAATGAGCATAGTGAACCTTTCTTATACAGTGTCAACAGCCTCATGCATGAGGCTTTCTTCCCCCGAAAAGCCACATGTTATTATTTTGACAATGGTTTAAAAAAATTTCACATCCTATTGATGACAAGTCCCAAACAACCAGAGAAAATTCACGACTTGGCAATAAGAACATTAGCAAAATTTTCAAAATTCTGTTAGTAGGAAAAGCACTGGAAGTATGATCAAGAAAAATCTTTGGATAGCATCTGAGGGCTGAGGGTGCTGCTAAGTAGGCACTTCCGGTCTTCGATAATCTCGGTATGTTTGATAATTTAGTTAATTCTCTGAGAAGATCATTCCTTTGGAAAGTGAAAGGGAGCATAGATAAGGAACACATGAATCAAAATGCATACATTTTATCCTATTTCATGGAATGAAATTCTTAGAAATATAAGGAATATGCCTTTAAGCACTTATTGGCACATTCCGGATGGTAAATAGTAGAACAGTTAATTTCAGAGGAAGCTTATTATGTTACAGGTACTTTTAATTTAATTTAGCACATTTGAAAACCTAAGCAAGAGCTGAAAATTTAGCGACATAAATCAGTTATCCTGATTATGTATGGTTCAGGAGGCTTAAGAGTGCTACAGAAAATCATGCAAAAAGCATGTGAAATAGACACATTGATGGATCTCCAAGATCCAATTCTACTATTGCTGATAACATAACAGCGTGGCTATTAATCAAAGATCCTAGTAACCCATTCGATGGCAACTTGTGGCAATAACTCGGTGTAGACAAATTTAAGAAAATAAAACTTTTAAGGCCCTCAACTTCTTCCTAGACTTCCCTTCATTTACTTTCGGCTTGTACTATATATGTTTAGGATTTCATCATGTCAAAATAGTCCATTAATGATAAGCAAAGTAACTCCAACCAAAAATGTACATGCTTCTTAGAGATCATAGCTTCCATACAGTGACATAATCATAAAGTTCTAAAGACTGACATCTGATTTAGGTGTTGCTAGAAACACAAGCAAAAGAAGTTATTCCTTCTCATTGGACCGATTAAGCATCCACTTGTAAGATTTGAGATGCCAATATGTTCGTGACCTTTCGAGCATTATCATTTCCTACGTTAAGAAAATCTATAGTAGCAACGATTTTCGTTACATGATCCACCCAAAATTTGGGCAGAACATAGACCGTGCTCTTTGATTTAACCAAACTCCATTTGGGATGGCAAAATAAAGAGATGAATCTACCAGCGATGTTTTACAGCTGATTACAGCATCAAATGCTTGATTCATAACATTGAGAGTCGAAACTATTTCTAAGGATATATGCAAGCCACTTCAAGAACATAACTTTTAGTCATTGACATGCGGCTACCCCAATTAAAAGTTCTCATGCTAGATGTTAACAAATACCAAGTTTAGGCACGATGATATTGATGGATAAGAAACAATTAACTGAGAATTAAGTTTCTAATCGATACCCATATGCATTACCGAAAGAACTCGAGAAACCCAATCCAACAAGCCAAAGTACATGATACCCATCGACTGTAATCGAACTATTACAACACACACTTGCCCACTCGAGGTCGCTGATCCCACGAGATGGAAGAAAAGATAACGAACGAGAGCAAACAAGAACAAGATCGACGAAAGAGAGGAACCTGTAATCCTTCTCGAGAAGTCGTCCCACCAGTCACCACTTCCCGGCGCCGCAGCCGTGACCCTGGCCGCGGCGTTCTTCTCTGCCCTCTTCCTCTTCTTGAGCCCTCTCACCGGGCCCATGATCACGGCTCTTCCACCAAGAACTCGACACGGAAGCTCCGCAAACCCCACCGACAGGGTCCAGAAAGGATCGAACGACACCAAAGAAATCGAATTAGAAGAAGGGAGAGACGGAGACGAACAGGTCCGCAAGCTGCTTCCTTTAAGACGAGCGAAGAGCAGGGGAAGAATATAAAGGAGATCAGTGGGGACAGGATGTGGACAGCGACCAAGTGTGGCTGGAGGAGGCATGCAAGGCCAGTTATGGAGCAGGAAAGGAGGAGGGAGGAAGAGGAAAAGGTTGGTGGGAGAGCGAATGTTATGGTTGGGGACTGGTGGTGGTGGTGCTGCTGCTGCTGCTTCTATAGCATGCACAACACCACCATGGCTCCATGGATGAGTGGGTACGAAAAGGATTGAGACAGCAAGCAAAGCAAATCAGTATCTAATGAGGACCCTTCATCGTGTGTGTATGAGAGAGAGAGAGAGAGAGAGAGAGAGAGAGAGAGTTTCTCCATATGGGCAGTGCAGCCGGCAAATAGGGGAGGAGGGACTCCTTTGCACTGGTTGTACCATGTTGTCAAGGTCTTGGCTTGGACTCGGAGATCTTGGGCCAGACCACCTCCTCCGTTCCTCGGCTGGATCATGATCACTGTTTTGTAACCAGGGTTTGAATCGCTGGTACAATGTACATGATGGGGTTCATCTTTTATATCTAGGTAGGTCATCATGAATTGGTAACAGTGTCAAAGACTTCCTTTCTTAGAAAACATGGAAAGACAAGTATTGATGAGATTGCACCCTCCTCCCTCGGGCATGCAATTGGATCCATCCATCGGCTGCCTAGATTTGGGAAATGGGGATCGTCTGCGACGGGCATAGGGTTCGTTGGTTGGTTGACCAGGGTGGCTCAGATTTGGACTGCGGGCTTTTAGTCTATAGCACTTGCGATGCCAGAAATGCCCCCATCACATACAAGTGATGTATGTACTATGCGGACTTCGTTGTGGCATCACCATCATCATGATTTCATAGTATTCGTATTCACATCGTCGATGTTGATGATCTCTCCATGTCATTCATAACTACTATCAGTGGTAATAAGAATGGATTCAGATCCTTACAACGTTGGGGGGCAATGGCGATTATAGCACCCATGTCGCATGCGTAACATAAACACAAGGGTCACGCTTAACACACCGTTGGCCACCACGGCTGGGGATCGTGATCCACCGGTCGACACGTTGTACGCGTGGCACCGCGAGGATGTCACGAAGCCCAGCATTTCGATCTGGTGTCAGCTGACGACTCGCCGTTCTCCGTGTTCCGTGTTGGGCAGCAGCACAGCGATCCACCGGAATAGCCGCCCTCGCTGGGCTCCATCCCTTGATTCCGACTTCCAGGCGCTCTAATCGGCTCGTTTGACCGCATGAAGTACGAGGGAGATGATTGATTAATAATCTAATTAGCATATCAATTAAAACATCGGTGCAGATGAGGAATTATGTTCACATTTCATCAAAAAAACGCAACAACATTAAACTTAACAAGCCTGTGGCTGTAAGGATGTTGTAGGACCCCGTCATCGGCTTCAACGTTGAGAGCAAACCTTATCCACCGCCCAAGATGGACGCATTTGTTTCCCTGTTACCGTGGACCCGAGCAGGTCAACGTACCTTCGTCGCCATGTCTATGTAATCCCACGATACGAGTTCGTATGGCCCTGGATTAATTGCTCGCTGACTCGGTCAACTTACGCCCTTGATTAATTACATTGGCTGCACCGTCCGTGGCTTCTGGAGACAGCAATCTCTCCATGTCGATGTGGTCCGGTATGTGCAACTTCCACATCAGTATCTCTGGCGTTCTAATCTTTTTCAAATGTGCATTTTAAAGTGTGTGCTTCTCCGAAAGGTTCTTGGTAGTTTAATTATCTGCTGTTAGTGGTTTCTGACTTGTTTTCGCTGGTGATCTGCACAACTCCAGCGGAAGATGCCCGTGTCACCTTTTCAGCCCACCCCGGTCGTGGCATCGGAGTTCTTTATTCGTGTGAGCTAACGAATCTTTCCGATCTGCTGACACAGAGATGACGAAGAACGATGATGCAACAAGTTATGTGAAGCCGAGATAAGAAGGCCGAGTCAGCTACTACATCTCCAGGAAGCAAGGTTATTTTTCCTGCATCCATCAATCTTTTATGTTATATTGTTGATGGATCGAGTTTCATATCATCGTTTTGGTGATGGATGAAGAAGATCAGATTATTTGTTGAGGCCATCCACTGTTAGCACTCGCAGTGTCCGTCTGCTACGTACCATCGCCGCATGTAGCGTTTACTCGGAAGGAGATTCAAGTCAAACCAGCTCCGCGTGGTCTAAGAAGAAAAGCGACAGATGATTTTGGACTCGCGTCCTTCCACAATGTTTCTTCCTACGGTGCGAAGCAATAACGAATAAGCACCAAGTCATGGGAGAACCTTCCGAGAAGCTGCAGCAGTCTGAACCTAGAACACACTCGAAGTTGTTCCCTCTGGATTTTTCTGAAAGTTTCCGGCGTTTTACGCGGCCGTGTGGATAAGTTCTGCAATGTATTAATAGCAGAGCCACTCGACTAATCTTCTACGTTCTTGGTAAGTGTAGAAACATATCTCGGTGCAAGGCGTTAAGTGAAAGGTGTCGACGCATCGGGCTGCTCGATGAAGCGGGGAATGGATTCGGAAAATGCTGAGCCGTTGCTGTCACTCTCACTGGGCGTTGAGCCTGGGAAGAAACGCCGGAGGACGAAGGCGGCCGACGGCGTCTTCCAGTGCAAGACCTGCGGTCGCCAGTTCCCGACGTTCCAAGCGCTGGGCGGCCACCGGACTAGCCACAAGCGCCCTTGCCGCGTGCACCGGTGCTTTCTCTGCGGCGCGGGTTTCGCTATGGGGCGAGCCTTGGGCGGTCATATGCGGGGACACAAGGCCATGGGTGATAAGGAGCCGAAGCAGAGCGATCAGAAGAAGAAGCCCGACACGGACATGGCTCCTCTGGAGTTCGACCTGTCTGAGGTGGTCCGCAGGAGTAGTTCCCACTCTCAGCTGCTTCAGTTGTTCGTTTAGAAGACCGTGTGATTATATCTTAGAAACTCCATACGTGTAGACAGAATTTGATTACAAGAAAAATGTTATCTGCTCTGTCAAATCTTCTCTAGCTTCTCATCGACTACGAAAACCAAGTCGTTTCTCTTCTCTGTCGTCGGAGCTTAGACTGCACAAACACTGGTTTTTTAGCCCATGTTCTGCCCTGTTAATTGGTTAACATATTCTTCTCTTCTAAGCTTCAAATTTACCGCTACAAGTTTAATGCTGCTCATGATGCTGAGAAGTACCAGTAACAAGGCTCAGAAGTATCACGTCCTAATCCAATATGCACATGAAGCAGACAATTCTTTAGTCTCGTCTCGGTCAAACACCGGAATGCACTAACCAAACAAGGAAGCAGCATACCTGTCATCCTGTGGAGGTAGTAGTAGACGATGTGCGAGCTCAGCAATTTTTTCTTGCATTCAGGTCTAATGCCATGCCAATTCTTTCCAAGCAACCGGAGACATCTTGTGGAAACTTAAGCTCGGCTGGGAAGCTTCAGCTAATTTCTTGGGTTGACTCGTATCTGATCCGAAGGTTGACGCTCTGCACCTCAAGGTGGAAGCTTCTATGTATGATGAGTTGCAGTCAAGCATTCCATCCTCGGTGTAAGCATCTTTATACGTGAGTGAGGGTATTCACATACATATTGCATAAGGTACCTGGTCAAATTATCTTTAGAGCATTTCGGTGAAGAGAACGCTCCGAACAAACTCTCTTCCGTGTCTTCTCCTCCTCCATTTCTGCCTTCCGCAGAAATAGAAGGCGATACCAGCCGTTCAGGACGACAAGTCCACAAATAGCCACTGCAGGTGTACAAATACCTCCTCCGCTATCTTCTTCCTCATTCCAACAGCAACACGAGCTCAGTGCGTGCACGCACACTAAATCTTATATAGCCGGACATCCAAAGTCGAGGTAGACGATTACCATGGCAATCGCGAAGACCAGCTACTTGGCGATCGCTTGCCTGTGCTTGCTTCTACTGACAGCACCGGCAACGTCCGATACTATGTCGCCGGCAGCGACGTCGGATGGTCTCTCGCCGCCGAGTGGAACCGTCTCCTCCAGCTCCAACGCATGTCTTCACCAGTGCGTCGCAGCGGGCAACTGGAAAGCGTTTTGCAATCTCAGATGCTTCCTCGGGGCGGGCGGCGACGCGAGTAAGTCATAGTTGGCGTTGTTTACGTACCCCTTCTGGCGCTCTCTCACCCCATCGTCTCCGAATGAATTACTTGGCTCAAGATTGGTTGTCGTGTTTCCTTGTTCTGCAGAAACTGCCGATGAATCAGGCGACGCCAAGAGTCCGTGAAGAGTTCTCTTGCTTGCTATGATACGATCAATGAATAACAAGTGTCTAAGAGCTGATCGGTCTCCCTGTGATCTCTACTCGGCCGAGGCATTTCATCGTGTTACAAGTTTATCGTTGTAAAATTCTTTTTCTCATTGAAATTTCATGGACGTCCCCCAAGTTTATGAACGTTGTTTCCTTGTTTTGTTGTTCTAAGAAGCATTTTTTCGGCGCTGCACTCAACAAAACTATGGGTTGAAGTGTTATTCTATCGCTTCGGATCAAAATCTTTAGCATCGATCGATATTGCTGAGAATTCACCGTGAAACAGAAATCTATAACCCAAGAAAGAGTGACTTGCATGCATGCCTCGCCGTTCAATCTCATGCGTGCATCTTGAAACTCAACTTACTATATCAAACAACAATCAAATGGTTCGAATACTTTGAACCCACTAAGGGTCCATGTGGTCGGTCAGCCATTGGTGCTAGGCTCGCAAGGAATTATCCACTATGAGTGTATCTGTACGGTTTTACCATTTCAAAACTCATGAGTTCTAAAAAATACCAATGAGGGTAAGGGAGATCCGATAGACTTATGAGCCCTTAGTTCTCATGCTTCTCAATCAATGTTAGACTAAATGGCCTTATTAATACTCATGTGGTTTGAGTTCACTTATCACTTAATTCTAATTATCTCTTTCAACTTCATCCATATAATTTCTTTTTCTTTTTCTTATTCTACTTCTCTTAACCACTAAGTCATCTTTCATCGTTGGTCAACTAAGGCATCTTTCATCGTCCGTGGTGGCATAAAATGATAAAAAAATAGATAATTAAATGAAACAATCAAATAGGAGATAAGAAATAATTTTTTACATTTGTTAGGTTGATTTAATATTTTTAGGGTTTAAGATGTCGGGTTACACACCTAAAAGATGATATTCTAGGTATTTTTGTAATAGCCTCATCTTTTGGGTCTCAAGCCTTTCTCAACTAGAAGATAGTTAAGGGATTATATTTTAAAAAATATATTTTATTATTTTTAAGATGATAGTACGAAGTAAGGAGTTATGAATAAAAGAAAAATACCAATACTAAATTCCTTTATTTATGCATATTTCAAAGCATCGAAAATGTGGCTATTAAGCTTTGATGTATAAGAAGACTATTATATGAGCATAGGAGTTGATATCGTATTCACATACATAATGTTTATTGTCCTATTTACGAGAATAAGATGGGACAGTAGTGGTCGATGATTTTCGAAAATGATTATCAGATAATGATAGGAAATGGAAGTCAGATCCAATTTATGTTGCAATGCTTCAACTTGCAAAAAGTTGGAGCTAAAATGAACATTATTTGCTGGCTTTGTTTTCTTGCAAGTCACATACGCTCGATTTAAGCATATGCAACGCACATCGAGGTTTCTCTCATCACATTAGTTTCCTCACCATTTGTACACGCAAATGTCCAAATTAGATACACTTATTTTTTCCCTTATACTTATATATATATATATATATATATATATATATATATATATTGGGAATGATGCCTCGACCAACCCAGTCAAAGCGCTATTAGGCGGTCAAAAATGAGGGGAAACGGTTCGATAGCTTTGCTTAAGGGGAAACGAGGTCCGATTAACCATGGTTAAGAGGGCACCAGAGCTGTTAACTATAGTTAGCCTGGGAACAGAAGGGTAGCCGATTAGGGTTTGGTGGAGCAGAGAAGACAACGAAGAGTACCTCTGTCTCTTGCCTCCGCTATCATTCGTGGATTCAATGTTGGCTTGGTGACTCGATCGAAGATGGAGACCCAATGGATCGCCGAGCTACCGCACGCGGCCACGGACAAGCGCCCGCGGAAGAGGCCCAGGCTCGCGTGGGATGTGCCCCCTCCGATTCCCCCTTCCATGGTCCTCGCCCCTTCCTTCCTACCTGATTTCGTTGTTTGATTTGTCTCCTGGGCACCGATTTATGTTTTTTAACTTTTCGCTGAATCTTTCCGTTGGTATTGCGGATCTCGATCATAAACTCAGGGATTTGATGATGGATCCCGCAAAAAAGGAAACGTATTTTATGCGAATTTATGTTGGACACCGGTGAAATCGTTGGTTTTGACTCTGATCCATGCCAATGTCACTGATTTTTTTGTATGATTCTGGATCTACGAGGCCATATTTAATTGATATCATTTTTTTTGAAATATTTTTATGAATTTTTACTAAGAGAACTTCGTAGCGGGGTGATAGATGGTAGGCCAACTATTGGTTTTTGCTTACGACTTCAATACCTGTGAAATTCTTTTGCACTTAAAGATGCATTTTTTTGTCCTTTTTCATTATTTTTAGGGTTCGTACCTACTTGGTTAAATGCAAACATTTATTATCCTTGAAAGAAGGATAAAATTGAGGATTTTACATGTGCAGTTCTCAGAATAACCGAACTTGGAAAAGAATCCTTGAAAGTTTGAACAAATTGCGTATTGTAGGTTCCTCTGACGCTATACTGTGGGATGGAAGCTGCACAAATGGCTACTATGAACCAGCACTTGCAATCATTCTACTACGGTGGAGTACCTCGATATTGTTCTCCTCCTTGGAGGGGTGACGACAAAGATGGTCATTATATTTTTGGCATCGGCGAGAATCTAACACCAAGATGTAATCGTCCGTAACTTCTGTATATTAACTGCATAAACAGCTGCATCATGTTTCACGTACGTGCTAGTGTTTTAATGTATGTATTCAAGTGCAAACTAAAATGCGCTTTTTATGTGTTGTTGGATGCTTCTTTTGTGCTCATTGGAAGCTTTTTAGTTCGTGTTGGGGATTGTATCTCCCTTTCAAAGCACTTTCTGACATCTTTTCAATTACCTATTTTTCCCGAACTATTTTTTGCTTTCAGTTTCCTTGGCAGGCTTAAAAGTTTTCCTTTTTTCTCTTTCGCATAATTTTGCATGATGGTCAATATTCAGATTTAACCCTTTTAAACCTCACAAAATGCTCTTGTCGTCGCTTTCTAAGGTTATGTTGCATGGCGTTTACATATTTGGAATAGGCAACAGCGATCTTATCTCCTCCTTGGTCATTTTGTCTCTTGGATCATTTTGTGTCCTTTCCATCAAGTTAAGCATTTTGTATTCTCTGCTACTAACACTTCTTCTCTGTTCATCTATGCAGATAGGATACTGAACAAAATGGGTGAAGGTGAGTTCTTTGTTTTAAATCTTGCATGCCTTAGTTAATGCACAAGAAGGATATTTGTTCCATTTTCTATGCATATTGATCTCTTTGATTTCTTGAATGTCTACTTGATCCTAAGAGCTTAAGCTTATGAGTACAAATGGTGTTTCACCATGAAAAAGGAGTGTGGATCTTTTTTTTGTTTTAAACTGAGTTTTGTCCCTAGATAGTCGTTTATGCATCACATGCTGCAGGAACATTTGGACAAGTCCTGGAATGCTGGGACCTGGAAAATAAAGAACCTGTGGCTATCAAAATTGTGCGTTCTCTCCAGAAATATCGTGAGGCTGCAATGATCGAGATTGATGTACTTCAAAGGCTTGCAAAAGCTGACAGAAGTGGCACTCGGTAGGTCAACCATGTTTCAATTTATTAGTTTATTTCTTGAAACATAGGACTTTAAGAAGGATACAAATCAGGGATATGTATAAGTGGTTCTGCTTATGCAGTTGTGTGCAAATACGGAATTGGTTCGACTATCGCAACCATATATGTATAGTAAGTACATTTGCATCAGTGACTAAACTTTCTGAGTAGCCCAAATATTTATTTTCCAAGCATCTATGTGATCTCAACAGGTCTTTGAGAAACTTGGACCAAGCTTATATGACTTTCTTCGGAGAAACAGCTACCGCTCTTTCCCCATTGACTTAGTCCGCGAACTTGCCGGGCAGCTTCTGGAGTCTGTTGCATGTACTTTTTCGGCCCTTCTGTATATGCAATTTCAGTATCAAGCGTTAGGAGACAATTATGGTTGATCAATCATTTTTCAAGCTATGTTGTCATCTGGAGGATAGAGGGTCTTAGTTTCTTCTATAGAACATCTGGATTACTTGACATGTAGATTTAGCAGCTCTGTAAGAAGCTTCTTCCCCTTGTTCTTGTGGTGCAGTTATGCATGACTTGCGGTTAATTCATACTGATCTGAAGCCAGAGAATATTCTTCTCGTCTCCTCTGAATATATAAAGGTTCCTGATCACAAGGTACTGTACTCGGTCATAAATTGGACATACTTGCATTTCCTCCTGCATCCCAGTAGGCACTATCCATGAACATTTATCTTGTGGGAACAATGCTGCTGCTCATTCTTTTCCTTCAATGACAAACTTATTTGTCTTGATTTAAATTTTTTAATATTTTTCCAGTCTGATTTGGTCCTCTATATTGTTGGTAACACAGTTTCTATCACGATCAGCCAAGGATGGTTCACTTTTCAAGAATCTGCCAAAATCTAGTGCTATCAAGTTAATTGACTTTGGAAGCACGACATTTGAACACCAGGACCACAGTTACGTAGTTTCAACAAGGCATTATCGTGCACCTGAGGTTATTCTTGGTAAAAAGTTAAACTTTCTGCCCAAGAGTGTATTACATCTGTCAGATACTTGCCTATGCTTTTGTCTTTTTATTTTTAATGAATAAGCTACTAAATGTTGACTTTACTATCTTATTTTGTAGGACTTGGGTGGAACTATCCCTGTGATATGTGGAGTGTGGGTTGTATTCTTGTTGAGCTTTGCTCGGTGAGTTCATTCTCACTGATCATCTGATTGTTCTGTGTCTTTCCTCTTTAGTCAATTTCATGTGTCTTTTTGAATGCTTCTGTAATGATTGGCAGTGGAATCTTGAAGTGTGATTTGTAACCATTTGCTTCATATGCTCAAATTTTCTGTTAACGACTCATTTATCTTGGCATTTTGTTGGATAGTTATTCTATTTGCAAACTTGGGCTAATGGGTTGCGCACTTGGTCAGTTTCACAATGATATTAGCTAGAATTCCCAGATCGGATTTCTTTGAGGTCAATGCACATGAATTTGTATCTCAACTCTGGCTGCTCGACTTGTAACATTAAGGGTATCTCTTGAATCGCATCCTCTCATTTGGGCAAGTATGAAAATTTGGCTTGTAACAAACTTGCATGAACTAATTGTTGGAATTAATATCAAGGCATCTAAATTATTGTGTAAATAGCGTATGTTAGATCTTGCCTTGTCATCTGCATCTTACTCTGTATTCAACAAGTATTATTGGACAGGATGGAAGCGTTTGAGTGCCAGTATTATAGTTTTGAGTTCAATAACAACCGACATGTCTGTGTATGATTAGTTTAGTGGGGGGTTATTGTTTCTCTCCTCCCTTCCCTGTATGTTCCTAGGAGTTACTGGTCATCTCTTGTACTCTCATTTGCATTTGCAGTAAATCGTTGTGGTTGCACGTAAGAAGAGAAAGGCAAGGACAACATGGTATAGGAGCAGGAATGGTCAGGTTACGTTGAGATGTGATAGATGGTAAGGACACATAAGGATGATCTGAACCTGAACCCACTAATCAGTAATTCAAATTTTCTTGACCAGGATGCGATCTATATAGTTTGTTGGTTGGGTCTGATTGACAGGTAATGGCATGTTCTACATTGTTTATAGGCAAAAAATTGGCTCAGATCAGATTGAACTGGTTGAACCAAGCCATCAAGGCATGAACCCTACCCGACCGAGTCAAGGTCTCCTGCCTTGAACCAACACTGCAAAACAAAGGGGCTATCTTAAATGGGTTGGGTCTGGGTCAGTTTGGGTTCACCCAACAGTTCCTGGACAAGCCTTGATCTGTCAAGGCTTCCTAGCCTTTAGGCAGTTGGCTGGACATCACAACAGCACAAAGAGGCATTACATCACCACTGGAAAGATACGTGATGGAGGTAACTCCAGGTGATGCAATTTATTATGATTCCAAGTGTAATATTTGGCTGAATTCTTTTTGAGTAAACATTCAGGTGAAAGGTAACCATGCCAAAATTTTTGCGGTCCTTGATTTTGAGAGTTGATCTGAATGGTGAGAAAACCAGTTTGATTTACTGCTTGTACATGTTCTGTATTGTCCGCTCCCCCTCTTATTTTCCTTTTTTTCCGTGAAGTTTGATGATATTGAAACTGCATGTATTTCTCTTATGCCAATTTATCAATGTCAATTTCTACTTTTGAAGGATCAATATGTAGGAATATAACAGTAAATATGATACCTGTCTAAGTTCATGTTTCAAGATGGATTAGCTAAAACATGATATTGTTTAATTCCATAAAATCAGGGTGAGGCACTCTTTCAAACTCATGAAAATTTGGAGCATTTAGCTATGATGGAAAAGGTGTTAGGACCACTTCCACAGCACATGATTGTTAGAGCTAAGTAAGTCCAACATTTCTTCTTTTTTTAATGATATTGTAATTACTCAAATTTGGATGTTCCAGATTCGAGTTCAAATAATTTGACAGCTTATTATACTTGTTTCCTTGAGTGTCCATAATAGCCAGCGTGCGGAGAAATATTTCAGGCAAGGTCGAGGATTGCGATTAGACTGGCCCGAAGGGGCAACCTCAAGGGAAAGCATCAGAGCAGTTTGGAGATTGCCTCGCCTTCAGGTAGGTTGGCGTTTGACCTTTTGTTTCTGTTTGACAAAAAAAGGTACCTTTCCCATGATATTATGTAACTAAGGGATAAAAATCACCCCTGCTATTAACTTCAAAATTTTGTTGCAGAATCTGGTTATGCAACATGTTGATCACTCTGCTGGTGATTTAATTGATCTTCTGCAAGGGCTTCTCCATTATGATCCGGCTCAGCGTCTAAAAGCCCGAGAAGCCCTTAGACACCCGTTTTTCACCAGAGATCTGAGAAGATGTGGTTACTCTTTGAACTAAGGGCTTTACTCTTCTTTCTTAAGTCAAGTTTGTAAGGGAATTGTAAAAAATCTCAGGTATTGCTACAGAAATTATAATTGAATCTTCTAACCTCATGATGGATGGGAAGTTTTTTGTATAGAGAACAGTTCTGTAACAATGACTTCATCAGGCTTGAATAATGCTACTCATTATCTTCATGTCTGTACTATTGCTATGTGAATGGCAGGAATGTATTGCTCATTCCACCCAAACATTTGGCAGCCTGACTGACACCAATATAGGGTTTTTCTTCTCTTGCAGAGTTTCAGATGAACAGGCAGCAAATTCTGTGTACACAATTTAGGGCACATATCAGACGGAAGTTTGGATGCAAGTTCTAAAACATGGTCATGGCTTCGTGTTTTGTTTGTTGGGTTTAACTTTAGCTCAGTGTTCGTAGCATCCCTCCATTGGATCAACCAACCATTGGCTCAAGGTAGGTGAAATACACTGGTTTCAAGCACAACTATGTTGTGACCTGGAGGCCCAAGTAATCATTCTATTCTTTTTGGAGGAGTCATCTTATCATAATTGTGTTTTTTCTTTCGGTAGCAGGTATTGAACGATCCACTCATTCTTCTTTTGGGGCCACCGTATGTATTCTCATCTTTAATATGTCAATTAAGAGTCAATTTGATTTGTTTTGTTTTGGGATTGGAATGTTATTTCTACAAAGAACTTGTTTTCATTCTCGTCTAACATTTAGTGCTTGAAGGTATTAATTAGAATTTGCTTTTGGTATATTGTTTGCTACTTCTGCGAAATTTCTAATAAGCATTGTTAAATCATTTAGCTTGTCATACTATACTAATGATACTAAGCTGAGGTGTAAGACTATTTACTTGGTGTGATAGTAGTCTTCTATCAACATTTTTTTCCAAATATAATTTGATTTCAATCACAATATTCATTGCTTAGTAATTCTTTAGTCTTACTCTTAAATAGTTAATATTATTTTTCACCTTAAGTTTGTACCAATTAGACTGTCTTCCTCCAATGATATACATGTGATGCATTGGATAATTTGCCGGCCTTATGGAAGCATATATTGTGTTCTCCTGAAACTGAATGAAACAAAATTTTGCTGTTTAGTGCACGGTAAGTTGCCTTGTTCTGTTATTATCTATTGCAGATTCTATATAATAGAAGGCTCAACATTTAAACAAATTTATTTTGATATCAGATTCAAGATTCTCTTTATTTTCCGTCATCATGAATGACGAGTTTTGCTGGCCTGATAGTAGGGCAAATGCCGCTGGCTTTTCTTTTAGATACTTCTTCCTAACTCATCTTGGTTGCGAGTGGTATGGTGATGGATTGCATAGTTCTGATGTTCCTTTTCAGCAAGAGCATGAAGGAACTAAAGAGGATTAAATTTGTGTTTTAGACTTTACAATGACTAATGCTGATTGAGATTTTATGTTCACCTGCATTTACACACGTCTATTTGTTTTTTCTTCCTATAAGAGAAGGGTCTTGTGGAGGCATACTGGATGCAAAAGGTAAACCTCGCTAGTTGAAGTTCTTTGTCAAACAATTATAGATTTTGCAAGTTGTGTTTTTTTTGGCTCTTTTTTTTTTCTTCTCGGTTGAACAAAAATGGTGTGATTGTGTTACACTTATCGTCGAGGAGGTTATTTCTTCAGTAAGAAAACTGATACTAAGATAAAGATATTTCCTCTTCGAAAAATCCTTTGTTTCCTTTTTTTCCTGAATCGTAAATTAATTTTATTCTCTCCTTTGCCTATCCGACTCAGTGTCCATAACCATAAGAAGCCTGATGATGACAAATTCGAACTTGTCATGAATTTGGATACAGATCCTGTGGCTACACTGGATACTGGTCGAGTTTTATAAACTGATATGAAGTTGTTTGATACTAAATTCTGCATTGTCTCCTCACAGGTCAGCCAAAGATTAGCCAAGACAACAACTGGGGCTTTGTATGAGTTCATAACAGGCTCAGTATAACTGGTCAAAGGAACCTGATACAGAGAAAGTTGAACCAACAAAGGATGTAACTTACAAGCTTCAAGGCAAGGGTGAGTTTTCTTGGGCCATGATTTCTCTTCCGTAGAATGTGACTCGCTGGAATTATTGACATGTCCAGAAATACTTGTGTAAGTATGATACCTCATAGATTTATGTTTGCGGCCTTCGACTGTTGACATCCCAATAAGTGTCTCAATGTGTGTTTGATTGTTCTGCTCGTGTAAGTTTTCTCCATTTAGAGATGACGATATGCACTGGAATCGATGCATTATACTTATTATAACTCTTCTTTTGGGATTTTGTCTGCATCATTTAAGTCCTATAACATGCAATAAATAGTCTACGTGGCCAAGTTACTTGTGCTTTGTGCGCTTCAGATTCGCTAAGTGGCACCGTTTATATATATATTTATACATCAATAGAAAAAAAAATTATTGGATTATTCCCTTCTATAATGGATATCGACAAGACTCGATGAAGCACTTCAAACGTGACATTGATGCAAAATTTGATATTTTATTTGGTAAAGAACACCCAAATCTCCTTATAATGTTCTTATTTTTTTTGGAGAAAAAAGATGAAGTTTCAATAAATTAAGCTAAACAGTATAATATCCTTTACAGACATATATGATTGTGACAGTATAAATGTGATTTGATCAGTTAGTTAGACATATATATATATATATACATACATATATATATACATATACATATATATATATATATACATATACATATATATATATATATGTATATATATATATACATATACAAATATGTATATATATACATATACATATATATATATATATATATAGAGTGTCATGAGCTTGGTGGTGAATCTATGTTTGGAAAAAACCAAGTTTGTAAAGGGATTTTGCCATTTTACTCGTCTAATCAGTTTCTTTTGTATTGCTTTATTATTATTATTCATCTATGAGTCATATATTTTGATATTTATTATTTGTTTTTTCAGTAGCGTGGTGGTTTTTTGTTATTTTTATAATTGATGAATGATCAGAGTTTGTGATAAAAAAATTCACCACCGTCCGATGTATTATCTTCCCCCATCAAAGATCAAATCCTGACCATCCAGGGGTTACTATCATGACGAGCGAGTGCGTATGTGTAGAAGCGACCCCAAATATGTAAATGTGTCGATCTGATATCTCTTTTAATTGCTTCGCAGCCGCCTCTGCTGTGGTGTGAGTGTTGAATGAATGCTCGCTTTCGCTCTATTCTGGGGTGCGCTCGATCTCCTAGGGTTTCGGGTGACGGCTGCGGAGGAGGCGGATGGCGGATGCTGCGACGGTGACCATGCGGCGCGGTCTGGACGAGGAGGGAACAGAGCTCCTCCTGGTTGAATCCGGCGAGCGAGAGCGGGACCGGGAGCGGTCGTGGCGGCTCAACTTCGATGGCTTGCGGCTGTCGGAGCGGCGCGAAGAGCCTCCGCCTCGCCGCCTCCACGATTGCCTTGGCGCCTTAGGTTCCTTCTTCCCCTTTTTTTTATCCCCTTATAATACACTTGGGTTTGATGGGCTCTTTTTATTACATATATATACATATGTTAATATAGCGTTTATCTTATTGTCTTCTGTTTTCCGCCATTGCCTTTGTTTAGAACGGCTGCCTACCGTATCATCAAATTGTATTTTTTGTTTGTGCCTTTCTTTCTGTGTGGGAAAAGTAGAGTTTTTGATAGGATCGACTTCTGTTGAGTTATTTGGAAGATCAGATGAACAACTCCTCCTTGGTTCAAGGTATATTTACTTGAAACCTTGATCTGATCAAAGTCGATGAATCTAGACGTCGTAGCCGATTCTTGTTTCTGCCCAGAGGATTCGAAAGCTAAAGACTGAATCCGGATTCATCCTCCTACAAGTCCTTGATGGCGACGTACCCACTCTGAGTGTTGATTTAGGACTCCTTGAATTGCTGGATAAGAACAGATTGAGGATCGTGGTCATCCTTGCAAGATAATGTTAATTGATGGTATAAAAAGGAGGAAAAAATGCTATATCAACTGTCCAAAATTGGATGTATTTATAGTCATCTCATCGAGGACTACTAAAAGACTTCGTTTGTTTGGAATGCCTTCTGTTCTAGACTATCGATTCAGAAGTATGTTACTAAAATTGCAAGAAGAAAAGCTGATGCCACAATTTCTGTCAATAACCATAAAAAGAGCAACCGTGTTGAAGAGCTAAAGAGCTAATTTCCATTTGTCTTTTATATGATCTATTGAGATGGCATACGTTCTTGGAAATTAGTTTTGGAGGCTGTACATTGAATAAATGAAGCTTGCCATTTTTCATTAAAAAGAATGACATGATGGTTGTAGGCACTGGAGATGTCGTGGCAGAATATTACCAGCAGCAGGTGGAAATGCTCGAAGGCTTCAATGAAATGGATGCCTTGACAGAACGTGGTTTTCTCCCAGGAATGTCAAAGGTATGAGTTTGTTAGTTTTTCTTTGTCTTAAAGAGGACAAGTACTTCCTAGAGCAACTATAAGTTACATATGTGTTATCGTTGATTGACATTATCATGTTAAATACAGGAAGAGCGTGAAAGGGTTGCAAAGAGTGAGAAGATAGCCATCCGATTATCAAATGTTGCCAACATGGTTCTCTTTGCTGCAAAAGTTTATGCTTCAATCAGAAGTGGCTCGTTGGCAATCATCGCATCTACACTGGATTCTCTGCTTGATCTTTTATCGGGGTTTATACTATGGTTTACTGCATTCAAAATGCAATCAAGAAATCCCTACCAATACCCTATTGGGAAAAGACGCATGCAGCCGTTGGTAAGTATTTTTTCCATGCTATTATTTTCCAATTACTCAAGTCAATCAAATGCAGGATTTACGACAGTTGATCGACAGTTTATTTACATCCTTTTCCCCCCAATTATTATGAAAATTTTTCTTGTGATACCTATGCTACGAGCAACAAACTGCAACGTGGGTAATGTCACTTTTGCATTTGTTTGGCCATTTTACTATTGTTGTTGGCACGGTGATTGATGTATTTCTTGCTAAATTGAAATTGTTGTTGTGTAGTATGTTCCTTGTGCATTCCATTATTGGAACTATGTTGTCATGTTTTTCATCTCTAACTGCTGAGTATGCTTTTACCTTGGTAAGTAATACAGTTTCTTTGTGTGGTGAATGACATGATATAAATGCTGCTGTTGCTTTAGCCATGCATTAGCAAAAGCTGCTGCATTTTATGTGGGCTGTACAGGAAGATCGAGTTATTAGGGATATCTATTGGAGCTCTTGCACACTTTTCATATGTGCAAAGGGCTTTGTGTTTATTGCATGGCAAATAATCATCTCGCTGAAGAAAGGCTCTGAGAAGCCTTTGTTTGATGTGAATTTTGTTGTAGAAAGTAGCCACTGTATTGCTTTGCTGGTAGCAAACTCATCCTTTTTCTCCTCTTTATCAATTTTTATATTGAGTTACTGTTTGATCATGGTAATAGTTAACAAACTCTTCTCTTTTTCCTGAAAACAACCTCTTGGGATTGGCTTTATTTTCCGTTCCCTTCTATAGATTGAGGAATGGTGATCAAAGCTTTGCAAACAAAACAGTTTTAAGTAGTACTAGACCGGGTATCTTGTGTGCATTTAGTCTACAACATTGGTACTAGTAAAAGTTCATTTTTTCCTTAAACCTAAAGCTTTTATTTTTTTGGCACTTTAGCCTTGTCCTTCTTGTTAGAGGTATGCCTTCTTAATCTGTTCTTAGTTGCACTCAAAAGATTTTATAATTTGCAGGGCATTCTTGTTTTTGCATCCGTTATGGCAACACTGGGTCTACAGATGATCTTAGAGTCAGTGCGCTCTCTACTATCTGTTGTAAGTGGCAGCACCTCTTAACTTTCTAGGACCATGTTGACCATCAACTTCTTTGACAATAAGATTAGTTTTGACAACCCTCGGTCAGATTATAGAAAAAATTTATACTTTTGCCATGCCTTATCTTAGTGCAGGAGAGATGTTTGCTCTCATAGAAACTTGAAACCTATCCTGTGTAATTAATATTTATCATAGTCAGTTGCCTTAGAAGTGCTGGTTGCTGAAGTCAGCATTACAGCCTCATACTGTTGATGTGATAAAATGCAGGAGAAAGAGTTCAGCTTGACCAAGCAGCAAGAAGCTTGGGTGGTTGACATTATGCTATCAGTAACACTGGTGAAGCTTGGTCTTGTTGTTTACTGTCGTTCGTTCACTAATGAAATAGTCAAGGCTTATGCACAGGATCACTTTTTTGATGTCGTTACAAATGTCATTGGCCTTGCGGCTGCACTACTTGCCAACTATATCGCAAATTGGATAGATCCTATTGGAGCCATAATTGTAAGTAGGAGTGGCATCATCCTCTTTTTTACATGCTAATTACTTTTATGTGCTTTTCAATAATTATTCTGTTATCATGTCATACACTTCCAAATTCTTTAATGGATGTCCTGAACTTGGTTCTACCTTCCTTGAGATGTTATGAACATTCTTGTAGGTCGAACCCCTTATTAGGTAACATACAGTTCCAGGAAATATTCATGTAAGCTTGATGCTTTATTGGATAATAGATCTCACGACAATTTTGAAGATCTCCGATCAAGGATTGGACATCAATTGGAATGAGTTGATAGATGGCTCATTGGACAGATACACACTAACAAATCCCCGTAAACTTATGGGAGCTGTCCTTCTCATCTGGTTTTTGAAAATGTGGTTTTAATTTGCATGTCTTTGCTGTATATATTGAGAAATGGTCGGTGTAAAAAGGTAAATTCATTTACTTAACGAGTCAGTTCTTTATATTCTTCCATATTTGTGAGTTGGGTAATTGCTGATGTTATGTCTAATGTTTCAGCTGGCAATATATACCATCCGAACGTGGTCAGTGACTGTGCTTGAGAACGTGAACTCCTTGGTCGGCCTCTCTGCAGCGCCAGAATACCTACAGAAGATCACGTACCTCTGCTGGAACCATGACAAGGCCATAAGGCACATCGATACGGTTCGGGCATACACATTTGGCTCCCACTACTTTGTGGAGGTGGACATCGTGTTGCCATCAGAGATGCCCCTAAGAGAAGCACACGACATCGGGGAAGCCCTGCAAGAGAAGCTAGAGCAGTTGCCAGAGATAGAGTGAGCCTTTGTACACCTCGACTACGAATTCATGCACAAGCCTGAGCATGCTCAAGCCCACGACATGTAGCGACATGTAGCAGTGTGTCCGGTGGTAAGAGAGAAGCATTGTTGTTGAGCTTTATGAGGCATTTGCTATGGCATCATGGTCGGTTGCTGAAATCTCAGACTTCTGTGATGGCATATGTTTGGTCTGTATAATTTAAACAGTGGATAGGAGTCGCAGTTGAGCATTGTAATCAATGATTTCTTTTAGCAGGATTTTTTTTTTTCTGTGACGAAAGAAGCAACACCCTTTGCGTAATTTGCATCTATGACTCGTCATCCCCTGATGTCTCTCGAGAAAGCGATGTTTGCCTCAAAACCATGGCTTTCATCACCTGTTGAAAGCAATCCAAATGCAATTAATTGCACATAAACTATGAAAAGGCATGCAAATGAGACATGATAATTCCGAAGATGCACGAGAGCGATAATACCACACGAGCAATAATAAATAAATAATACCTCACGAGCAATAATAAATAGCCTGTGATGTCCCCGTCTTCCCACTTGGAAGGTTGACGAAGACGATACAAGAGGAACATCAAATTCATCTTAGAAAACAGGGCTCTTTTTGGTTGTTCCCATCATCTATCCTATCCAGTTGGAGAAGTCACGTTCCAAGTGCCGAAAGCAAGAAGTCAAATCATACAAACCAGCTAGCACAACACCATAATTTGCCTGAGCTTTTTATGTCCACTGGTACCACAGTTTCGACATATCCACAATTCACAGAACAAACAAAAAATTGCCATGTAGGCAACAAATCTGCAAAAGTCCCCTCTCAACGACAAGCTTAGGATTATAAAATCATCATACAATAATTTTCAAAAGAAAGGGCACCATATAATACCATACCCCAAAGTAAAATGAAGAAAAACCACCACAAACCAAGCCACAGGCGTTGAACTGGTGTCCACCTTAAGACCAAACTAGAAAGAGAACCAAAAGCTACAAGTAAATGGGGTCTAGAGTGTGCCGAAAGGTGGAAAATCCAGGTGAACCAGGTGCAGATACTGATGGTGCCTTTGCTCACTACCATCATGTATGCGACAAAAAGGGCTTTTGTTAGCCCAAACTCAAAGCAGGCAGGCATCCCACAAGCAAAGCTTACGACCTTAAGCAAACCTACCAACCCAAGGAAAAGCCATGACTAGGACCTAAAGTCTGCCTACAGAACAGGCAAGTAGTAAAAGCACGCAAGCTCAGAAGCATTTCCGGTGGACAATTGCTGGGCCAGACTCCTCATACTCTCCCTTTGAAATCCACATCTGCAATTTTGAAGTGCGTCAAAAACATGCGTCGCAAATACAACTGTTAAAATCTAATAGCAGTGGATCAGAATTTGGATGTACCTGTTGGAAAGTGCTAAGAGAGGCAAGGATGGATCCTCCGATCCAGACACTATATTTACGTTCAGGTGGGGCAACCACCTTAATCTTCATGCTGCTTGGGGCAAGAGCAGTAATCTCCTTGCTCATACGATCGCCAATACCAGGGAACATCGTTGATCCACCACTGAGCACAATGTTCCCATACAAATCTTTCCTGATATCGACATCACATTTCATAATGGAGTTATATGTGGTCTCATGGATTCCAGCAGCTTCCATGCCAATCAATGATGGCTGGAAGAGGACCTCTGGGCACCTAAATCTCTCAGCACCAATAGTAATGACCTGCCCATCTGGGAGTTCATAGCTCTTCTCCACAGAAGAGCTAGTCTTGGCAGTCTCCAGCTCCTGTTCATAATCGAGAGCAACATATGCAAGCTTCTCCTTTATGTCCCTCACAATTTCCCGTTCTGCAGTTGTGGTGAATGAATAACCTCTCTCGGTAAGGATCTTCATGAGGGCATCTGTGAGATCACGACCAGCAAGATCCAAACGGAGAATGGCATGAGGTAGTGCATATCCTTCATAAATCGGAACAGTATGACTGACGCCATCACCAGAGTCGAGCACAATACCTGTCAAATGATAGCCCAATCAAATGGATGAAAATTTTTTTAGCTTCTCCCTACTCAAACAGACAGATTGATACAAACCAGTGGTACGGCCACTAGCATAGAGGGAAAGGACTGCCTGAATTGCAACATACATTGCAGGCACATTAAAAGTTTCAAACATGATTTGGGTCATTTTCTCTCTATTTGCCTTGGGATTCAGAGGAGCTTCAGTCAGAAGTATCGGATGCTCTTCAGGAGCTACACGGAGCTCATTATAGAAGGTATGATGCCAAATCTTTTCCATGTCATCCCAGTTGCTGACAATTCCATGCTCGATTGGATACTTCAACGTGAGGATACCTCATTTGGACTGGGCCTCATCACCAACATAAGCATCTTTTTGGCCCATCCCAACCATAACACCAGTGTGGCGAGGTCTGCCAACAATACTGGGAAACACTGCTCTGGGTGCATCATCACCAGCAAATCCGGCCTGTTTGGCAAAGACAAAAGAAGAATGAATCAATTTGGAGATTGTGCCCAGAATTGATGCACAAAAGCACACTTCAAAGAATGAGAATGGCTATGCCAAACTGACTAACCTTGACCATGCCAGTTCCATTGTCACAAACAAGAGGTTGGATATCCTCATCGGCCATTTTCTATAAATCTGAACAAGTAATACGGGTGAAGATATCAGCAATACTACCAGCTACATAAATTTTAGCCCATGCACTGACCGTCGACTTAAAAATGTATTTATAAAGGACAAATGAACCAAAGAGAGGAAACTCTCCATTTACACATAATTTTTTTTTGATTATGTGGGTTGTGCCACTGGTAATCAGTACATGTATAATAATGATAAATAGCACTAGCAAGGAATTATACACAAAAATAAAATTAAGAAGTAGAAATGATTTAAATCATCAATGCTGTTGAAAACATTTTGTCTATAACCATGTATCTATATAATATATCTAAAAGTAAGAATGATTAAAAACTTCATATGCAGTAATTAAGCACAAAAACACAGATAGGTTAAATTAACCTGCTAGTTCTATCCCATCATCCATAAAGAAGAGGGATCTAATGTTGGTTCTCCAACAAAACATGAAGCAATCTTACAAGAAGAGCAGCCAGTTTATGCTTTGCCCCCCCCCCCCCTTCCTTTACAGAGGCTTGACCATATACACAAAACCATGATGAGAAGACATGATCGAAACTCTATATTTAAATCTGGCATGTATCTACATTTAATTGATATTTGATTAGCGAGAAAAAGAATTTATAATGTATAATTACAAATTAGTAAATATGAAATAAAATGACCAAACCTTTTTTACTCGGTTCGCAAAAGAGTGTCTTAATCCAACATCGGAAATAAACATAACACTGTCCTTAGTTGCTTCGCTATTTTGGCTGGTTATTAAGGATAAAAGAAGAAAGAAAAGGCAGAACAAGAAACCAGTTCACATTTCCGACTAAACTAGCGATGAAGTTCCTCCTCCAGCATAAAAAGACGCAATAAAGAGGTCAGATCCAACAATAAGTAAACAAAAGCTGATATTGAACACATTTCTTTGCATAAACACACGAAACGTGTTTGAAAGAAACCACAAACAGAGGAGCGAAAACCAACTCCAAAAATATACATGAATCATAGCGTGCAGTATCTAGATCTGATCACTCTCCAGGTCCAGCTCAAAAGTAATTCAAAAATCTGTCTTTTTCAAAGAAAGACAGCAGTAGACAAGTTAGATCGACTGGCAAGCACCGATCGGGGTCGACATCACCAGATTCAGACCAGCAAACCGCAAACCCTCGATTTTGGTCAACAAAAGGCCAGGCGAAGAGACAAGAAAAGCACCAAACAACCGATCGAAGAAAGAAACAGATCTACGAGATCGGGATTTAACCTTCGTGGACGAAGGAGCCCGAGGCGATCGGAGGAGAAAGAGTCAGGGGAGACGCCAAAGACCCGAAGAAATGGCAAAGAAACAAGGGGGGTATGTCTCGCATCTATGTTAATTGAATCTCGGCCGGCCCAGAGACAATTGGGCTTAGTTTGGGCCATATTGGCCCAACCTCCTGTCGAAAGCACTGCTCTAATCCTATATATATATATATATGAAAGACCCTGCAATCTTTCCAATTTGCACAATAAGTAGAATAACAATAATTTATTTTATCCTTGGATTATGCATGGTGCTCTTTGTTAGGGTGGAGTGAGGACGACGACAATACTTTGGCATTCCATCACAAAAGAATATGATCATGATAGAGTCTGAAATTAACAAGCCTGAAGAGGACACACAGCGCAATATGCCTCGTGACTTACCTTTTCCAGATTCCAACATCTTTTCCGCCATTCCTCTCTTGAACAGATGATAAGTAGACGAGATCGAGTTAAACTGCACATTCACACGGTCACAAGAAACACACAGCAAATTGGTAGAGACAGACCACAAAATTTAACGTTCAGAAGTCAACAAAAATTGTCCCCTACATTGACAACGGTCCACCAAAGCTTTTCTTGGTTATGGAAATAATTACTAGCACAGTTCTGCTGCGCTACTAAATGCTGTGATCAGTCTTGCGACTCCCTACCTATGGGAGAAGCATGGCGATCATCATCTCCATCGTCCTTGGGACTAGGGTTCCTCCCATTTGGCTCAGGACTCCGATATCTATCACCCACCGGCGAGTTTTCACGTTCCTGGCTCATTGTGCTCCTGCTGTTCTCCCTCACGGGGCTCCTGTTGTAGTCTGATCCATTGTGCTCAACATCCCTACGCTCCTCAGGCGAGGGGCTCCGAGACCCACGCGGGCTCTTGCTACCGTCAGGTGAAAGGCTGTGCTTCCTCCCCTTGGATGGAGGTGGGCTCCTTGACCTCGGGCTCCTGTCGTATCCAGGGCTTCTGGACCTTCTGTCCCCGCGTTCTCTGTTTCGTCCATCTCTTCTTGGAGCAGGAGACCTTGATCGGCTGGTGAGGAAAACATTAAGGTTATAGACACCTTTACAACTGCATGATTACTGAAGTTAAAAAGACCCTTGTCCTTCACAACACATTTTTTCCTAGGTACTATATGGTCAAATATTGCATGGTTGACACCACTCAAGTCGCTAACAATAATTCTATACCTCGATAATGTACAAATTAGTGAACCAAAAATAAGATTAAACAGAAACCGAAAAACAGCTACATCCAACTCGTGTGTGTATGGTGGGATGGCAATGTGATGATTTCTGTACGAGTTGTCAACGGTTACGGAAATATTAACAGTAAAACAACCAAAAAGCAAAACAAGTATCAAGCCAAAAAAAAAACTGTAAAAGATAGTTGCGTTGCCTTCAGAAGACCTCTCCAGTAAATGAAAACATTTCATTTACACCAAGGCCATAATATACCATCATTTACCCACAGAGTCGCATCACAAAATTACATACCAATTTAGCTCTCTGAAAATGCATTTCTACATACATGTATGTAGAGTTATAGATGCAACAAACTAAAATTTTAAAAAAATCTAAACGGATGTTAATATGTTTGCTTACCTATAACTACGGCTTCTGCTGTAGCTTCGGCTCCTACCACGGCGAGGGGATGGAGATCGTGAATAACTTCTCCCAGGCCTGCATAAAACACCAGTATGATCTCCAAATGAGCTATACCCAGAATGCTGGAGAAGCCATTGCCCAAGAAATAATTACCAAAACGGAAAAAATCGAAGGAAATCCTACTTGAGATTTTTAGGACTGTTATGGCAGTTTCTTTCTATATGGCCTCTTTCTCCACAGCGATAACACTTGTTCTTCCAATCACCAGCTTTGCAGTCTCGAGCCCAATGGCCATCTATGCCACAGTTAAAGCACCTGCCAGAACCAGGTGGAGGGCCTCTTCCAGGATACTCACGTGAACCACCAGAACCACGTGGAACCTAAAGGAATACAAAGTTCAAGTAGGAAGGAACAAGAAATAAACAAGTAAATTAATGTGTCGACTTTGTAGTTAAATCACATACCCCCTTTGCAAATTCCACTATAATACGGCTTCCATCAAATTCTCGCCCATTCAAGCTGTATCTAGCATCATCTGCATCTCGGGGGTCGCTAAATTCCTGAAAATGTTAGGCAAACCGAATATATGGAACAGGGAGACCAAGCCAGATGTAAGAAAGATATCAAAAACAAAAATATAATGACTGCTCACTGGCATCCCAAAACAACAAGGAAAGAAAGAATAGAGATTGCATAAAGAGTAGAAGTTGACATACAACGAAAGCATAGTCATGTTTCATGTCCACATCTCGTACTCTGCGGAAATGGTTGCCAGAAAGAATAAGGCCATCAGAACTCAAGTAGCAGACCATATGATAATTCGCACCTCAGAAGAATAAAACACCACTTTGTCACACGCAATAAGACTACAAAAGAATCGCCAAACTCTCATTAAGTTTGCAAGACTAGCCACCAATTCCACTGAGGGCACCCTCTCACCACAGACCTCCCGGCTGGGCAAAAACCCAACAACCTTCAACAAGATCATTCAAGTTAAAACACACTCACTTTGACTTAACCTTCTCACAACATAATTATATATAAGAATAAACGGCAAAAAACTCAGAACAACATACTGGCTCTGGAAAGTATGGCACCTCCAACACCTTGGCAATTTACCACGACTATGAGACTTCTTGCAAAAGCCAAATGTAAAAGAAGAAAGAATATGGAATAGCTACCATCACAATAAAGCCAGATGGTCAGCATCCTATATCTAGTAAAATAGTGCAAGTAAATTATAGCTTGGAAACAAAGACAGCATCGAACCATGAATGCCACAGTGCGTTAAAGAACTAACCATAAAAACACAAAGAATTATATAAATCGCAAGCCAGTAAAACTGCCTTATTTTACACACAACAAAAATCATACAACAGAGATTTAAAAAAAAAAGTTTGATCCTACAAAACTACAGGAATTATTCTCATCACTAGAATCAGATCCTGACGAAAAGAACAAAGCAGATGTGATAGCGACTATGGTACCTGCCATATCTGCTGAAAAGGTCTTCAAGATCACGTGAACGAGTACGAGAAGATAGGTGACCAACATATAGGCGTGTGCCGCCGTACCGATCGTCATAGCGAGGCATTCTTGGTGCTGTAAGTCTTCTGCAAGTACCAGAAAAGCTACAGCAGCATTTGCACAATCAGGTGATTGAATAGGCACCAATAAAATAAAAAAGAGAACCAAAATTAGCAATAACTTGTTTAATTTGTCTTATATGAAACAAGACAGATGAAGGTGTAACCATGCACAAGAATTTCATGGCGCTGACTCAACTATATCATTTTAAAGGTCAATCTAAAAGTACATTGTTTTATCTTTTCTCTAATCACAATGCATGAGCCGTACAAAAATTTTTACGAACAACAAAAAATAAAAGGGAGTTAAACTGGTGGGTTCAGATGGTCTGCACCTCAGAATAGCTACATAAAAAATTATACTTAGCTTATGTACATCTGAAGTAATTTGACTTACATTGTACAAATGCATGAAAGAAAAAAATATTTCATAAACCTCCTCTCCATTGTAATGCACATTTATCATGTCTCACTTGTACATGTATATAGATAAGTCATATAATCAAGAGCAAGGACATTAATTTTCATGCAAAGAAAGATAAAGAAACTATTAAGAGAGTCATAATCTAGGGTGAATCAAGACAAATTTGAGCTATTGGTTCTATTTCTTCTTTTCTTCAAAATATGAACAAATACTAGAAGTCTAGAAAATAATAAAAATTGATGAAAGAATCATGATGTGGATATTCATATTGCTTCAGCCATGAGACAGAATAATGCAACGTTAAGAACTCTAAAAATCTGCAGTGCGCTTGCCATTAATATTAAATTGTCGAAACTTCTCATACAATTGACAAACTAGCTTTAACCTCATATTACGGCCTACTAAATTCTATCGCACAAAACATATATTTGCTGCAGAAGAAGATAGAGATCTGATGATGTTCACGCTTCAAATCAACACTCTCGCACCAAAGAAAGTGGAAAAAAAAATATGGAAGGCTAGGGTTTTGAGTGACAATTGCAGGATATTTAGAAACTTGAAAAGGTACCACCAAGTTCTTCAGAAGCAAAAGGAAAAAAAAAACCCTTTTTTAGGGATCCACACATCCCGCAACACTATAATCAAAGATCCAAAGAATCAAGAACCAATCTTTACCATGTCTCAAGGGCTATCTCTACAACGACAAGAAGACAACAGATCGACCGTAATAATCAGATCACAACGAAGCCTCAACACCCGAATACTTCGAATCAAACCCAACAACACGACCGAAACAGAGAGATCTCAGAGCGAAGTTACAACTTTAACAACACAAGATGTAAAAGAAAATTTTGTCATGCCATCAAGGGGCAGAATGGAAACAAAACAAATTAAAAGTCTTCGATCGGGAAATAAGAAGGAATCAAGCAACCTGTGAGAACTGAGGGGGGGAGGCAGAGAAGGAAACCCTAGCCGGCCGGCCGCCCGAGTCTGGATAAGAAGTCGCAAGGTCGGATCCGCAATGGAACATGTCGACGATACGAATGGATGAGTTCGTGGATGAACGGTCGAGATGGACATGACTTGGGTCAACCGTGTCATCATAACGGTGAGATGGTGTGTGTATGTCTGCCACAGGGAGCAAAAGTTATTGTGACCTGCGGGCTCGTACACTGAGTGCTCCGTATGCGGCAAAAAATAATACATTGTCACCTTAACTACGTACAAAATCCATGTTAATTACGTATACGATTCCATTAACATATGTATAGCATTTTAGCATAGCAAATTATGTACAAAATGTCAGATACTTGGTATGAAACTTTTTTATTTGTAGAATTAATTCCACTTATGTGCAAAATCTCCACCAACTATGTATAAAGTTTCCAACTTATTTCGCAATGTACATATAGATTCCTTGTCAATCGTGTATAAAGCACAAGCCATGCAACTATGTAAAATTATGGCTAAATATGTCATTTATGTATAGAATATTGTATGACTATCTCTATGATAATCTGTGCTTAATATGTATAATGTATATGTTGGTCAACCGTGTAAACAAATGTGTACTAACTATGCCTAGAACGTACGTAAATTGTGATTTCGAATACCAATATATTTTATGTGATATATAGATAGACGAAGGAACAAGAAAAAGATATATAGCTAAAATATTCTAAATTAAATTACTTTGTTCGATTCGAAGACCAATATATTTTATGTGATGTTTTTGCGTATGATCATCATCTTAAGGTATACAATGAATGTTATACGGAGAGAGAGAGAGAGAGAGAGAGAGAGAGAGAGAGAGAGAGAGATACATGATTTGAACATTATTATTTGTATGATGATCAATTTTAAAAAAGGTAAGCAATCGAGAAAGGATTCACAACTCTAACAAAGACTAGACATGTAGAGAAGTGCGATGTTCAAGTTACACAAACCAGGCAACAGTATTCATGGCAGCATCAGAAGTAGGTGAAGTGGGAATTAGACATGGTCACATAATATATGAAGCACACAGAAAGAAGACGAGGCTACAAATGCACCACTGCGAGCTGCTGCACTTAATGGGTGGACTTGGAACGCGAGGAGGACTTGGAAGAGCTGCTGCTGCACTCGTGTTTGGTGGGGAAGAGATCGAGGGTTTTGAGAGGCTTGAAACACGAAGAGACGGTGAGACCGACGTCAGCCCACTGTGGATGATCACCTTCCATAGAACTTGATGCTGTCACAGCTGCTTCTTGGCGTTCACCAGCAGCACTCTCTAGTTTCCCCACCAGATTCATTTCTTGGGTCGTTGCATCTTGGAAACATCCCTATAATCAAAGAGCATCATCAGGAAGGACGCGAAGCATTAGTTCTTGCGCTTTCTTCCTTTTTCCTCTCTACGTGTTGTGGGAGCTTAACGTGTAAGAATCATGCAAGTTCACACGAAGCAAACGGAAGGAGCAATCATGCATGAATATAATCAGGCATATGCTGCAAAACCCTAGAAAAAGAATTACAAGGGAGAGAGAGAGTCATAAAATATTAGTACCAATGCGATGACAGTGCTCACGATTGGCAATGATGAGAGGAACTAACACGTACGAAGAAGAAACGAGGACCTGAGTCAAGAAGTTTGATGGGTTCTCATGGTGAACGGAAGTGGGAGGAGAAGCCTCCTCCGACGGGTGGGGGAGGTTCTTGTGGCGAAGCTTCTGCCGATCCCTAGCCTTGTGGTTCTGGAACCAGTAGAAAACATTCTTGCCCTCTATCTTCCCATAGAAAGAGAGATGAGCGGTTATCTGCTGTATCTGGGAGGCATTAGGGTTCCTGACGCCGCTCGCATACATCTCCTCCAGTATCATCAGCTGCTCTGGCGTCGGGCACCACCTCGTCGTCGAATTAGTCTGTGACATCTCTACGGCTCCCCCCCACCCCCCCCCCCCTTCCCGCGCAGTTCACCTAGCCACACTGCGCCTCTCTTTTGTCTCGCGGCCCGACCCTAGGAATGAGTCATTTATATGCACACATAGGGGGTGTAGCCAGAGAAGTAGGTGCATTTGAAGGAGAGGAGGGAAGGAAGCAGTGACACGCGACAAAAGGGATGAGGGACGACGGAAGGAGACATTAAGAGGAACAGTATCGGTGGAGAAGGGGAAATAAAGGTGAATTCTGTCATGCAGTTGTTCCCAGAGAGGCATTCATTTAGGTGCACGAGACCTGCTCGTTCCTTGTTCACCACCAATCTTCTCTTGTTCTCTCTCTCTTTCTTCGGTTCTCTCTTGCATTGTTATGGTGGCATCATGGCACGGCATTCTATGCACCTATATATATATATATATATATATATATATATATATATATAAAACCTCGCGAGTGTTTCCGTCGGCATAAGAAGGAACTAATTAAACCCTAATAGACAGTGGGTGACACAATTGAAATCCTAGAAACGTATGCCGCGCGTTTCCTCCGTCTATCAGCGCCATCGTCGACCACCGGTCCAAGAAGAGAAAAAGGTCACGGGGTTTTGAGGAATCATGGACGCGATGTCAAAAGACGTACAAGGAATCACTGGATGGCGTTTCGAGGAACAGTGGAGAAATTAAGTGGCGATAGTCGTACAGAGAATTAAAAGCTGGTGGTGAGGAAAACCAATAATAAATAAATGGACGTGGATGTAAAGTCTACATCCATCGTGGGGAGATCAGATCGAATGCCTGCAACCAGCATCTTTTCTCCAAGTTTCTTCTGGGTGTTGCCGGTCGAACTCATAGAGAGAGAAACCACATGATGTGTGTTACTTACTGATCGACAGCTTGTCTTGCCAACACAGGGTGGATCTTAATGCGGTATTGAATGCGGAACTTAAGATGCTCCTTCATTGCCCCAACTTTTTCAGTTCGATCGTAATGAGAGCCATCTGAAGCGCAGAAAAGAGGAAATGTACGTAAAGAAAAGGTGATGCCGAGAGTGAGGACTTGTGTATCTCCCTCTCTTTCGATATGGGTGATGAACCAACCATACAGGACGTGATCATGATTCCCTCTCTTTCGATATGGGTGATGAACCATACAAGACGTGATTATGATTCCTTTCCGATCACCCTACTAATGCTTCATCAAAACGGAAATGCTTGATGCAGCACGGTATAGTTGGCAAACAGAAGCGAAGGATGTAGAGGATACAAGGTGGTGATGTGACCTGTCGTTCATCATGCCTGCAATCATCTCATTCTCCTTTCGCATACGCCACCTCTCTCTCTCTCTCTCTCTCTCTCTCTCTCTCTTTCTCTCTCTCTGTCTCTCTCTCTCTCTTGTGGCCTGCCATTGCTGCATGTTATTGATATCATTTGGTACGACATTCCAAGTAAGATCTCTCCATCTCGTTCAAAAGGAAACAGTATCATGTACGTGTTATGGGAGGACACTGGCCCTTCTGTCGACCATGTTTCAGCCTTGCGTCTTCGCGTGGAGCCCATGGAATTCCAGCGTTTTGACCGTCATCTTGTGACCTGTCTCCATCCTCCTGCTTCTCGTCCTTCCGGGACTCGTTCCCATGGAAATATACAAGTCGTTTGATCGTGCTTTTTTTTCTCTTGAAACGTCGATCAATTTTGAACTTGCTCCATGGATTTCTATAATGAAATGGCAACACTCGGACCGCTCTTCATTCGTTGTGAGAAGATGAAGTTCGCATGTGCCAAAGAGCGAAGAAATAGCCGACTTAAAAGAAGGGGGCAATCACCAGATTCATGTTTGATGCATAACGAAAACTTGCAGCTTATACTTGTCGACAGTCAAAAGGAATTGTGCAGGAATCAATCGTTCCATCCTGGACTCGGAGACTCGCTTGCACGATAGGGATGAAGGAGAAGGTGATCCAAATTCTTTCTCAAGTCAGGAGGGAAGAAGAGAGAGAGAGAGAGAGTATATATGATTGCAATCGTAGATTTCTTTTCTGAGTCGTTGTCGCACGTAGACATCACAGATCATGCATCCTTTGACTCTCAGTTAATCAACTGGATTTTAAAGTGCTTCTACAGCGTCGAACAGAGAGAAGAGGGTGCAGAAGGAACGCCTTGGCAACTCCATTAGACTGCAATGGAGTAAAGGCTACCTGTTGAGCCTTCATGACCATTAAAATTCTTTGACCGGCCACATTCTGATACCTCGAGTAGCTGACAGACACTCCTCCACAACTTGTATTTGTTTTATGTTTCTTTGTTATGCTCTTCTCAGCATTATTCTTCACACTCCCTCTCTTACTGTTCCATTGCAACCATGTTGATGACCTGATCTGTTATGGCTCATCGATCGATTGCAAATCATAATGGAAAAGAATTGCAATTACCAAGAAACGGAGCTTGTTGCATGCAACCCAGGTGGCCGGAGAACCTGCTGCTGTTGGAGTCCATTGCTATCTTCGTCTCCTAGATGCTGTTGTAGCGAGTGGCCGGAAGAGCGAAAGTCCAGAGGTTGTTCATAGATCGGCATTATACTGCAAAGATGGTGAATCAAATTGATGGAGAGTGAGCTTCGAAGATCTCGAGTGGCATGAACCGGAGGAATTACTTCACGTTTCTGATCCACCAACGAGACATGGACACCTCGTCAAGGTGTGAGCCTGAGAGTTTACATTCAAGTAAAGAGTGTGAGAAGGATGCAAAAGCACACTGGGAGTTTGCTCCAAGCATCTGAAACAAGTGAATCATATCATAGGGTCGATCAAAAATTCGTTGGAAATACTTTTCTGTCAGCAAAAAATAAAAATAAAAACAAACAAACATAGTACTACTACCATAAAGGTGTTCTTACACTGCACACAAGCTTGCGACTCGAGTCTTCCATAACCGCAGGCTATAAATATGCCCAATAACTACGGACGGTTCTAATACCTGCTCAGGAAATGGTATCGGCCAAAAAGAAATCTACTCAGGAAATGGAGAATATTAGTATGGTTTTGGATCTATTGCGGTCAGGCCTTTTGAAATTTAACCAAAAATTTCAAAAAAAATCATCACCAAATGATCTAAATAAGGAAGCAATTGCATAATATATATAGAAAAGTGGCGAAGCGAAATAGCCAAATGCCAGAGCAAAAAAGCCCAAGGCAAGAAAGATTTTTTTTCTTCATGATTCTTCTGATGGAATAGATATCCCAATTCTTGAATCGTTTCCGGACAGTCAGAAATGATGAAGGAATCATTCATTTCTCGCTACTTCACACCTGTTCTAAATCTTTTCTCTTGTGTATGTTGTAACATTTCATCCTATCAACACTGGAATTTCTGTACAAGAATTTTCTAATGGTTCCCGAAAACTTTTCCTATACGACCATGTTTTGGCTACCAACATTATCTTGTCTCTTCTCTAGAAGTTCTCCTTGTGGAAATGGAATCGAGTGCTGGTGTCATGGCTGAATTCTTGTGAAAGATCCTTCAGTGATTTTGTGAGTGTGGGAGGTCCACAGTAGAAAACACCTGCAATTCCACAAGTTAAGGAATCTAGACATTGAAGAGGTAGATAGAGATACTAAAAGTTCAAAAATAGTTCCACCAATTCGAGCAGCTTTGTGGGTGTTGGACAAGTCCGTAAACACTTTCCTCCAGTTTGGCCTTGCAAAGTGTGTGCGTATCTGTCATGCATGAGTTAGAAACTAGAAAAGAGCAAGTCATGTTCTCTTATCTTACTATACGATGAAGGTCAGTTACCCGACTTCCAGATACGATATCGACACCGTTTTTGGCATGTTGAAGTGACTGAACCATTGCGATAAGGGCTGACCTTGCATCGCCTTCTTCATACACACTTGTCAAGTAGTTGTGCATCTCTATGACATTCTGCATATCCAATCATTGTCGATCAGTTATAGTACTATGCAAAATGGAAATCGAGTCAAGTTTCAAGGAAGCAATAAATTTAAGGAAGTACATTGTAGTCTCTCTCAGCAACATCATTCATGACACTTTTGAACCATTCAAAGGATCCTTGTTCCCTTGTCACCCAATAGAAGTAGGCCCTTCCTGGACCATTTCCTTTGGTGTTACTTGCATCTGCATTTGTGTCAGATGCATCTGCATTATGTATTCTTTGCATTTCCTGCATGAGATTTGAGCCTGTCAATGGTTCCTTAAAAATGAAATTATGCTAATAATTTTGAATACAATTTACCTCATTGGTCTTTATATTGTTCAGGAGATCCTTCAGTATACTTATAAATGGAGTTGCACCAATTCCTAGCCCGATGAGCAAAAGAATGTCGTATTTCTTGTAGTTTTGAGCTGGTGCACCATATGGTCCATCGATGAAGACCTCTGGAAATCTGAAAAATAGTCATGTCACTCAATGGATCTTGATGCATTTAAAACTTTTGTGCAGAGTTAATTGTTAACAGGATTCGATTAATACAGAGTTTTGATCACCTTGTATCTGCAAATTGAACATCTGCCACAACTGTGGTTTCAAGTCTCTTTAGATTAGCCTTCTTCAAAGTGACCTGAGACTGGCAGACCTGTAGCAAGAGATTTCTGCTCGTTAATTCCTGCGAAATTCTAACATAGTTCTCTTTGGTGACAAAAACCATATTATTCTTAAAATAACCTTTCCAAACAGATTCCTAAGCTCAGACGTCCAGTCCCCTAGCGTCCGGATGTGAACACTCACATAATCATCTCCTGGTGCAGAAGTGATTGAGAATGGATGCCTGTCACCAAAAAATACAAGCTTGAGTACAGGAAGTCATTTCTTGGTCATGCACGCTGTGAAGCTAGACACTTACCATTCGAAGGGTGACACATCTGGGCATTTGACGAAAAGGTACATTCCACTTTTGTATTTGAAACCTGCTGGTTTCTTCATATGTAACGAAAGGACATTACCTGGATATATTGCTGCCTGCATGATACATGGGAAAGCTGAAACCATTTGTATTTGCACTTCTGTTGATCGGCTGGTGCATGGATAAAATTCCGCATCTCGAAGTTGCATATACTCATGAGTAGCTTACCTTGATGATGCTCACATGAAACCTTTTCTCACGAACCCTCCGAATTAATCTCTCACAGGTATAAAAGATGATTGGAACCGTAAGATACATCCATGTCTGTGCACATAAAGTTAAACTATCGGTGTGCCAAAACATATCATGAAAATCATTACTTAGAGATTGCTATATGTTGAATAAAGAGCAGGACGTACTGTCTTCTTGTACCATTCCTTGGTGAGGAAAAGGAAGTATGAGTGTACTATCAGAAGGACGTACACGACAGCCAGAAGATGGTGGGCATACCAAAATGCGTTGAAACCAGATAAATGGTGGAGGGGGGATGGCAGCTTGACGACACTCCTCCTAAACGAATGTGTTGCCAGTGTGAAAGAAAATGCCATGATGATGATCATGAGGATCCCGGTGGTCCCAGGGGCACTTGCCACTAGAGATGCATAAGTGGGTTGCTTGTAGTTGAAATTAGGTCCCAGTGTTCTCATGAATGTCGAACTAGGACATGTTATCAACCTTGGAAAATCACATGTTACATGAGCAATTGTGTGCACTAAAGTTCCGATTGTTATTGCCAGCGCGATGGTCTGCAAATGTTGATACGTGTGAAAGAAAACATAAACGGGCACTTAGAAAAGAAAATTTTCATGGTATGCTTACCATCGGAAAAGCTTGCTCACCTTGTGGAAGTTGATGTTGTCATCAAATGGGATTATTGAACTGAGACGGGTTGATCTGAGCCCCGTGAGGGTGTTGCGACAAACAGGGATGAGAATTAGAGCCATGTTCAATTTGAGGGTCTCAGCTGCAGCCTTGGCCATGCAGACACAGTAGCCCATCACTTCGAATGCTGCTTTCCTTTCGTACTGGAGAAATTTCCATCCAGCTAGGACTAGATTGACTGTTAACCAAAAGGAAATGAACCATATCCTCTTCCAGTTCTCATGAACAAAATCTGTGGTCATGCTGAAAAATCTGGTGACTGGGTTTCTGTATTTCAGCGGTATCATTGTTCTCGCAAGGCTCTGCGAACTTTTTGTTAACTCGGCTCCGTCTGAGCTAACCATCCCTTGAAGTAATGTCTCAAGCTGCCAAAGCTGGAACAGAGAACGTAAGCTGTAAGTCTTGATTCAAGAAATTTGTCCAGCTTATCACATTTCTCTGAAAAATTCACCTCAATGTAACCCAGACCGTCTGGGTCAAGCTCCTCCATTATGAGAGCAGCATAGGTGGCCGCATGTGCTTTCAACTTCGCAAGCTTGTTTGCTGCGGCACTCAGAATGATAATCTATCGAGTACGATAATCCCGGGGTTACTCACTATCCACATTTTATGAAAATAAGAGCATTCCAGACAGAATGTAAGGATAATTGAGAATTAATTGAAAGATTTAGACTAGTTACCTCCTTCACCTCATCTTCTGAGAGCTTTCCATCACCATTCTTGTCACACCTATTTTTGATAACATGAAACAACATATTATGAACAAGTTCATGAGGGTCGGTTTGGAAAGCAGATACAGTCGAGAGAATGGTTACATTTCGAAAAAAATCTGGAGTCGAGAATCAAAATTTTGGTCTGTCATTTCTTCCCAAAACTCCTTCAGTTCAGATTTGGTTATACCGTTTTCTGGTTCCAAGTTCCTCCTCCTTGCCAAAGCAACAAATATCTCCCCGGCAAATTCCTTTGACTCAGCCATGCCTGTCAAATGGGAATCCAGAACAAGGATATAAGAAGTACATTCATCCCTAGATCCAATTTCATTTTCCAAAAGACAAAAATAAACTTAGATTTGCGACCTGTCTTTATTTGCAAAGATCAATATATGAGCGCCCCAAAAGAGAGAGAGAGAGAGAGAGAGAGAGAGAGATTTTCGCTGATGGAATGTCTTTTTCCATTTGTTTTCTCAATTCATTGCTTTCTCCTCATCAACACTTGCAAATTATTGGTTTTGTTCCTGTATAATTTTATTCAGATAAATTTGCTTTCTGGACACGATGATTTTTATCCGATCCCAACCCGACAAGAACAGAGGAGGAGGATGATGAAGGAACAATTTAGCTGCCATTAAATGATTTCCTTCACGATGTGCAAGAAACATTCTTTTGGTAGACTATGAATTGCCCGCATCGAGATTCAATTCTCCTCTACTCTAATCTGTTCCCTCAGGGGTAGTAAATTGGGTGGAGAAATGACTTGCAAGATTGAGCTCCCTAGGTTACATATTTATCAGCAGGAGATGGAGGGACTCACCGATGCAGGGGCCGAAGTTCTCCTTGGGAAGCCTCCCCTCGACGGCATATTGACCGAACCGCTTATCGACGGCCTTCCACCCGTCGTTACCGGCGGACGTCTTATCGAGGAAGCGGAGCCCCGCGAGGCCTATCTGCGTTCTGGACGTCACCCGGTTCATCCTCCCGGCGTTCCTCCTCTCCCTAAGGGCTTGGATCCTGGAGCTGGGGCTCTTCACGGACTCCCTGAAGCTCATCATGATCTTGGACGGCTGGGACAGGAGGGTCCGCGCGAAGCTCTTCGACGACCCGGATGACTTGTGGCGAACCACCGAATCGGCGGCGGCCGTCTGGATATGGTCGCCTTGGACGACGACGCTCTCCAGGTCATGCGCCCCGCGATCACCAAGGGGGCTGTCCATGAACTCCTTCGAGAGCCTCATTCTCTCGTTCTCGCTCTCGCTCGAAACAAAATTGGACGCTATGGGACCGGTAAATTGGTGGTAAATCTCTCTCTCTCTCTCTCTAAGAGGGAGTTGCAGGTTGCATGGAGCTCGAGAGAGAGAGATTGAAATGGAAGAAACGGTCTAAAAAATTGGAGGTTTGGGCGGGTAGATGACGATGGTCGAAGAGAGAAGGGAGAGAGAGGGTAGGGGAATTAATTAATAGGTGGGAGAGTGCTGAGGTGGACGACAGGCATCTAATTGGGAGAAACACCCGAGAACGCGGGGGGGGGTGCGCCCTACCGTGGCGGGTGTGCAGCGGTGATTTGCTGATGAAAGCCAACATCCGAGTAACAACCCGATCCGATACACACCGGGCCCGGAGCTGTACTCCAGGATTGGCGACTCCGGAGCTTTTACCCAGTGGAACGAGCAAGAAGAGGTTGGAAGGATGGGAGTACAGTGAAGGGTGAATGCAGCAGACATCATCATCATCATCATCATCATGCCTTTGATCGAGACTCTTTCTGTCATCTCTTCTGGCTCCCTCGGTCGGCGTGTCGTAGTCGTCATGCCTTGGTACTTCATATATGATTTCCCATTTTTCTTTTGAGAATAAGGAATAGAGTAGCGCTGCCTCGCACACCATCCAAGTGTAGAATCTTGGGATTTAATTCCCCCCACCGGAGAACAAATAATTAATTCCCCCTGCAGAACAAATATCCCCAAAAGCATCAGCAGGATAAATGCATGCATGATATGATGTGGCATCAGCATACCTCATGCACGGTGGTGTGTGCTCCTCCTTTAATCCAGCGCTTTACTCGACCGCAAGCGAAGCGCAAACTTCTTCTTGTAGCTTCAAGAAAAGCGAAACAGAAACGGATACGGAAGAACATGGTGGCCGCTTCTTCTCAACTGCAACACCTCGACACAATTGTTGTTGTTAGGTTTGAATCCTTCAACCAACTCTCCTGTTGGATGTCTTGTCAAGCAACAAACTCAAACGACAGAGAAGGCTGCATGGATCCCTTCGCCATTATGTTGGTCACCCAACACATGCTTCCTTCTTCTCCCATCAAATGGTCACCCAACACATGCTTTCTTCTTCTTCTTCTTCTTCTTCTCCCATGGAGGAGCATTTATGTTGTAGAAAGACTTGGGAATAAGGAATTCTAGCCTCCCCACGTATTCCAGCAGGCTGGAGTTATAGCTAATTGCAAGTGGATCAGACCAAGCTTTGCCAAAGATTAAACTGCACCTCGCTGTCTATGACCGAGTCCCGATGCGATTGCCATCTGACGAATGCATCACAAAATCATTAAGATATCAAGGCAAACAAATAGAAGAAATGTGTTGACCATGATCACTGGAAATAAAATTTTGTCTTCCATGCATGAGCATGCGACCTTAAGTCTAAAGAATGTAATTGATATTTGTTTGAATAAGCAAGTCTACTTAGAAGCAACACTAGTAATCGATTTTAATTCAGTCACTCGTTGGTTTACTTTTTGCCTCTCGAGGACCAGTTCTGCACCACCCTTTTAGGCCATGAATCCTGCAAACAAAATGCCTTGTGATCATCTCTCTCAAGAGTCAAGTCAATTTAGTTTCTTTTAGGACTCAACAGATGTAGGACATATGGCATTAGATTATGCAAAATATCATAGGGAGATAGTGTAATAAAAACAATTGATAACGATCGATGTGGCTGCTGATATACTTCGATGTCTAATAATTGCAGTTGAGTGAACGTATCCTACAAAGTCGAAGGAGCATCATAATCAAATCAAGTATGAAGTGAATAACAAAATACAAAAAGCCAGATCTTCAGATTTGGTTACGAAAAAACAAGATGTGATGGCTTATGTCAGTTTATTCCTCAAAAAGGGCCAAACTTCACCATATACGGATCTTTTTCTAAAATGTCACCAAGGGCCAAGCTTTACCGTATACAGCTCCTAAATACATCTCTTCTGTACCAAGACTAAGAGAAAAACAAACAAAAGGGTTCCGATACTTTTGGATTACCTTTTATATGTAAAATGAAGGTCTAAAAGAAAACAGAGTGGCTTGTTTGACTGGTTTGTCTTAGTATTTTAAAGAATAAATGTCCCCAACAATCCTCAATAAAAACCAAGTCCAAGTTTCATCTTAGGCTACTTGTTTCACATCCTCCATTTTGTGTTATATTCCAATAACAACTCAATGTGTCAAAAGACATGGTTGATTTAACATAAGTTTCTAACATAACAGACCCTTTTTTATATCTCATATAAGGTATTTACCTACTGATTCTAAAACAATATATATATGTTGTTGATTGGCTGTGAAACAACACACTTAACTGGTTCTGATAAATAAAGAATGTGTCTAAATTTCAAGTTCCGCATTACGAACTATTGAATAAAAAGCTCATCTAAAGAATATACCTGAAATGAATGATTTATAGGTACCCATTCAATACCTAAGGTCAATTTTCCTATAAGTGAAATCAGAGGGAAGTGTCTCGATGAATGCTATTTAGTTGCAAAAGTAGCATTACCAGAGTAGCACAAGAAGTCGTGCTCATGTTAACAAATTTAGCCTTAAAATATAAGCAATACTATCATAACTACAGAATTTGTTTCTCTCCATGATCATAAAAAGATACGTAAAAATGAAGTGCTTATTTTAAAAAAGAGTTGTCTAAACTTCTATGGGTATGCAGGGAACTACCTGAGAAAAGAATCAGCTAATCAAATAACTTCATGTGTCAAAAATTTCTACACGTATCAAAAACAGAAATAATGCTGCATATGTTTCAAAACAAAAAGAATAACAACCACCCTAGAAAAGAATCGGATAATCAAATTTACAAGTAATTTCTGAGAATTATAGAGCTCTTGAAGTCCACCAGTTGCTTTAAGCAAAAGAGTTCTTTGAGTGCAAGAATATTGTTCCTTAAAAATAGCAACATGTTCCAAATAATTTTCAGAACATATATTTTCCCAATTGTTCTTTTTTTCCCCCTAAATGGCAATGAAATAGTATTAGAAAGCATGAAAAATTTCCTTATGAAATGTATGACGGGTAGAATGTCTCGATTAACATAGGTATCAATTTTTCTCTCAGCTTCTTCTTCATGAAGGTAATGATTACATTGAACGTATATGCAATTCTTCTCACTTGCATTATAGACCGCAGTATAGCATAGTTTCTTAATTCATATTCCATTGTTAATGGTTTAGCAAATGTTAATTGGCAGATGGAATCAAGTTTAAGGTACATGAAAGAGATATACCTTCGTTCCCAAAGACAAGGAAATATAAGCCAAGAGTTCACCTCAGGCCACCCTCAGTACTCTGGTGCAGTATGTATAATCTATTGTGCTAAAGTGTTTTGATGCTCAGATCACTTCAGCGAGGAAATGCATCACGACGGCAACTTGATCTGCTAGGGTAATAAAAAAAAAAAATCAATTCCTCAAGTCAAAAAGACACCATCCCTAAGCCAAGATTTGAATCAAGATCCAACTGAGCCACAGCTAACTGTCCTGCTTAAGGAGAGTCATACTTGGTGTGGAAGTATTTTTATTCTTATTTCTAATTAGTAACTTTGGAAGGTTTGTTAAGTCCTAATTAGAGTCAAAGAATAGTCCAAAAGCATCAGAGGATAGTTAAAGTGAGATATTTATAGATCAGAAGAAGTGGAATTTCTTGCTTCATCTTCTTTTTTTTTTTTTCCGCTTTTTGTGCCTGTCTAACTATAGGCAAAAACCGCACAATTGTAAACATCAAAGAACATCATTTATGATAGGAACAAAAGCATGGTATGTTTTTTTTTTTTTTTGACGGAATTTCATACCAAAAACATTCATCAAAGCATGACAAAATCATATTTTCAGCTCCAGAGAAAATAAAATCTGACATAAATTAGAAGACAAGAGTGCTTAGCAGACACGTTATAAAAAATGAAGGTCATGCCAATCCACTACTCGTTGGTTCCTATCATGCTTTCTTTATCGCATCACTTCCACCACATCACTTTATCACAGGCCTTCTTAGAGGCTTATAGCTAGATTTTGGTATATGTGATGCGAGCTTTCGGATATTGGGCTCACTAGAAACTTGCAAACCCAATTGCAGGAGAAGCATGAAAGCTCCCAGACTGGAACCCAAACCCTACATTTCTCCTTGGGGCAAAAGAAAACACTATTTCCAGCCAAACGAGTGGGAAGCGAAGAGTTTCGATTGATTAAAATCAACGTTCGTTTGCCTAAATTACCCGCAAAACTGAAAAAGAAAAACCCCGAGAACATCCATAAGAGGGCAAAAACCATTTCCTTCTCGAGTCAAGATCATGAGCCACAACTGAGAACCCGATCCCCTTTTCCAAAAAAGCAAGCAAGAAAGAAAGCTGCGTTTTTCGCTCACCGGGAAGGAATTGGAGGGTCCGAAGGGCGAAGCAGAGCAAGCGAAAGAGACGAGGGAGAAGGCGAAATGTACCTCAAAAAGGCCATCGAGAAGAGCTTGCGGTGGAGCAGAAAATCCAACGGTGAGCTCGGATTCACGACCATCCCTTCCTGCTTCCACCTGTGAGCGCTCCATCACGAGGATCGTGACGGAGACCCGATCGATTAAGAGGCCGCACGTGCATCGCTAATTACATATTTTTTTCGTTTTCGCATTGGGATCGGTGAACTTATATTTGGATTTCATGATTAGCTCCGCCGCGGCCATCTTCCTTCCCACTGTCTGCTAATGAGTTGCTGTCGGTCACAGCAGAGAAGAAGCCGCTCTAATTGGCCAAGAAAGAAGCGAGTAAGCGAATGGGTTAGCGATCAACGTCGAGAGAGAGAGGGGAGGAGGCGGAGGATGGGAAGAAGAGTCGTTTACTTACGTAATCAGCGGTTAGCGGTCAACGTCGAGGGTCAACGACCAACCTCCTATTTGCGGATGAAATGTCATACCTACCCTTAGTTACCCGGGCCACAGGTCGGAGTCGTTTCTGGTTTCTGTGGTGAGGGATTTGCTTCGGTGTTTCCAAAACCAATTTTAATTTACCAGTGGGATTTCGGAGCCCTATTTTTCGATCCCCACCCTATTATTCCAACTAAGTCCTAGTTTTCCTACCAACGGTGGCTTTTCGTTCGCTAAAAGGGTTGCTTTATAATCACATCCGAATCGAACGATACTTTCTGACATTATGACCATTCCCACTCTTTCACTTCAATAGAATTCGTCAAAATTGCCTTTGACCCTCCCGAGCTCATGGCACAACCAACTTTCTATTAGTCACAGCTGAAAACAGGTCACCTTGATTTTTCAATAGCAATTCAGTACAGATATAGAGTTGTTAGAGACCTTCATAGAATATTAATTTGGTTGCTCCAAACAGAGATGGTTTAACCAAAATCAACCCAGTTCCAACTTGAAAGAAACATGACCTGTTTAGATTCTTGTATGATCAACCAACGCACCCCAAAACACAAAAAAAAAAGGATTAATGAAAAATCTCAATGTATATCTATATAGCTGATTCAAACAGTTGACAGCAGCAGCTTCTGGTAGCCATCACCATTCGTGATGATGCTGTTATTTGCACCAATTTCTGGCTTCTATATCCTCCAGCAGGCAGACGTGCATTCACAAAGCAGCCTGTATCGATTCGATGATTCTAGATCTGAGTTATAAAAAATAATTGCAGTTCGGGATATGATACAAAAATTGTATGATACATGGAGTACAAGCATAGATATTTTACTCCAGCATGGGTGATGTCAGAGCAGAAAGAATGAACCGTTCCAAGAAGTGAATTTGCTTACTTTCTTTAGTTCAGACTCCTCCAGTAGATCAGAGAAGCACTAATCTTCAGGTGAGCATTGACGGAAAAATACATGTTGATGCTGCAAAAGCTTTTGTTAAATCTCTCAACTTATAATTGGATCAGGTGCATACTTCAATTCAGGAAGCTTCTCCACCCTGATGGAAAAGAGTTCATCATTAGGCAATGTGTTTATCTTCTGCATAAGGTATTTCATAAGGTATTCTTATCAGAACTAAGGGCACTAAATGAATTTTTTTCCATAATGCTTGCATACAGAACCAATACCTACTCATATTAAAGTCCAGTAGATAAAAAATAACGATATTGGCAATTTGGTTCGCTAGCAAAATTCTTTTGGTAGTTTATTACCGAACCTAATCACAGTGGATAGACATTCATTTTTGACAACATTGGCATGCTAGATTTATGCCATGTTCTGATCATATACCACCTACATATGGTGTGAACCCTTTGTACTTTAGTTTTCGTAGAAAGAATTTGAAGCCTCGTATCTTTAGTTTATTTGTTACAAATATACAAGAAAATCTTTCACCAGGTTGAGGCGCATCAGTTCATATGAAAGATTACAAGCATCAGACCAGTTGACCATAGATTACAAGCCTGATAACATTAGTTGGCTCCAATTTCGAAAAGGGCAAGAAAGACTAATTTTAAATGAATTTTCAATTGGTTCCCTCACTTTTTGAATCTATTCAATATCTATGCTAATATAGTTAACCATATATTAAATAAGTTGTTTACCTATTAGGAACCTATTCTGATATTTCTAGTCTTCTTATGGTAGGATTATGTGGGTGATGAGATTACTTTCATAGCACAAATTTAATCATATAAATGCCCTTAAGGCCTCGAACTCATGCCATATATATGAAATAAAATTACAATGACAATTGCACATCAAACTTTATTCAAATACAAAATAGATAAGAATATTATTCATAATTCTTAAAATCAAGATAATTAAATTGAATATGTAGTTTGAACCAAGAAAAACAAAATTAACACAAAACCCCTATAATTCTTATAGAGAGAATCCATTAAGGAGACCTGCTTAATCAAACTGGTTTACTAATGCTTACTTGTTTATGGGTGTTGGGAGTCCATGCCATTGCTTTGCTATGGGTTGGGAGTCTGTGTTGTCCCTAATATAGTAAACACTGGTAAACAATGGAGGAGCTTATCCTCCTATAGGAGAGCATTGCACTTCTGGGCCTTTTCTTTTTAGTAGTGAAAACTGGTGAAATGAGGGGATCCACCACCTTGGTTGGCCAGAGTAGCTTCCCCTCGTATAGGGAACCACTTGCTTCGGGGCCGATTAAATAATAACCTTCCCAACATGGTGAAATTCATCCTTCCGTAGGATCTCAAACAACAGGGGAAAGCACCCCCATTGTTGGCACATCATTTTTTACACTCTTGGCCCTTATAATGTTTCCTTAAAAATATCAAAAATCATCAGACAAACCTCTACCTTGGTTTGTCTGCGTGTGTTTTTATTTTTTTAATCACCCATGGACTCGTGTCATGATACACCATTATTATCTAATTGCAAAACATTTATACATGGTCTCTTGTTAATAAATACATAATTTTAACAGATAAATTTATCTTATCCAGAAAAGGACATTTCAACAAAAACTTGCAGTTAAGATTTAAGACCAAAACGCTGCTAATGAGCATGAAATAAATTAAATTAAAAGACCATATTTGCTATCATGTTGATTTATATATGTACCTTTGTCTAACTTTCAGTATTCCAGTTCCAAGTTGCATGGGGATGCCCATTATAATACATTCGCTAACACCCTCTATTTGATCGTCCCTTCCACCATACGAAGCATTAAACAAGTGCTCTGCAGTTTTCTCAAAAGATGCTAGCATCAGAACACTTTCTTTCATTTTTGAAATGCCAAATCTTGTAATCCCAAGCACTTCTCCCTGTTACAAACAATCACAAAAGATTACACATTTAAACATTAAAGAAATCCTTAATTGCCGGGCTGCAGCCAGAAAGTAGATGCATCTAATGCCTTACCTTATAGGTCATTAGATCTGCCAGAAGCATCATATGGCGAGTATCTATACTCATTCCATGGCCACGCATGGTATATTGTATTTCATTAATGATGCATTGCCTTGCAGCTTCAATTCCAAGTGTCCGCTGAACTTCAATGACATGGTTACTTCTTGTTTTACTTGCATCAATTCCTGGAGTACCCATGACAGCTAAAAGGTTTGTACTACATTCAAAGAAGTCCAGAAAAGTCAGCTAATTCTCTCTGTTGCTAAAAGAGCAATGCAAGAGTATCAGGCAAAAATCTAGCCAGTGGACAGAGCAAGGACTAGCATCAAAACTCTGGGCTGCTAACCATCAGGCAGAGGATGACGACAACATTTAACTATGTGACCTAAATCTCTAATCTTTTATAAGGTTGCAAAAAAAAAAAAATCTTATTCTTAATAAATATTTAACTATAAAAATCATCATAAGCCCTTGTATTTTATCATGTGTGTTTGATCCCTCTTTATTAACTTATACATATCTATCAAAATTCTGCTTAAATTTATATATTTTTGCAATCTTTAAAGCATACTCATCTAACGGTTGTTTCTTTTTTAACTTCCTCGCACCACCATTAGCTCTCTTTTGAAAATACATATTTACCTTTAGATTCTCTAGGTTCTCCTTTGTCACATTCCTAATTTTAGTGGTTATCAGAATCCATTGTATATTACTACTGTTTATGTCCAAGTTCCAAACTTCTTCCTTCTCCATCCTACCTTTGAGAAGTTTTACATTATTGTCTTTATGGTCCCTCGGACTCTCGTAAAATTACTTACTGTCATTTCTCTTTTCTATGTTCTAAAACAAATATTTAAAATCACCAATCTATTTTGACTCATCAAGCTTCACCTAGTATGATTTGCAATCCGTACATGCAACTCTATCTACTAATCTAGTTAAAAAAAGACACTAAACTGGTGTTCACTATTCTAAGATATCAAATGCCCATATCCTTTGTTGAAGGAAATACTAACAATTATAAGATCATAAGACATGGCAATTTGATTTCTAAAATGCATCAAAGTTTAATCAGCATATCCATTGAAAGTATGAGTAATAGCATTGCTATAAATGTGCATTTACAAAACAACAGAATAACTTAACATACTAACCCTTCAACCAGTAGGTTGTATACTCCATTTGTTTCGTTGATGACAGCACGCTCAACAGTCGGAATACCCTAATATTTAGAAACATGATACTATTTCCTTACTTTGATGAAAAATTGTTCGGTCCACAGATTTTTATTGTGAAATATAGTCAGTCTAAAAGGAATTCTTAATGATACCAATACAGCTTATGCAATTCACCTTCACAATAACCTTTGGAAGCATCGCTTTTAGAGAGTGCATTTCAAACTGAAGCTTTCTTCTATCAGCTTCTGGGGGGTAGATCTTCAACTTGTCGCTGCCTATGTTATTTATATGCTGAAAGAAAGCTACCCACTGGAGAATGACACTGGAAAAGATAAGCAACAAAAAAGGAAGTTCCAAGTACGACATTTACCTCAGATTTCAATTTTATTTTTGGATGGTTTAGGATTGAGTGACACACAGACTCAGCAGAGACCCTCATATGTAAGGCCTCAATTAGATCCATGTCAAGTTTGACAACTATGTATGGTCGACTAGATTTCAACACAATCTTCAATGCTTTAGCAACCTGCACAAAGAATGGAGCAAATCAAAATTTTATTCTGATTGTAAATAACAACTTGACTGAAGATTCTGTCTATACACGTGATTCAGCATGATTCAAGATTATACATAAATGAAAGTCTATTAATCAAATGCTTACACAAATCTGAAATTTTACCCTTCTCAAGAAAAAAAGAATAAATAATTGATTTATGTTAATGTTATATATTAATTGTATTTTGTTTCTTCTTTTGTATTTTCTTTTCTTCTAGTTGGGGAGGCTATAAAAAGGGGAAAGGGATTGTAAATAGCAAAACGAATAAATTTTCCCCTAAGTGAGTGTAGAAAGCTTTGAGTGAGTCTAAGAAATAAATTTATTTCTTATCTTCCCCTTCTCTCTTCCCCAATTATTCTATTCCACCATTACATTAATTTCTTAAAGCCTCAAATCTCTGTTATCTTATATTTTCCTTTAACCATACACAATTCACCGAACCACAAAGTGTGGAGAACCTGATGTTATCGAAGCTTTTCGGCATTGAAACTATGCTTGAGGATAATAAATCATCAGATAACATGACAAACAAAAGCAAACAATGGACAATGACTTAAATAGATGGCAATTTGCACATACAGTTCATAAGGCATGCCTGACACTGGAAAATAACTAACATTGATCTCATTGTTACAGATAAAGGTTAGCCAATAAGACACCACCTCCAATGCATTAAAAAGGCATACCTCCCCTAAGACGGTCTTCTCAATACAGCTTTTCACCACACGAGCAGATAAAACATCACGACCATTAAGAAGTGTAGCAGTAACAATTGGTGTGCTTATATTTTTGGAGGCGTTTATTATTTCCTTGATACGAGGAACACCGAGTGTGACATCTAATGGTTGGTTAAGAAAAAACTTACAATGCGAAAGGGCATTCACAATATTTCAGTAATTAAAGTAAAAAGAATATATCAAGAAAATATCAGAGTCAAACTAAAAGAATGACACCCACAAACACAATCCTGTGGAGTCACATAAGGTGTTAATTAGGAACTAAAAGGTGAGTGATCATATACAAGCTATGGTAAGTACTGGAAATGTTATTTGTTTATGTATCTGAGATGAAAATCAGAGTTTTAAGTTACAAACATGATCAGAAAAGCAATGTTATCAAGGCTTCCATACAGTAATATGCCAAAGTGAGACAGCATAAAATATTTATAGAACTTTTGTGTTAAGAAGCCTATAGCAATGCGACAGAAGGGCTTTCATTATCATTTTGAACCACAAAAGTAGACCAATTTTAATAAATATGACCTCAAGCTCCAAATTTGATGTAATGAAGAAAGACCATGCACACAAAACATGAGCCATCACTAGGAATTAAACAAGTCCATACAGGAGATAAATATGAAATATGAATTGTGTTTATCCCTGTCAATATTCATATGCTTATAATATATACATATATATACACAAAAGTTTGGATAACAAATCTTTCAGTTTTTTTTTTGGAAAAAAAAACCTGTTTGATGGAACAAGTATTAGACTACATATAAATAAACACAAATTTGAATAACAAAGCTTTCAGTTTTTTTTTTCCTTTTTGGAAAAATAAACCTGTTTGATGGAACAATTATTTAACTTTATCAATTAGAAATCCTCAACTACTATCAGAGATGACAAATTCTCTAGTTTGTGAAATCACATGTAACTTAAAAGAATTAGACATGAATGAATGCGAGAGAAAGGAAATGGGCTTGAGATTTAGGTTAAATCCATGGAGGAAACAACCACATACACAAACATTTTGACCAAGACTAATAGATAACTTACAAATAGATGTTTCAAGCAAGGTCCGCCGTACCGTACCGGAGTTTCGACCCGGGCTCGGTACGGTACGGTACCGGTGTACCGGGCGGTAGCACTGCTACAGTATAGTACTGTAGTACTGTAGCGGTACAGGGCGGTCCGTGTACCGAGTACCTAGCGGACCGGTACATACCGCCCGGTACGACCGGTACGCTTCGGTACGGCAGACACTGGTTTCAAGTAACATAATATCAAATAAAGGATACTCATGCTAGCAACTCCAGCAAAGTGAAATGTTTTCAACGTCATCTGTGTCCCTGGTTCTCCTATGCTTTGAGCTCCGATTGCACCAATGGCTGCTCCAGCTTCAACTTTTTTGGAGTGATAGCGTGATATACATGTCTCTAAGAAAACCTGCAATAAAATTTAAAATTTAAATATGAAGAGTTTTTCAAATGATCATATCTAAGAAATTTCTCTGACAATACTATATTCGAACTATAGCTTCTCCTAAACCAAGATCTCATTTCGACAAACATCATAAGCATACAAGCAACTCATGGACATTAATTCAGATTTATTATATGCCTATAACCAAGGATCACAAATATCAGAAATATTTACTATTGTTCGAATATTTATAAGCAGTGGACACATCTCAATATTTATTATTGTTCTCAATTAATATATTAGTTTGTCTAAGGACTTTGTTTTACACTGTAGCTAGACAAGTTCAGATGTTAGGACAAGACAATATCTTGGGCTTGTTCTTTTAGGATGATAGAGTAATAGTTGTCAGAGACCATAGTTGTAAAGGGAGCTTGTACATGGAACAAGAAACTCTATCACATTATATAGCATTGCACACAAATTGCAATGTTGATGACAGGGTAGCAGGATGAATATAGACAACTAAAATGTAAAAACCAAGTTAAACCAAGGGCAAGAAACATAGAAGTTTGATGCTTGAATGATTTGGTCACTTATACTATATGTTATCACTTATCACTGTTAAAAATTTGTTTTTCTTTCTCGAAAGAACTCCATTCTTCAATACCAATTTGACATGAAATCAAATGAACTAATGTTTAGACTTCCACATCTGCAAATGATATAAATGTAATTCAACACAGAATGCCAAGACAAACCTCCAGTTGTTTAGAACTAATTCCAGATATCTTAGCAGCAACATTTTCCAACACAGTGGAATCCTTTCTCCCCATATCAGTTTCATCAAGTTTAAGTGATTTCCTCATGTTTGCCAATGCAGATACACGCTTATGAACGAAATCAGAGAGCAATTTCTTGAAGGCAGCAGAGCAACCACCCTCGGGGGACATATCATATTTTGCCAGTCTGTCATCCATAATTCGTAAAGCTTCCGTTGGAGATAACATGTCATGTTCTCTAGGAGGACAGGTAGCCTGTGATTTGGAAGAGATGAGCATTTTCTGGAGATGTAAATCTTTCAGAACTTTTTCAATAGTTGCATTTGAACTATACTAACCATAACTTTCATAAATAACTGATCCATATTTAAGGGAATGCCATCCTTTCCTTCCATCTTTGCTGGATCCATGCCATCATCTCCATAAAGAAACTGCACTATACCTCCACTAGCATTGCGCACTGTCTCATCATAATAAATGGAGAGATCTTCCAAACCTTTCATCAATCTGCGAGACATGTATCCAGTTTCTGCAGTTTTTACCTACTATGCAGCAAATAAGCATAAATTTGATAACTGAAGAAATTTGGCACATATATTACAGCATATCATAAAGTGAAAAAGTATGCTAAGAATTAAAACCGCACAACTCAGAAGCTAATATTAAAAAAAATGAAATTTCCCTTTTCTCATTACTTGAGCAGTGAATTTTGTCAAAATTTATCTAGTTCATTGCCCTCTTGAGAGGAAAAACAAGCATGACGAAGGAGCAAAACAAGGTTGAAGTTCATTACCCTTGAATACCCTTAAACAGAAAAGTTATGGACATTATATGATTCAAACACTCCAAATCATATGTATGCATCAAGTTTGTGTTGCATGAACACCAATAAGAGAATCAGATACAGACATTTTAGTTTTCAGAGGATCCACACATGAAACTCCTACGACAAGTGTTTGGAAACAAAAAAAGCAACCAAGAGTCCTATACATAACTAAGAGCCTAGGGCTCAATTATGTAGGAACTACAGAACTACAAATAATCACAGAAAACACATGAAATGTTCAGGTGAATGTGGAAAAAGTAAAATAAATAAAGTTTACAAGGAGCTAAATGAAAATCACCAAGTGTAAATTGTGTCCATGTAATAGGTGTCATGTGATCTATAGTCTCATACAACCACCACATGAGTGAGAGAAACTTAGAGCCGAAAATTTTGGAGAAACTTGGACAGAAGAAATAAGCAGGCCATTAGGACAAATTTATGGCACAAGCAATGCATGCCATTGAAATAATTAGAACTGAAAAATTGGAGAGTCAGGTGAGTATCACATCCACTCAATGTTCTGTCCAACTAGCACCTTAGAGATCAATAACTTAAGAATGAAATCTATAAAAACATACCATGTTCATGTTTGTTTTAAGGATTTGTGTATAAAAACAACAGAGAAATAGGTTGGAAACAGTTTACTTGCATGGACATGTCCAAATGTAAGTTGATCAGGATTAGTGATGTAAGGAGAGAGAGCGGGAGACCTTAGATAATGGTATATTGGGTTGACTACTCTTAGTTTTACAAGTGATATTGCCCAAAAAGAGTTCGGTGGCAAGAAAATATCTATGTAACTGATCCTAAACAGTTGAGGCACTAAGGCTTGCTTGTGCATTCATATGCCTACTTGTACATATGTTAGATGAACATATTCCAATATGAAGACAAATGATACAACTTTATACTACAATATTTCCTATCAGATTGTCCATCCAAAGAAAGAAAAACATGAGACCATATCCACACATAGCTGCCCCCTCCCTACTGTCTTCCCTGTTTTGAACTTCAAATAAACCTGAGTGCAGAGAAAACAAACAAGAGAACTGTGCACACATGAAGAGTATCACAGGTTGCCTTTTCATACATAGGTCTGGTTTTCAACCTATTCCAAGTAATATATCTATGTTCGCCCATCATCATTTCTAAAATTTGTACAAGAGATACATCAGAAGATCCAATATTAGTCACACTAGATAAGTAAGAAATTATGTAAGCATATATGAGATAGCAAAGACAAGAACAAAATTAAAACGTCGAATGAACTTTGAAAATTGGTAAGTAAAAAGCTATTGGACAGTTATCCATACTGCTGTGTCGACAAGACCTTCTCGTCCACCCATTGTATGGAAGAAGAACTCGGTGGCCGTCAAACCAGTGTAAAATGAATTAGCAACAAAACCTTTAGCCTGCATGCCACAAAATAACATCATACAAGTTTGTGGTGTACAATGCTTAAGCCTAAAAATCTCATATGTATAAATCATATTGTCATAATAGGAGCAGCATATGCATTTACTATGATCAATCAAGTGCAAAGAAGTCATAACAGAAAATGTGATAGAACCTTGATGCCAAGAATACAACTAATTCGGACACACATCTCAAAGAACAAAAATATTATTTATACATCATCAAACTTACAGCTGGAGTTTTCGAATTTATAGGGAAGTGTGGAAGAGTTCGATCTATAAATCCATTAGGAGCACGACGACCACCAACTGACTGCTGACCAACACATGAAACCATCTGGCTGATATTGATGGGAGAACCCTTAGAACCACATTGTGACATAATCAAAGGGCTATTTCTCCAATGGAGTTCATTCATACAAACCTGAAATAGAAGAAATAAAGAAAAAACTTACTGAAAAACAAAAAACAATGGAAGTTCAGTAATAAAATTTCAAATAAAAGTATGAAACTAAAGAAACCATATTTTTATCCCTTCCTGATCCACAGAAAAGACTTCATTGGAACGAACACAAATATGAGCTTATGGTTAATGTATAATGCTAAATCTCTGGAAACAGAGACTCCAGATAAGTTAAAAAAGTGCAAAATAAAAATAACAGTGTCCTCACATTTCCAGCAATAGCTCTAATTTGGTTTAATACACCAGTTATCTTAAGTTCCAAGGTCTGAGCGGCATTGCAACCAGGCTGCAATGTAAGTTTCCCTTTGCCGTATAAGGAAATAAGTTCATGGCATTCTCTATATCCTTCATCAATTTTCTTCTTCTTTTGCTGATTAAGATGTTCTCCTGGCTGGACATCATCAATACCGATTGAAAATCCATGGTTTCCTATCCACCTGGCACTGTAGATGCAAAGCAGTAGTACCATATAAGTAGGTGATCATTATGGATGATACTAGATGATAAAGCTTTCTAGCACATATTGTGTTTGCTATATTTTTTTAACAAAATCAAGTCACAAAGAGAATAATAATAATCATGGAAAAATGAATTTCAAGGACCAGGAGATGAGATCAGGTTTACTGATCTCAGGTTTTGTTCACAATAAAATATATTTACTGTTTAGATCAGGTTTTGCTCTTATGAATGTAGGTTATCATTCTCAAATGGCGCTCATTGAAATTTAAACATTTACAGTGCCATGATTTAGATCAAGATTTCATAGTTGATACAATGGATATTTGTAGTGACCCATACTGGTGCATACCAATGTTTCGACGAGGAATAGAAAGAGGTTGAAGAGGAAGGTCCGGTGGAGGAATAGAGGAGGAAGAAGGAGAAAGAAAGAAGAAAGAAAAGGAGGAAAAGAAGTGCAGCGATACCTAGGAAGCAGCGGCAGCAGCAGCAACGACAACGTTGAAGGTAAGCAACAGCATCACAGTGACAAAGAGGCAGTGCCGCTATAACATCGCAACAACGAAGAGGCAGCGTCATGACGTCTTATGCGAGAAGAGCCTTAATCTGCTTTGTTTTTTCTTTTTTTTTAATGCTGAAATGGGCTAGGGTCCATCATTTTTTATTATTTTATTATTTTAATTCGGATTGCCTGAAACGTGGTGGTCTGCATTTCGGTCCATGCTCGGACCAATACATACCGCCCGAAACGGTATATATATATATATATATATATATATATATATATATATATATATAGGCACATAAGCATCCACAACCAAGATTTAAGCCAAAAATGTAATAATATTGTGTGAAATCAGAGGCATTGACATGAATTAAAATTAGACTAGTTGTTCACTTTTATCAGCCCATTTTCCCCTTCCTCACTTTCTTATGCACAAAAAGTTCATGGTTACACACATGTAAACAGTATTCAATAAAATCAATATTAAGATTGTGTTGTAAGTTGTAACCACATCCACATCAAGCAGCAAAAACCAAACAATATTTTATGGACTATAAGGCATTATTTGAAGTGAATGTACTACAATAAAAAGGGTGAACAAATATGAATAAAATGACATAAAAGAAAGATACCTCAATTTTGCCAAACGATTCATACAACTCGCAGCAGCATGAGAATTATAGTCTCTTAAGAGAACAGAGAACAGCCCGTCCTTGTTACCATTACCTTCAACAAATAACATGTTACACATGATCTAAAAGGTCAAGCAATCCCTCTTTTATATTTCAAGTAACATGTATCATCTGAACGTGCACAGTCAAATGATAACAATCATACTTGACAAAGTTAAGTGATGACATTTTCTAAAGCAGTAACGTTGACTATTTTTTCGAACACAGGAAGCTCACAAATCAAAAGCTGCTGCTAACAGCATGCAAGTCTAAAAAGATCTCGACATACAATGGTCACAAGAACCAACATACAAAACTAGTATGTGAAAAGTGGAAATACCAACATCCCACCCGATACCCCCTTTTCTACATGCCATGCAGAATGTCCCTGTAATTTAAAAATAAGAAAACATCACATCAGTTAATTAACGGTGTTGAAATTCCACCAGAAAATAGAATGAAGACTGGGCGATCTAGCCTGGTCTGGTCAGGAACAGGGGCTACAGCCGAAACCTATCAAACCAGACTTACCACCCAGGTTTAACAGTCAAAAACCAGGGTACTGGGCAATGATTCTGTCACCCAATACTCCAAATTGCCCGGTCCGATCAGGCACAGGAAGTATCGTCAGTAACTCTATTGAACCAGACTTGCCATCCAGTTTGATAGTTAAAACCGAGAGTACCGGGCAATAAGCCTATCACCAGATACACCTACCATTCTTTTTTTATTCTTTATCGTTATTTTTCTTTTTTTGTTGTTTCCTTTACTTTTCTTCTCCGCCAGCTCCTCTGTCTCTCTCTCACCCTTTATTTCTATCTGTATCTCTTATCTTTATCTCTCTCCCCTTCTTTGCCTCTTCCTCCTCCCTGCAACCTAACCACTGTCACCCAGCAGCCGAATCGCACCATCCTCCATCGCCTCATGTCTCCTCTGCCTCCTCTTCCTCCCACTCCACTTCTCCTAAATCACTGCCTCCTCTTCTTCCACCTACTCCTCCCCCATTCTCCTCCTTCCCCCTCTCCTCAGGTCTCTCCCCCTTTCTCTTGGTCTGGGTGGTACCAAACCTTACTGGGTGTTAGTATGCCAATCCCACCAAAATTGTACCAATCCAGTAGCTGATTGGTATCAGCACCAGATTGGAATTTTAATCCTTGGTGTATACATCAAAATCCATGTGAAAAAAAAAAGCCCTATAGTTATCAAACCCGCAGTTTGCTTTGACATAACAGTAACAACTACATCCCATTGACCATTATCTGCACATAAGTGGCCAGCTGACATTTTTTTTTTCTTTCTTTTCCTGTGGGGGAAGGTCAGGCAGGTTTTTTTTTGTTTTGTAAGGGAACAAGGATTTTTTCCCTTTTTTGTTGGGGTGCTTGCAGGGGGTTTCCGAATTATCTCTCTCTCTCTCTCTCTCTCTGTGTCTCCGTCAATGAACTACAGTATGCATCCTTAAAAAGTTAAAAGACTAGAACAACCTTTGATATCATCAAATGTAATGTGCTTCAAGAGATACAAGAAAGCAGAATATTGGTTACTCAGAAAACATGAAAGTTATATGAATTGATAAAATATCAGAATCAGAAATCAAAGAAAAAAGTTCATAGTTAGTCAAGATGATTTGATGAAAGGTTACCTAGTGTAACCTTCCCAAGTTGCCCGCATATAAGCTCGCTGTTACGGAAATATACGTATCCATCACTGGGACACATAGTCTCAGATTTTGTATATATTTTCTCTTTGACCATAAGATTTAAGAACACCTTTGTACGTGCATTAGGGCGTATAAGAACACTAAATAGCTGCTTCCCAGTCCAGAGCTCAATAGGCTGCAAAGAACATATTAAAGAATATGTAATTAGGCACCATTATATTGGCAAATTAATGCGACAAACTAAATACAGCTGGGAGAATAACTTAATGAAACTAAGGTAGTACCCAGTGCACGAGTCTAGGAAGGATCAATGTATGCAGTCTAACTCTAAATATAATGAGGTTATTTTCGTAACTTGAGCCCTGGTCTCCCAGTCTCCAAGGTTGCAAAGGGGCAACCTCTAAATACGACTTAATGAAACTAATGCCTAAAACAACTCATAGATAATTTTTAACAAATTTCAAAGGCAAAAAACTTTTGGCCATCAAAGTCCATGCATTCAAACAAATACAAACTTCAATATTAAAAGAGATATCACTAGTTAATCACATTGTATGACATATAATTTAGAATGAAGAGCAAAAGGAACCTTGCCTTGATAATGGCTGGTGAAGGCAAATCAATGGGATCCATGGAATCACCCATATAGGAGCACATAAGAGAGAATGCAGCTCGATCATAGAATGTGTCTTTTCTTGTAATCAGAAAGGATGACGTCAGGAAGTCTTGAGTGGAAGCAACTAATATTTCTCCATTCTTTGGAGTGCACAAATTATTCTGGACCTGTGAAACAGAAGTACATAAGCTTTAACAATATAAATATATAATCACAAGTGTTACTCCTATAGATAAAAGCTACATTAAATTAAATTTAAATGTCACAACATATAAGGAAAAAATTTAATATGGAAACTGCAAATTGCATATTAAGCTATTTTCTTTCGAAATGTGGTTTTAAGAGATAAATAAAAACAGAAACAAAATAAGTGAAAACAACCCAATATGCAAGAAACTATTAAGAATATTGGAAAACATAGACAACACAACAATATAGTTCAAGTTTTGGGATGGTATTAGTTCTCACCTTTTGTAATTTCACAAATTTCTTGTAAATATCATCCCAAATTTAAAGCAGTTGTCATTATTTTGTGCATTTCTTCCAGCATTTAGAAGATCAAATCAAATTCATTGGGCCTTTAAAAGAAGCGATTCTAGAACCATACATGACCTGTGTGTAACCTGCAAGTTCCTGCAGTTTCAGTTCCATTATGGTATGATGATGGAAGATATGCCCCTATCCTCTAGTGGTTCAGGACATTTCACTTTCAAGGAGGCAGGGGGGATTCGACTTCCCATGGGAGTTCTATGAAAGGAAGTGGCTGACAGATTATCAATAAACAAAAAAGCAAGGTCACCTTGTGTCCTTGAACCGTTGATCATCCTTGGGACCAACAAGGATATTATAAGAATATTCTTCTATTGTCCATCAACTACACCTTTCGGCCTCAAATCAGATAATTCTCTCAATTTTTCTTGCTTGATCCTATGAAACCAAGGCTGAAAGGATTGAAAAAGTCAGTTACAAATATTGATGAAGGATTCCTTGATTGAGCCACCATTTTACTGTGGTAGGAAACTTAAGGACACAATGCATAAGTGCATTATGCCCATGGATCTTGGACACCCCTAGCACAAGAAAAAATTTCCCCGACATAGATAGGCATTCAATAAATCCACGGTGGCAAGATCTCTCGTAGTACCAGACCCACCAAAGCACTCCCAATACATGCTTGGCAAAAACAAACCAAATATTGCTTAGTATTATACATTGAAGGCAATGATTGATATTGGGTGCTTCCTTGACTGCCCAATCAATGGCAAACCATAGCAGTTACACATCCATCAATAACCATTGCATGAACAAGGCAGTATATACTTACTTTTTGTCATATTTTTAGACTATAGATACAATTATATTAGTCAATATTCCTAATTTCACCTAGACCAGTGCGTACTGCATGGCATTTAGTAGTCTGCACGTGAACCAGGATGCTAACTGCCCCTCTTCAGGCGGTCTGATCCAAGTCATTACATTTGTTTTCCCTAACTATCTCTCCCACCACCCACGACCGCTAGCCAGCCCACTTATTGCTCGTGCCACCCTCCGCTGCTGACCCGGTACACCTCCTGCTCCCCACACACCATGGCACATGCTGGTATACCATGCATCGATATACCAGTTATGAACCGAACCCATACCAATCCAAACCTAGTACAAATTCAGTACCCAAGATTTGAGGCCATGATATTAGAAAAAAGTAGCGGCGATGGAAATAATCATCTGATGTCACTTTTGACAAACTTAAAATACTAAATAAATTTGTCCTTTGTTGCCACAGTAGCACACCATCACTGCAACAAGTGCATGAAAGCAACAAACAGGAATGCTACAACCTCAACTTACAAGATTAACCCAGGGTTATGGAAAAATCTGATTCTACAAATAAGAAATAGTTTAGAATGAACAAGACCCTGGCAGAACACAAACAGAACCCCAAAGTTCATGAGAAAATGAACAATTAAATAGTCATTAACCTCCATTTTGCTCATGCATCTCATTTTGCATGTCACAGGCCTAGGAAAATGAACAATGGTCATTAACCTCCATTTTGCACATGCATCTCATCTTGCATGTCACACTAACACAACATTCCTACCGCCCATGCACAGAGATGTGACATGAACTCAGCACTCAAAAGATGCAAGGCATGCTCATGAATATGTTATCATCTTAAGGCCCTAAACAAGAAAATATCGCTATTGGCCTCACTCCGTTCCAATATCACCAACATATTCAGTTTTGCAACCATGAGATGTCTTTATATTGAACCCAGACTAAAGACTAAAGAACAAGCTGGACTCAATAAGCCGGTCTGGAACTCATTAAATCTTGGTGTGCACCAGCTAGATCTTCTATAAAGACAAGTTGCATGAGCCAGAATCGTAATTTGCATTACTACTAGCTTGATTGTGATATGGGGTTTACCAATATCAGATATTGTGCCGCTAATACATAGCTCACAATACCATAAGCATATAAAAGGCAGTGACTGCCAAAACATCTCATTGGATAAACTCACAAAAACACCTACATTCTAAAGGAAATGATGTGAACTTAGGTACTCCAGATTTCAACTTGTTATCTAACAATAACAGACTGGATGAAAGAATATACCCCCATGAGCATAAGAGCTTCAGTACGAGCTTCTTCTGTTTGAGGAACATGTAAATTCATCTCATCACCATCAAAATCAGCATTGTAAGGGTTGCAAACAGATTCATTAAATCTCAATGTTCTCCAAGGCATTATCCTTGCCTGCATGAACAGAAAGAAAAGTGAAGAGATATTACTGAAACTACCTTCCAAGTGACTATCATAGCCACTATACTGATGAAGATTAATTGCTGATAAACATACAAACCCTGTGACACATAATTGACATCCTATGCAGGCTTGGTTGTCTGTTAAAAAGAACAACATCTCCATCTTCTAAATGCCTTTCTACTATATAACCATATTTTAGTTCACTAGCAGCAGTCTTCTTGTCCACATACCTTAAATGCCTACACAACAATTTTCCGCACTTAAACTGTTGCAAATATTATTATGTCACTGCAAATCATGGAATCTACAATAACTAACTACTTACTGCTTCGTGCCATCACCTAATAAAATGAAGTTTGCCCCTGGGTATTTGTCAGGTCCATTGCATATACGCTGCCTTAACTTTTCTATGTTATAGGCAGAAACTCTTTCTGGATAAGTTAGTTTCTTAGCCATAAGCACAGGAATGGCAACCTATGAAGCAGCCAAGAGAAAATTTTATTGAGATACGTGAGGAGGATAAATATAGAAAATATTTTTTTATTTTTTTTGTTACATGTTTTAAATTGGTTGACCTCTGTAATTTTCAAATTCGGGTCAGGAGAAATCACAGTCCTTCCAGTGAATTCAACACGTTTTCCTGACAAGTTACCACGAAAGCGTCCCTGCTTCCCTTTGAGCCTCTGAATAAGTCCTCGATGTTTTGAATCAGGAACTGAAGGAGCTTCACTATTTATATATTCAACGACTTGAATTTGAAGGTGAGCCCAGCAGTCCTGAAAGAAAAAGCAGAAAAAAAATTCAGCCAAGTGCCCATAATTGATTTGGAACACTCAACCATTGGAAAAAGGATGTTATGGAATTTATCTATGCAGAAAACAAATTTCGTGAGATGAAGGATGCAAATTAAAGCATATTACTATATATTATTTGAAAGAATATAGAAAATCTGCCCAATAAGGATAAATCAAGCTTGCTAAATCCAAGATCAATTTATTGAACATTGAATACACATTGAATGCCTCATGTGATTCAACGACAATCAAGCATGTGCCAAATCATTTATTTGCATTCATCACAAATGGTAGAAAACACATACAAATAATTTTCTAATGCATTGACAGCATGAAATTTTCTAGCAAATATGCAACAAAAACATCACTGCAATATTAATTGTCTATTGAGAACGGAGTATAATATAATGATAGAGATCAACAAGCAAACGAGTGTTTTCATCGAAGGATTTGCTATATCCCAACAATCAGAAAAATAACTGAAAATAGTAAAACAAAGGCATCTATCCATAGCTCATGCCAAGGCTCTTCTGCCAAGACCACCCTGCTTCGACTCAAATGAAGCACTAAAATCAAAGTGTCTAGGACTTGCAAGATTCTGTTCAAGGTCATGGATCCTAAGTTATATTGACAACTTGCTAAGAGATCATATGTAGCTAGCTTTTACCCTTTGCCGATAGTGGATGCAAACAAGATCAAAAAGGGTCCTGAGAAATGTAACTTCTTATCATAGGAGCCATACTATTTATAAACCTTTAGCTATGTGAATTAACTTATTGCAAAAATGAAGTTCTCAAGATTGCTTCATATGCTAGAATTAAAAAATTTTGTCCTAAGGACCTAAACAAAGTAAAGAGAGTTCTCTTCCTGTTATTAATTTGAATTGGCCTATCCATGCTATAATATTTCAAAATAAACAAATGTGAAGCTAATCTCTGGTGAATAAACCAAGGATACCTACAATGACAACTTTCACTTGGAACTTTGACCCTCATATGATATAAAATAAGCCCCTGCACTTAACCAACCTTTGATAGATTCGTAATGGAAAGAAAGCCAAACCTATCAACTTAACTTTCAAGTATTTGTTTCAGCTGACTAATTTATTCCAAAGGAGGACCAAAACAGAAGTTAAAGAGTGACAACTCTTACCAAACACTTGAATGGAGGAGCAGCACCTTCAAGATCCTCTCGAAGAATAGAATTGGTGTTGATTATATTTTTCAATATGGTAGTGATACTATCCTCATTGCTGAAATGAACAAAAATTAGATATAGTTACTGCAAGACAACAAAGGAACAGCATGATGAAAAATCAACAGATCAGTGACTAAGATGCATTGTAGAAAGAAAGAACAAAAAGCCATAGACATACCTTGATTTTCCAAAATCAACAAAAACAGAAGGGCGGACAGCCACGGGTGGCACTGCAATAGTTGTCACGATTAATTTATCGGGTCTATCATAAAGATTAAGCAATTCACAGTCCTGCAGCTCAAGAACGGGGGGAAGTTATCGACAAACAAAAGAAAAGGCAAGAACAACAAATTATTATTTTCTTCTATAGTTTAACATTCAAAGTTCAATCATTAAAGGAAGCATTTACCTCATCGACCATTCTTTTAAAAAGAGAAAGAACAGTAACTGGACTTAAAACGTGCACAATTTGAAAGGATGATTTAGCTTTAATGTGAGATAATGCAGCACGGACTACTTCTATGCTTTCATCAACACTTCTTGAAAAGTCATGAGCAATGGCGAATGATGATCTTGCTTTTTTTACCACACCTGCATTGATAAGAAATTAAGTTAAAAGCAGCTAAAGCAGGACTTAACTACACCAAATGGATTGTTGATCTTCATTACTTGCATAAATCATGCATATCTTTTACTATCAGCCAAATGTAAAAAAGTATAAGCAAGCATTAGAGAACTTTCTGCCAACAAGGAAGATGGCACTTCAATTATTTGCAATTACCCATCATTAAACTTCATATGGATGTATCAAAGGTAAACAGCTTTTTATCTAATATCCATATACTGTTAAATATAAATACATGAATATACATGGGCATCAAGTAACTTATAGGGAGGTTCCTCTCGATTCTAAAGAATTTTGTAATGATGCCAATCAGAACTGATCAGTCACAATTTAAAACTTACACAGAAGGCTGTTTAGAGTTATTAATTACGCATTTAACAGAACCATGGTGTAAGGCATGGATATTAACTGTTGAGGCTTTTAAGTAAGGTTCACCACACTGTAGTGTTATCGCCCGGTATGGGCGGTACATACTAGTCCAACAAAGGGCCAGTACCAGGCAATATGTACCAATCCGATAGGGGACCGGTACAGGGAGGTGCACACTGATCTATCGATATGCCCCACTATATTATGTGTCAGTACATCGGTATAGTTCGATATATACCATACCGATGGCCAATCAGTACACCGGTATGGACCAGTAAGATGAACCATGGTTTAACGTTTTAATTTTCTTCTAAATATTGCATGTTGTCTTATTATTTTAAAGATGACATACTCCTGAAAAGCATCTACAAAAGATAAATGGGTGTGAATATCTAGAAGACCGACAAAAGTGCAAGCAGCTACTTCATGAAGAAAGATAATTTACATCTTAGATGACGAGTATGAAAACGGGAAAACTATGCACAACATATTTCTTTCAGAAGATATATGAAGTACAAAATACATTTGTTCATGATCATGTAAGGTTTAGGATTAAGTACAAAATACCATTCAACAAGGCACCTTCTTCTATGCCAATTACACAGGAATTTTTTACAACTTTCTACAGTATGAAGAAATGAGAGCAAATATAAATTAGTGATCATGACAAAAGCTCCAAGGATGGTGACTTGAGGCACACTTTAAGATGCAGGCATAGGTGACTTGAAAACAGATAGGCTAACTACCCCATATCTGCTCAGCATCATAATCATCAGAAACCTATACTCCAGGAAGGGGGACAACCAAGAGGGACACAAAGATAAAACGGATATACAAAAAAGGTCATTTAGAAGATCCATCTGAGCGTGAGATGAGATCACATTTGTTTCGATTAGCAGTTGGGCAGAGAAGAGTTAGTAAATGATCTACTCCTTAAGATTGGCTAATTGCTGCCGAAGTTCCTTATAAAAGGAATTAACAGTCAATCATCAATAATTGCAATGCTTTTGATTCTAAACAGACCATGGATTTAAGGTATCAACTTGTGTGGGCAGAATATCACTACAGGTTTTTATGTGTTGCCAAGGGCATCTCAATATTGTGGTTTGGAAATAGACCATGCCAGCCAACACGAACCCTGTACAAATGTAGGCTGGCCTCCATGTCATAAGCAGATGCCATGCCAGCATATTACTAGAATGCTTCGGTGTGAACTAAAAAGATGATGCCACCAAGAACAGTAACTGCTGTATGTTCCAAGGCATGATAATTGTGATACGGTTAAGAAACAAAGACCTTTTCTTATACTCCAATTTGCAGATGTATGCATTACTTGGATGCAGAGACTTGTAGCACATACATCGACACTTAGTCCTTAACCATGACGATGGCAATAACCAACATCCTTTAGTTTACAGCAATAGTTTGCAACACTAATTGGAACATTGGAACTAGGGATGCAAGCAAATCCAACATGAACAGGTAAACTATTGTTTGCATTTGATTCAAATGAACGGCTTGAGTATAACAATGTCCATTCTAAGTGAGATAAACTTGAAAGAAAAGCAACATCTTGTCAGCTTAGCACGGATAGAATAATTAAAAAACCATTGTTCAACAAGAAGCAAACAGAACAGAACTCGAACAAGAAAACAAGTCCTTCCACCTGCAAACATGAAAACAAAAAATTGCAAAAATATAAAATACTTAAGAGAATATATGCAAGTAAACATTATTATGAATAACATGAAATCATATATGCTTCTCATTGTTGCCAAAATAAATAATATGTAATCAGCAAGTACTTCGGACTTCAAAAAGTTTAAAACAACACATTGCTACTGACCGTTTCTACTTCCACACCAAGGACAAATAGAAATTTTGCACTTGTCTCTGATTTTCTTCATAAGAGCATTTTTCATGAATATATCAGCTTTAGGATTTCTCATCTTCTTCAAAAAAATTCTCCGATCATTTTCCAACAGAAGTATCCTAGCACAGGCCTAAATAGCATAAATGGAGTAAGTTTACCATCAAAAAGAAGCTCATGACCGCATAGAGGGTTGAACTATAATCCTAACATAAGGATTGAGCAGTATTCAATCCCATCAATTAATATTAAAGGCTCTGAATCGAATATCAACTCCATTAAACATGATCCACAACATTTTTGAAAGCCTCAGCAATGAAAAATTATTTTTTTTAAAACACCCCGATATATGCATCAAACAGGAGGGAAAGGAAGCAGCTATAACATCATAGAATGTGTTTGGTTTGTTGACAGTGTGGAAGCATCAAAACCAGTTGAAATTTTGTGTGTATTCATCAAGCATATTTAGAACAGCAGCAATACATCATGCATGAACGCTTTGTACACCACTCATTTTGTGTCAGTTTGATAAGCACACAATATATCGCATAAGTTTTAGTTTCCAAACACCATGAACATTGTAGATCATGGACCCAATGTTCAATATAGAGCATCCATGCTTGATCTTAAAATGATAGAATTGCAGCCTCTATTTCTTGAAACAAATCTAGCTCAAGTGTAAAAAGTACATATGGTTACAGATGTAAATGCATGTGTTTATAATCCGCAATAGAAATGGTGATAAAAGACAATCTTGTAAATCGTAATAGATCATGCCTTAAAGGAAGAAAGTACCTTGCAGATGCACTTCAAGACATTAAGAATAGAATTGAAAAAGCCAACATTGAAAACAGGTAGTGTCAGCTTTAGATATCCAAAATGTCCAGGACACTCAGTGAAATTCCCATGGCATGTAGCACAAACTCCGGCTTTGTTAGCAGCACCCTGAAGATTAGGTTTAATCAGTAATACTGATGATAAAACAATTTAACAATTAAGTATGTTGAAGAATAAAGCATAATCCTAGAAAATGGTATGGATGTGAAATGGCCATGAATGTCACAACCAATTGACCAAAGGGCCCTTTTTTTCACCAATTGAGGTTAGGTCGAAGTCAAAAACAACTAGTTAAGCAGGTCAATGCTAAGTTTTTTAAGCTTGTAAACATATCAAACCAAAAGGGAATGAATGCCAAAACCAAAAGACCCTTTTTTCACCAATTGATGTTAGGTTGAATCCAGAAACAATTAGTTAAGCAGGTCAAATCAGGATGAATTGATTAAGCCTGTGAAGACAATAAACCAACTTATCCCAAGTTGCATTGGTTTACTATCAAGAAAGCAGCATCATTAATCAAGTGATAGCCTTCAAATGATAACAAATCTTGCAACTTAAGCCCTAAACCAAGGATCAAAGATTTAGCAAGCAAGGATAGCATGTTTGTTAACATTACCAGCCGATATTGACTTAAGTGCAACGAGCCATCATACATGTCAGAGGGCACAGAAAATATCACAATTTATAGTAACATCATACTTTTCACCAAGCTAGCATTGGCATAAAATCTTTGACAATATGTATCCTTCACCATATATGTCTGTAGACACAGGAGGCCAATGCATCAATTCCTCTTATTAATAAAAATATTGCTTCACTCTTAACCAAATGAGCTTTAAAACAATATGAAAAGTTCTAAGAATTTAATGAAGAAGTGCGACAATCAGCAACAAAATGGAGTTGTGGTATTGCTACATGGATATGACTAATACAATATGAACAACCTCCCTAAATGTGAGAAAAGACTACATATATCTAACCTTCCCTCAACCCACATTGGTCGAAGACTTGTGCAGCTCACAGTCAACCCTTAACTAAAACATCTTCGAAACACTACACAAAACAATTAGGTATAATGACTAATTCTGAAAGAATGATAATTCCATCAGAAAATAGCCTTAACATCCAGCCTCGAAGTTGCAATGTGTACAATGCAATATTCCTATTCAATAATTCATGGAGTAGGAGAACCAAACCTAAAAGAGAAATAGAAGAGATAGATAGTTGTCAATTACAGTCATTTTCGACAGGAGGTTGCAATGAACTTGAGCATCAAAGGAAGACACACGTACAAACATACCTAATTCCAAGTAAAATGGACACAGAAGCAGCTCTGTAATTCTGTAATAATTGTTGTTCTAGATGTCACACATAGGGTACTGTTCAATGGCTCCACCACCATATAGATTATCCTTCCTCTGTGACAAATTGGCTAGCTAATGCTGATCATACATATATAGACACACATATATCCATATAAAGGTTATTCCTAATGCAAAAACTAAGTATGTGATTACGTCTATTGATTGAACAAAAATGATAGATCTACAAAGAACAAATTCCATTCAACCCAATTATGACCAGAAGGTGCCTCTGGTGCAGCGACATAATAAATTAAGGACAAACCAAAAGTCTACGTGTTAAACCTTAGCCAAGAAAAAGAAAACCCAGATGAAATGCAGATTCCAGAGGATAAAAAGAATTCAAGAAGCAAGAGAGTACCATCTTAGGGTCAAGCAACCCATTCTCCACGGGTCTCAAATCAATCCCATAGATTCGATTGTTCCACACCTGCACCTCCGCTAGTTTCTTTATCTCCTCGCCCGAGAACGTGCTAAACCGAATACTCTTTCTGCATCATCAAGAAAACATTGAGACCTCCGAGATTTCTTGGGGGAGAAGATCAAGAATTTGCAACGATGGGTAGGATTTGCTTCGAGATTACATTCTTTGAGGACCGACGTCCTCGATATAGGGTTCTTTCGTGCACCGCAGCTTCTCCTCCCGCGGCGGCATCGCACAGGGAGAGAGGCCGAAGGAATTGCGGCACGCCGCGGTTATTCGACACAGGACGCACCGGATGAGGAATCCAAACGAGGGCAACAGGACGAAGATAGGTCCGAGATCAAGAACCTAGGGTTTCATGAAGGTTTTAGGGTCTTCTTGTAACGGGTGGGGGTGGGGAGAGCGAAGCTGCGCTCGGTGGCGAACGGGGCGGGATGTTAGGGGTTCTTGGTGGTCCCATGGGAGGCGGTTCGTTTTATGTGGGTCGGGTCGGGTCGAGTCGGGCGCGAACGGCCTGATTCGATCTGGTTTAAGCATCAAAACAGTTAATTAGAGATTTTTTAATATAATATTTATATATTTACAAATATTATGATTCGAAGAAATTTCTAATAAAATGGATCGAAAACGGAATAATTCATAGTATTTAGCTAAAAAAACTAACTTTATATCAAAATAAATAAATAAATAAATAAATAAATAAATTTAGATTTAAACAATGCAAACTAAGGCCCCCTTATAGCCGGATGTTGTGAGACCATATTTAGTTGAGCTTAAATTACTTTTCCATAATGTTTAAGATTGATTTAGTTGCTATTGTTTATATCTGATACGTCAGTGGTTTAGATCTAATCGATGTCCAACTTATAAATTTGTCTTAAAAAGTGATGAAGGTTGTTGCAAAATTATGTCAAAAAAAGGTGTCCGATCTCTTTAAATCAAATAGTACAGAAGAGACGAATGTTGAGTATTGCAAATCGTCCAATAGAGTGCAAACAAACAATCTATCGATGTGAAATATTGAGTCAGAGCACCAACATCCATGTTGAAATTATATATATATTTTTATATAAAATATAATGTTAGTATCAATAAAACTACTACTACGATGAAAGGGCATACATATCCCACGTAATAATACAATTTCATGGTGACATTCGGACAGTTTCTATACTCTATAAAATAGTCATACAATTGATCGATTCAGACATTAATATATTTCATCCTCTTTTAATTTTTAATATTTTTTTATTAATTTATTTATATTGTTCAATATGTTAAAAAGACTAATTATATCATTTCATAATTTTAATGCTCCCACCAGACGAGCCTCCCAAGAGACCATGCGAAAGCAAGCACAGAGGCCACCCCGGTACTCATGGGAAAGGGAAACAACCACCACACCACCAGAGGTACAAGTCACAGTAACCCAAAGCAAGGATAGGGGCGCCGTGACAGTGGGCACGAGTTCAGTCGACTACAAACAAAAGAAGCAGAACCAAGAAAGAAGAGTTCACAGCCTTTTAAAGGCCACACAAGCTGTCGGCAGCAGCAGGGAATAAGCTTTCCTCGTAGATATCCGATGTCGGGTGAGCATCAAATGACGAAAGGAGCGCCTACGGCATTTTGACCTTTCACTTCGCAAAGCCATGGAGGCTTATCAAAGCAAATGGTCTCACAAAAGCTGTCACCGATTTGAGTGTCGGCAGACTATTTTTAGAAGATGATGTCGTGATCACGGACACAAGTGAGTGCGCGTCATCAAATAATACTAGTTAGTGGTTGCGGATGGAGGAGAATGGAAGTGATGGGTGTTGGGAGGCGGCGGCCATTGTGGTGGCAGTAGAGAATCCTGATGATGCTGCAGAAGAGACGGATTGCAGTGGCGTAGGACTAATTTGCCATGCCCGGATGGGGATGGGGATGGGGATGGGGATGGGGAGGGGTTGTCGGGGCCTAACCTCAGCCTTCGGGTGGTTCCTCTTCTCCTGGATTAAGTAAATGACATCCCATTTAGTTCAGCAGAAGTGCAGATGATTCCATCAAATTGCTGCTACCTGTGAGTACAGGGTAGATGATTGCAGAGGTGGCTGGGGACCACCTCAGTGGTTCCCAGCTGCCTGCCTCCCTATCCGATCACCTAATCTACCCGCAGATAAGTAAATGGGAAGCGAATAAGCAGAGTTAATAAGGAAACTGTAAAAAGAAATATTTATCCTTATGCATATTTTTTTTTATAAAGAATAAAACAAAGAAAGAATTATCCAATGTGATATGGACATGTTTAAAAAGTCCATAAATGTTTTAATTAGACGACCACCTGAATCTACTGGTATCAGTAGCAATGAGATGTAGACAGCAACCTAAACTGACTTTATTAGAAACAAAAGGAAAAAAGAAATATTTAGTCGATCTCAAATAATTGGGACAAGTTATTATTATTTAATTTGATGAATGAGCCAAAAAAAAAAAAAAAAAACTCAAAAAAAGTACTAGTTTTAGAACTGTTAACTACAAATCCTTTTTCTGTAAAGAGAAAAAGGGTGAAGGTTTACGTAAAAAAGATGACAACAAAATATGGCACTCTCACATAACACAATACACACCTTAAATGCCAAGGCCCTACTCGTTCTCATTGTATCTACCGATTAAATAATGATCGAGAATGTCACTATATGAATGAAGAAAAGTAATCAATGAAATATTTGAATATAGAATGTTGTTTTAGCATTTAGGACTCATAACATATATGCTAGTAGAAAAACATGGCTAAGAAGATGATAGGTTTTAAAGCAAGCTAAACCGTCACAAGGAAAAAAAGACTCATCGGTATTAATATGGATACGGAATGCTAATATGAAGAATTCCAAACACCAGAGACATAACAAATAACAGGATCTTACCTCGATGCTGAAAAAGAAGCTCGGACAAGAAGAGGCCCACGAATGAGGATGCTGAGGTGCCATAGCCAAGCGAGGACCAACGTTCAGATAATTAAGGCTTTCAGCCTACAACAGCAAACAAAAGAGGGCATACCAGTGTCACTTGTTAGAAATGGCCTGTGTATATTATACATTAATGGAAGGTGTGACATGAGATCCATGGATCACCATTGCGGCATCGAGAATTAGTTACTAAGCATGCAGTACAGAATTAATGCACTGGCAGGTGCACCACAGTGAGCGAGTCCTCGTCCACAGAACCCAAGCACAGAATACTTTACCCTTTTTATCTCCACCTCCATAATCTTCTAGTATACAAATTCATTTGATAGTGGTTACAGGTACTTCGATTTAACAAGTCACGATTCTCTTTTCATTTTCAGGTGCATCTTATTAGTGACGTAATTGCAATGAAACGATTGATGCAGCTAAGTTGTCACTGCTACAGTAGCGAAAAGGAATTAGGATTAGTCAGGAGGGGACTTGTATTAGAAGAAAATACTTATAGCAACATATGACGAAATATTCCAAAAAGAGGAAACGGTGGATGGCTATCTACCTGAGAATTTCCAGTTTCCATAGCTTCAAATGAGTGGCAACTGAAATCGGTACCACCTGAATTACCATCCCTCTTTGGATAATGGAGGTTGGGCTGAGATATCCTCAGATTGAGATCAACATCCTCGAAAGCAACTATCACAAATAAAAAAAATCAGTTTCACTTGAAGATTACTTGGAAACAGGAAAATGTAGAGAGTACAGAAGGTAGACTAGCAAGCACAACATATGCTGATGATACCTTCATTTTCAGGTGCCAGAGATATCTCTCCTTCATAGATGCTCGGCTCAAAATTGGTGATGGCCTCCCTTCCATTGAATTTGATAGCAGCCTTGTCATGTGCCCTGAACGCCGAAAGAAAAGAGGGGAAAAAGAAAGAATAGGTTTTGAGCTCATAAAATCTACAAATCAAAGGTTCATATTAGAATCCACATGTATGTTGTGATAGAGTCAGACCTTGCAGCCTCTATTTCGCTGTCAAATAAGCCAAGATATATATACCTGCAACGAAAATTCATATTTTGAAATGTCAACACGGTCCTTAATTTTCTTTTTCAGAAGAAAGAAAGAAACACAAAGGTCTTTTTCACCTAGTAGAAATTTTCTTGGGCTGAACAAAAATATGTTCGATATACTTTTACACATTCACCCAGTGTTTCACACTTGTTTGATTGACCACCAAACAAAAAAGAAAAAAAAAAAAAAACTCTGCTTATTCAAATATTTTATGGCCTCTCTAAGAATTTCCTGCCGGATGGAAAACATCTAGACAGCTTGCTTGTAATTCTCTCTTTTATCTATCATATTTTCTCCTTGCTATTTCTACTGAGAATGATCTCTGTGTCATGTCGCATGGTCATATAACTCGGAGTGATTCCTCAGATCAGATAAAAGAATGATGCCAACTTTAAAGACTGTCGAACCACAGAATATAAATTAAAAAAAAAATATATGTACATAAAAGAGACAAACTCAAGAACAATTCAAGAAAACATCAAAAACTAAAATAACGTCATACTTTTTGCCAAGGAACTGCCCCATGCGAGCCTCCCAACGACCACATTTGTGGAGAGTCACCCCTCTGTATTTGGAGCTTCCCCTTGCAAATCCAGTACTTTGCCGACGAAGTATATGCACAAATTCTTCCTTGGTTAAATTTCTCAGCTGAAATCCAATCACACGACCAGCATACGTGCCTTTAGTCGCACATATCAATCATATAACTTCAAGATATCTACTTCCACGGTTACCTGCTTCAAATCCTCATCGTAATCACTAAGATTAAAGTTGATGTCAGCATCAAGTCCACGGAACTTGATCGCAGCACGATCATATGCTCTGTAAACGAAATCCATATAATAAATGCAACGTTGTTCTTCACAATGCAATGCAATGCAATGCAATGATCCACTGAATACATTAGATATTAAGACCATCAAACCAGATACGAGGGGAGGAGGAAATAAGCAAACCTTGCGGCGGCATGGGCGGTATCGAAGCCTCCTAAAGTTTTCATACAAACAGACCTCGACAGTTAAACCACAGAACACAGATGCGATTAGAAATTTAGCCTCGGATCAAGCGCATATAGAGTTGAATTCTTACCCAGATAAACCTGCTTTCCACAATCCCTGCTCAAAATTAGAGGGAAAAAAGAATCGCCACTTGTAAAACTACAACACAGGAAACAAGTACAAGGAGCAGAAGAAAGAAAGAATCCGCTTACCAAATGTGGGACTCCCATCTCCCGGTTCTCCGGTAGAAGGTGACTCCACGATACTGTGAACTACGAGACCTCGGTCCTCTTCTGCTCTTCTTCACCTGCTGCCGCCGCTGCAGCACCAGGTTGGCCTCCGGCTCCGCCAAACCACCCGTCGTTCCCTTCCACAAGCCAACAGCGGCAAAGCTCAAAGGCGAGGAGGAGGACGAGTCCACGGCTACGTGAGGCTGCATCGCAGCAACCTCCGCGGCCAGAGGGAACAGCTGCCGCGTGGCCATGCCCGGCTCCGGCGAGACGCATCCCTCCTCCTCGTCAACAACCGGCTCAGCGGGACGACCGAGGACATCGGAACAGAAGACGGAGGCAGCGCCGTTGGAGGAGCGCGCGTCCTTGTCTCCGGCGGCGGCGGTAGCGATGTCGTTGCTCGATGACTCAAAGGAGTAGGGCGCCGCAGCAAGGGAGTCGCCGGGGTAGGCCACATTGAGATCGAATTCCATAATATCTCTCGCGGAATCGATCGAATACTTGACCGAGCCCGAATCTCGCCGACAAAGTGCAGAAATCTTGGCGGAATCAGAAGGCGGCCAGGAGCAATTATCTTCGGCGGAAGATATGGTCGCCGAAGGCGATCCGATCCATTTGCGGAGCGGCGGATCGGTGGGAGGCGAACGAGAGAGCAGACAGAAGAAGCGAGACAGGGAGCGACGCACGGTGCGTGAGGACGAACCAAAGTGGAATTATGTAGTTTTTGTTAACCTCATTTTCGGCTTTTACTAAATATACAAAATATTCTTTTAAATTAATTAATTTATCAATGAGTTATTATTCGGATCGGTTTATTATTATTATTATTATTATTATTATTTAACAATGTTTAATCGTTCATATTATTTTATTTCTTTGTATCATTTCTATAAACTGTACTCCTTTATTATTATTATTATTATTATTATTATTATGATTTATTATTATTATTATTTATTTGAAAGGACTATTTATTATAGTGATTTAAATTAATGACCGAAGAAGAAGGTATTGGGAAAATTATTAGCGTGGTCCGCGTCGAACATACTACGATCGATCGATCCGCCACCGTCGGTCGGTCGGTCGTCCGGTTTTCCATTCGTCTTTTTTGTCTTTTTTTGTCGGGAGGACACATCACTGTGCGAGTGCACTTGGCAGATGATAAAAATCTTACGATAAAAAATGTTTGGTGACTTGACGAAATGCGCGATCCACTGTGCAAGTGAGTGAACGTAAAACAATCAACGAATGTAATATAGTGTGTATATCACTTGTTCTATAGATATCGATTAGTTTAATCGATATTATTAACACATATGTATACATACATACCATCTTATGTTTAGAAGGTCAGCTCGAGCTTAATCTTCTTTGGAATTCTCGCCTCACGAATGAATATTCTTCCGACACACTACTTGAAGAAACAGTCGGTGATGGATGATCTTTTGGGTTCGGCCTCCATCACCATCACCATCACCATCGAAAGGGGGCAGAGCGAAAGAAGTCACCGGGGGAAGACACGCATCTTCTCAAAGAAACAGTTGGGTCATACATACATAGATCCTTCGGGTTTGGCTTCCATCATCGATCATCATCATCATCATCGAAAGGGAGGGGAGGGGGGAGGAAAAGTGGTTCCAGAGAAGCCTACTCCTTCCCTACTCTCCATATTTATCGAGTAGGTAGGTGATGATGATGATGATGCGAAGGTCCCATCGAGGAGGAGAGGTGTAGAAAGCAATGGTCGGAGAAGAATCCGAAACAATAATTGCAGGCTCAGAATAGAACAGAATGAATGCTTTACATGGCCAAGGCTTGGGGTGGGGTGGGGATCTGCTGCGGCTTCGGATGAAGGTTAGAGTGGCACGAGTTCCTTTGCTGATGATCCACACACCATCCTTCTTCTTCTTCGGTTGGCTCTGTTTGACGTTCGATGTGATCATAGTGCGGTGATAAAACAGCGAAGCATGCATGCATTTGGGCCTTCGCTCCGCGCCTTGTATTATTGTTTCGCCAAATAATTAATTGTACTCCGCCAACAATTTATTATGAGGTGTTTGTTTCTTGTCTAATAATTGTACGGTTTCCTGACTAACTACCCATCTAATAATTACAACATGCAATTAATCTACAATAGTACGTGCGTCTGGGATTTGGATTAATCTACAATTAATCGATTGTGATTTGATATTCTTTTTCTACTTGTCATGACACTGCACGTGCGTCTGGGATTTGGATTTGGATTTGGGTTCTGCGGCCTCCGGCAGCACACGTTACCATGGGTCATATAATCTACAATAGTACCACCAGTAAACTGAATTCCCAAGAACAACATCTCACAAAACTCCTGAAACACACAGTAATGATGTAATCACACGAGTCCAAGATTGAAAAGATGCTGTTAATAGGATAGATAGACACTCTACGTTGACCAAAAGCCTAAGAGAGTAACCCAAAATCCTCGTCGACTCAGTCCATGCAAAATCTCACCATACAACACTTTTTTTGGGAAGCCTCTGTTCATCCAAAGAGTGCATCCAAGTTCACTAAATAGACTCAACAAGTCATGTGATTAGGATGCAACCGAAAATGAAGAATCACAAACTCAAACAATCATCGACCATTCACATGCAGAAAAAGTCACCAACAATCATCTCTTTTGGGCAGGAACAAAAAATATAAAAAGATACATTCTACTGTACAATATCAGCAGCAAACGATCTGACGGCAGAATCAAAAGTGCTACATCTACCAGAGTCGTCAGCCAAAATTTATGTCCATTTGAAAGAATAAAGCCATGGAGCACTCCAAGACAGCATCTCATCTCAATGACACTTTTACATTATTTAAGACAAGAATTGGGTCCCACCCATTTGTCACAGGAGAAGGTTTCTTTCTATCACTAACACTACACACACAGCAACCAGGTACACAAGGCATTCTCATGTTGATTCTTAAAGGTATATCAATAAGAGCAAAACCGAAGTCAATTGAAAGCATTTTACTGAGGAGAATCCTCTTCGTGGTAGGGTCAGCTTACATATTTCTACAACATGCACTTGAAGTGCTCCAAATCCATTTTCGACATAAATCACGAGGAAAGGTAGTACCTCAATGTTATATTGGGCATGAAGTATACCAAGATGATCTAGCCAGCTTGTCCATCCACATCAGTGACTGTTGCAACTGGTTTTTCACTTATGACTTCAATAGCATCCTGGACATTTTCTCTCTCTGCTTGTGCTGAAGCAAAACAAGCATTTGCATGAGCATGTATATTCTTGCAAGCCAATGTCGCGCATCAACAAGACACTGACTAATAAAAGATAAAGAGAAAATAGAATGTCAAGTTTCTACTGAGGCTGCAGTTGGTTTGGGGTTAAAAAGGATTAAACTGGCCAAATGCTCAAGATTAAGAAGAGTCAAATCAATCATGTCCAATAAGTTTACAGTATAGGTTAAACTTAATCATTTTCTTTGATGTCCTAGATAATTGGGTTAGTCAGCTACATTAGAAATCAAACAAAAAGGCGTCAAAATTAGTTTCTGGTGCGAATGGATGAAGATTACCTGAAATGTTGATGCTGTGATCCTCGACAGGTGCAGCGTTACCCTTATCTTCTGGTTTGTTTAGAGAACCATCGACTGTTGATGGATCAAGATTACCAGGAATGGTTGTGCTGCAACTCTCTCTGAGTATCCCATCATTTTTGTCTTCGAAATTGGTGTCTGGAGAAGCATCAAGTGTTGATAGGTGAAAGTTACCAGCAACATTTGTGATGTCGCTTTTGTCTTGGAGACTACTGTCTCGAGAAGCATTACACATTGATGGATAAGGACTAGCGGCAAGGCATGTGTTGCTGCTCTCGTCTTGGAGATTTGTCTCTAGAGAAGCATTGGACATTGATGGTTTAGGGTGGCTAGGAATGTCGCTATTCTCTGTGAGAATTACATCACTGTTGTCTTCGAGATTGACATCCAGAGAACCATCAGACATCGGTGGATGAAGGTCTCTGGGAAGGCTGGTGTTGCTATGCTCAAGTACTGCTGCATCATTTTTGTCACGGAGATTGGTGTCTAGATAAGGCATTGGTGGATGAAGGTAACTGGGATTATTTGTGCTGCTGTTCTCTGTGGGCATTGCATCACTCGTGTCTTGTAGATTGGCATCTGGAGAACCATCAGACATCAGTGGATGAAGGTCACTGGGAAGGCTGATGTTGCTGTGCTCAAGTACTGCTGCATCGTTTTTGTCAAGGAGATTGGTGTCTAGATACGCATCAGACATTGATGGATGAAAGTTACTGGGATTATTTGCAATGCTATTCTCTGTGCGCACTGCATCACTTTTTTCTTGCAGATTGGTGCCTGGAGAACCATCAAGGTTACTGGGAAGGCTTATGTTGCTATGCTCGAAGACTGCTGTATCATTTTTGTCAAGGAGATTGGTGTCTAGATAAGCATCGGACACTGATGGATGCAGGTTACTGGGATTATTAGTGCTGCTATTCTCTGTGGGCACTGCATCACTTTTTTCTTGTAGATTGGTATCTGGAGAACCATCAGACATCAGTGGATGAATGTCACTAAGCTCGAGTACCGCTGCACCATTTTTGTCAAGGAGATTGGTGTCTGCATAAGCGTCAGATATTGATGGATGAAGGTCACTGGGATCATTTGCGCTGCTATTCTCTGTGGGCACTAGATCACTTTTGTCTTGTAGATTGGTCTCTGGACAAGTACTGGACATTGATGGATGAAGATCAACAGGAATGTTTGTGCTGCTACTCCCCATGAGTACTGTATCACTTTTGTCTCGAAGACCGGTGTCAGGAGAAGCAATGGACATTGATGGATGAACATTAGCTGGGGTGTTTAAATTGCTATTTTCTACTGGTAGTGCATCCGTTTTGTCTAGTTGCTTGGAGTCTGGAAAAGCATCAGGGGTTGATGGAAAATATCTAAGCCGATAACTTAAAAGTGATGGCCCAAAAATGCTATACTTCCCTGCATTGCTGAAAGCGATTTCTGCATCAGCACGTCGCTTAAATACTACTACCACACGGTTGTTCTTCTGCTGCACTTCTGTTGCTGCTTCTTTTAGGGGTCCATAACGACTGAAAATTCTGATCAGATCAGTCTCAGAAGGAAGAGAACTTGATCCATTAAAATTCAAAACCAATGCAGTTGGCATGAACTCATCAACCATCTTCTCTTCCACACTAATTATTGGCCTATCTATTGGTGCTGCTTGCCTTATATTGGGAACTATCTTTCCAACATGAATATGTTCTGCACCTTGCAGAACAGGAACCAGTACAAGAGTTGATGACGTTTGTCCTGAAGACTTCCTCTTCTTTCTCTGACTCCGAGTTTGGGCTTCTCCTTTGCTTTTGGCAGGGCCACTGTGAGAAATCAAGTCAGACCAGTAAGAGTCCTGCATGTGATCGAGTTCTGTCATCTCCAACACAGAAAACTGACTGTCAACTTTCCTTTTCCTACCCCTTCTACCCCCAGTTTTCTCGGGATGCTTCTTTTCACTATAAGAAGTAGAAACACAATAGTCCCTAACTTCAGTAAAGAAACTGATTATAACAGATAAGCAATTGTGTCCTTTCACAGGATCCATTGCTGCTGAGCATAGCTGTGATAACATTTCATCAGAAGAGTAATCTTCCCAATTTTCTTTCTTATCTCTTGGGCTCTGCATATTCACATCACTGAAACCATCAGAAACAAAAACATCAAATATACTATCATCCTTGGATACATTCTTCAGAGATGCTTCACTATGACCCTTAAGGATAGGCGGAGCCCCAGTAAGCTGGCTTGCAACACGACGGATGCATTCACCAATCTTAAAAGAACTGCTAATAGCTAATGATGGTAGCTTATTTTGCAGATCTCCTAATGAGTCTAGCCTTTTTTTCTTACCTTTCTCTGAGTCAGATGAGTCAGAGTCAGTAGCCTTGCGCTTCTTGTTAGAATAAAGTGAATCTGATTCATCAACTTTTATTCCAAACTCAGTATTTGCACCATTTGCATGCTGAGAACATTCAACCTCCATCAGCTCAGATAAGTTCTTTTGTTTTTTGCCATCCTCCAATACATTCTTTTGCTTAGCCATGGAGCTCCACCTTCCTCGTGATTTCAGTTTTCCAAACATCATTTCTGAGACAATAGGACCTGATTGCTCAATGGTAACTTCCATTATCCCTTCCGATTTAGAGTCTGAAATGTCAGCATCATTTTCACTTAATCCACTAATGAACTTGAAAGAAGGAAGTTCAGGATAACCTTTAGACCTGAAAAATGCCTTCAACTGAGCATTCACTATCACAAGCTCTAGACTATCAGTCCCACAATCTGGGAACTTAGCTAAAGCCTTAACATACTCGAGAAGTCTGCCAGGTTGAAAATAGCTTAAGATAGCTGACCTGTCAACATTACAGCCATTGCTATCTTCACGAATCCCAGCATTCTCAACCTTTTGGTCACTACTATTGGCATTAGCTGCTTCAGGGAAACAGGAACAAGTCATTCCCAACCCCATGCGCCTTGCAACCTCATCCAATGCCCCATCGATGGCATCCACAAATACATCTGAATTGCTCTGTTTTTCCATCTGTGAGAAATATGTCTCAAAATGCTTCAATTGGGATTCATCACACCAAGCAAATGTCTTGTCTCCAAAATAGGCTACAAGAAAGTTGTCCTTCTTTTGATGTCTTAAGGCTAAGTCTGATGCATCTGATGGATCATAAATTTGGCCAGGCCACCAAGGATGACTCTTGACTTTACCCCAGACTAGATCAGATGTGCAGAAACTATCCTCGTCCTTAGAAGGCAAGTAGTAACAAGGATGTTCATCACTATTTTCAACAGAAATATTAGGTCTTGTGGCCACATGTTCTACTGCTTGCTTGTCTGTGCCTTTTGAGGTCTCCTGTTCATCAACCACCATTCTCTCATTATCATGTGTACCAGCATCAGGACTGACGTTCAGTATACTTCCCCCTAGAACAAACTCCTGATCTGCTTCTAAATTTCTACCTGTTTCCACATTTTGGCAGAATTCAGTTGTTGGAGATTCATCTTCTTTACAAACATTGTACTCTGTCACCATGTTTTGAAGACTCCCAGGATAACAATTTTCTCCAATATCATTTGTAAAATGATTGCTAGTGGCCAAAGAACTAACAGTTTGGGATTCTGTCTCCTGACTTTCGTTGACAACAACATGAGCAAATTCAATGCCTGAGGGTACATTCTCAATTTGAAATGATTCAGAAGTCCTGGACATGCTGATTTCCACAGACAAATTTACATCCTCCATAAAAGTTTGAGATTCTGTCTCCTGATTATCGTAGAGTAAGTGAATGTCTCCACTGTCTGTTTTTACAACTTGAACATTTGCTGCTGTATCAGGCCCAGTACTAACCAAATCACCGACATCTAGAAGATATTCACCCAATGGATTTTTACCCAAGATGTTTACTTCTTTTGGATCAGTCAGGTCTGAATCTCTTTTATCATCACTTATTTTATCAGTTTTAGAGCGATCAACAAGCAGAGGATCCACCTTCCGTAATTCTTTCTCATGGATATCATTTTCTTTATCCTGTATATTCTGACTTAAGGATGCAAAAGGCATCTCTGAGAATGAAGCTCTACCTCCATCAGTATCCAGCAGGGACAGTCTACTGGCCTCTGGTTCCCTGTCCAACTCCTTAGACTCATTGTACTGATTGATCGCCACAGTCAGGATATCTTCAGTTTCATCAACTACAAAAGAAGACTCAACAATAAGTTCTTCATTCTGATCAGTATCGCCAGGTCTAAGAACACCTTCTGATTCATGAAGATGTTTATCAACTTCAGGATGATCCACTGCCTCATTTGTCAAATTTTGGTTCTCCTTTACAATAGATAGACCATGCCCAGGGAGTTCATTTCCAATGCCAATCTCCAGAGCATCGACCTGGGTTCTTCTCTGACCACGTGTTCCCCCAGAGCTTTCAGCTTCCACCGAAGCAAGAGTAACAAGTGAATCAGATTCAGGAGCCCCCATTGCACATCTTGCATCTAATGCATTAGCTCCCAGGTCCACCTCTGTAGGTTCCAGATGCATGTCAACAAGATCATGACTAATCACCTGACTTGCAATCTCTATACCAGATATACCCTCTCCAGCAAGTTCTTTTCTGTCACTTTCCGCAACCCCAACCTCTATGTCTCCCTGATCTGCTACACCATCCGGCTTTCCAGCTTCCAACCCTACAACATTCATGGAAGAGTCACACCCTGACAGATATGCTGGGTTAGCAAAACCAGCTTTCAGTTTCTCTTCATCAAGAGAATTTTTCTCAAGTTCAGAAACTATGGATCCCAAAGCACTCACTTCAGGTTGCAGCCGTCCATCAACAATCTTGTTCCCATTTTGAAAAGATAATTGTTTCTCTTTAACTTCAGTTTGATTGCTGATCTCTGAAACCCCATCCTGGATAGCCCCTGGGTCTGATGTATCCACTGACATTTCAACATCATTCCTGTCCATAGCAGCAGTAGTCAGTGTTGGCACACTCTCCACAGTACATTCTGCATTAACCATGCTAACTTCAAGTTTACGAGTGCAACTGGAGCCAACTTCCATCTCTGATGATGATAAATCCAGAACATCCAATTTATCCTGAAGATGCTCATCAATTGAATCACAGTCCACTGCACCATTCACCACATTCTCTTCCTTCTCTTTCTGAGATAGATCATCCTCCACAAGCTCAGTTCTGTTCTCATTCTGCACATAATTATCCTTTTCTCCTACAACTGCTTCATTTTCAAGAAAATGAGATCCATCAACTGTGACCTCATCAAGATTAACAGCAATCGTTGTTCTTGCACCCCCAGTAACATTTTCTATCTCCAAAACATCCATTTGTGCCTCTCCTTGACCTCCAGATCCATTTGCAGCTATCAAACTACTTTGGGTTTCTTCATCTTCTGTGGTAGCAGTTTCACCCTCCCCAAAATTACCACCAGCCATCATATCAATCTCCAGGTATGGTTTCTTTACTGAAGAATCAAATTTCTCAACAGTTTCATCTTCATTTCTGGTTTTTTCAAACTCGACTGGCTTGATCCTTCCTGGTACAGTCACAACCTCTTCAGTCACAGCCGTTTCAACAGCAGACACCATTGTGCTCCCTGCCTCGACCGCAGCACATTCCAGCTTCTGATCACCTTGGCATCGGTCAACCAAGGAACGGCTTCCCACCTCATCTTCCACATCGTTTTGCTTCTCCACCCAAATCTCTATATCTCGTCCTACGTCAGCGGCACCACCACAACCAACGACCTCAACCCCAGCTTCCGTCACTTTGTTAGCAGCTGTCACGCCATCGTTATCTGCTGCGACAACCATTGTGGCGTTCTGACCGCCGCACGACGCATCTCCCACCTCTGTCGGACTCGAATCCCCGCCATCCGAATCAGCCAAACACTTGCCGTGTCCATCGCCTCCAGGATCTGAAGCCGGCTCCGCTGCTGCGTCCGTACTTTCTCCCTCCTGCTCCCCGGCGTTCAAGTCGAGGCCTCCGGTCTGCTCCGCTGCCAGCCTCGAAGCCATCGGAGGAGCAAAACCCTAGAGATTACCCCCTCCACCTCTTCACAAATGGCCTAAGCTATCGACATGAAAACAGAAACCCTAAGAACTTCCTGTTCACAAAACAAGACCCTAGAATTCGATATAGATCAAAGAGCGACGGAGAAGGAAGAATTGAGAAGAGGAATCTTTCGAGGGCAAATTACCTGGATTTTGTTTGGCGTCGCGGTGCAGAGGATCGGGATTTTGGAGAGATCGGAAGGGGAAGAGCGGGGCGAGGAGTGGTCGCGGCTTCGGATCAATTATTCCGAGGGGCAGAACCGGGAAACGATTTCATGTGTCCACGGGCTTACCTCTCTCTCTCTCTCCTCTCGCTCTCTCTCTCGCTCTCTTTACGAGCTGCAGCTAGCCGAGGCCGTGCGATCTGACCACCTGTAGTGTGCTTACCTCCGTCTTCTGAGGAACCACTTGAGACACGACGGGCATTTCCGCTACGATGTGTAATGGCCGTTATTTTCATTTGTAACGCTTCGTCATCGAAATTACCCGTCATCTCTCGAATGTGTCGGTGACATTAATATCCATGACAGTCATTTGACCATTAATCAAGATTATGGACCTCCAAGTCCGGATGATCTTTCATGGATTTTATTTCACACCTTGGGTGATTTATTGTAGTAAAATACAATGAGATAAAATAAAGATGATTTTTCCACTCAAACTACGCATAGATATCGTAATTAGTATTAGTGGTGCAAGAAAAAAGAAAGAAAAAAAAAGGAAATACAATAAAAACTTTGCTAGAAATTATAAATATAGACTGACTGTGTGTTGTACTTTGTAACTCACGTTTGACAGATTATAAAGCCAACGTATTTTATTTTAGATGAAACAAAAAAAATCAAAACCAGTAAGTATGTCCATTTCGATTATTTGTTATATTACAATTAGTTTGTGATAAATCTTCCAGACTAAAAGGCACAATTGAGTCATAACTCGCATCCAATCTGATGCTAAAAGAATCATTTCCAAAATATCACCGTGCATGATTAATTAGTGTCATCGATCAAATAACAACTACAAATCATGACACCAATAAGATATTGTAATTAAGCATGAACCTAAAAGAAATTAGACCTATGAACATTTTGCTTGAGTTCGATCCATAGGATTTCGTTTATTACACGTACGATCAAGTACGCACCAACAAGTATCCATCTCAAAAGATTCCTGATTGCAGCACCCAAAAAACGAAAAAAAAAAAAAAAGTTGCTGAAGAGCACCATCCGGATATGCACAGCCGGCGCGGTCTATCCAACTTGTCTAGCTCATCATGCTTCTGAGCTGATGATGGATTTCTACAGAAGAAGCTTCAACTCGCTCCAAAGATAACATGGGAGTATATACCAAATGAGGGCTGCTTTACAGGGGAACCAAAATCGGACAGCTCACTCAGGAACATGTTCAGTCTTATCCATTGCCTTCTTCGCTAGCTCGTATCCAGCAAAATTCATCGCACCAAGAGGAGCAATCCAGAAGAACCTCGGAACCGCTCCCTTGAAAAGGCCCAGAGGACCCTCCTTACGAAGAATGGAGAAAGCCACCATTTGCATCGATACTGGCAAGCCCTGTGGTGCCGTCATCATTCGCGTCTTCATCACATCAAAGGGAGTGGTGACCACAGCTGCAAGCCCACCGGACAAAGCCCCCACTGCGACGGTCTCCCAAGGTGCCAGGTCACGGTTAAGAAGGTTCTGTGCAACCTATCAAAGCAATCAAAATCAAACATGCATATTATGCAGAACAAATTTCAGTCTAAGAACACATTCCTAGAAGTGACCAAAGCGTGATTTTTACCAAGACAACAGCAATCAAGTTCTGAAGTAGTTGGCAAATGAAATTCACGACAAGTTTGTACTATGGTCAGTAATCAAATGAAATTTTAAATATATTAATTCATACAGAAGACTAGTTTAGATGCAAATAATGTAATGAATGATGTATCAGGAGTCCATATGTGAGATCAAGCACTTTGCCTGCAACATCATTGTAAGAGGAAAATTGTTCTATCGAGCAACAATAAGCCACCTTGTAATTCCTCTAGTCAAAGTGTTGGATTGTCTTAAAGGTACTTGAATGTAACAACTAACAGCATGAAAGTGAGTTTCAAATGCTTTTTTTTCTGAAAATTGATATGCACAATATAAGGCCCTAAGCTACTCTTTCGATAAGGTACAACATAAATTGAATCAGAAATACCGTAATTTTGACAACTGCAGCAGCTAATTCTGATCAAGCAAATGGTTAAAAAATATGAAATATCAACCATAATCAAGTTTCAAAAAATAAATTTAGAGATACATCAGCCGACTAGAATCAATCCCTATCATGTTTGCATTAAAGGAAGACCATCAAATACGGGCGAGCAATTAAAAGTACTCAACAAGTCTATATGCTAACCTTTTTGGATTCTGCATATAGGCACATTCCAGCAACATAAAAAGGGACCTCACGGCAAAGTGTGGCACCGGTACCACGAAAGAAACCTTTCAAACCATCTTGATGTAAGGTACCTACAATTGCCTCTCCTACATTATCAAAGATGCCTGCTTGTAGCCGCTGCTTCAAAACCTCGCAAGGGATTCGAACTGCTGTTCCCAAGATTGTGCTGCAAAAGGATGCCATAGATTGCACCTACATACGAATAAGTTCTATTTTCTAAGTCTGCATTAGCAAGTTTATCCTTGATGGATGTTTTTTCTACAAGAAACAAGAATTATTGTTTCAATCAAAATACTGGGAGTGAGATTTAATGCAATTTCTTATTGTAATACTAATACATAGGTGAGAAGGGACAAACAAAGGACCAATGCAAGTGGCCTCATAAAAATAAGTTTTTGGCTGAATCTAATCCTCATAAGAAAGAAAAAGAATATGTAAATATCCATATTACCTGAAGCTCTTGGAGTGTTGGTGCAACATTTATTAGCACAAGCTTGCTTGCTTCAAAGATACCAGTCCTCAATCCATGGCTGTAAAGAAAAATAAAGATAATTTGTCTTCAATCACAATTAACACACAAGAAAAAACCTCCAACCTTGAAAACTGCCCAAGGATTGCTGGTATTGAACCCCTGTATAATCCACGAAGTCCAATTTCTGGAAGCTTTGACACGAGCTCTGGGAATGAAAGGGTTGATGCTTGTACACGTGTCTGATAAAGTACAAATATAAAACAAGTACAATAAATTACATGATAGAAGTAGTGGTAAATTAGAATCAAACAAATGGCATTGAAGATAAATACTTGATCTCGTGATCATATTGTGGTGGAAAAGCTTGCTAATTCTTTTAGATTCTCTTGCTCATAAAATAATTACTTCATGAAGTACTTTAAAAAATACCACTTGCTGAATTCATTAATAAGTGTGGAATGTACCAATAATCCAATTGGCATGGTAAGTATGCTTTCCCAATGGGTGATTAGGTGCATGATCCGAAACCAAAGTTCAGCCGCACATTTTCAAGGTATCTCTATGTGAGCATGACAATCAAATGAACAAACTATACGGATAATCTGTGGATCTTTTTTTGCATAATAATGCCATGTCTTGTATGAAGTATATATTCAATTTGAAACCTCATGCTAAAAATCTTTCTTCCTTTTTTATGCAACCTTAAGCATAACAGATATAAGTTAATCTGTACAGGTTAATTTATTTTGACTTCTTTAAAGTGTGCTTTACATGGTGGTGTATGCTTCTACTTTCTGCAAAGTGACGAGGCAAACCACTCAGCTGGAATTAAAAAAAAAAAAGAAAAAAAAAACAAAAGAAGGAACATAAAAGAAGTGATAACCCAAGCTGCTTTGTTGATGCAAAAAACATCTTATCAGCTCCCTCAGTGAGAAAAGGCTCCCAACAAGCTGATGTCTGGTAGCATTCATGTCTCAAGTATCTCCATTAAAACATACAAATCAAGAGCTATTGATCTATTTCTGTTGGGCTTCCAAGATGACAAAAAGCTTCCATGTGGGCAGAAGTTACACCAAATTCCTACCAAGATGTTTCTGCTTCACCTTTCAACAACTTTCCTGTTGAATTTAATTACATAGGAAACTTTATCCAAAGTTTTATTTGATTCCAAAAATTGTTACAGCTTTCTATCAAGAACCCCATACATGCAGCCAATCCCCTATATCTAGAACCTTACAGCTTTTATATGCGGTTGGCAACAGGATTTTCCTTTTTAACAGAAAGTAGAAGTATACGCCACTTATGTTAAACAGACTTTAAAGAAATTTAAAAAAATTAATGTAGCCAACCCCATCTATCTAGAACCTTACAGCTTCTCCCGACAGAACATGCCACTTTAAATTAGAAGCATATGATTCAAATCATTTTTCATCAATCAAATATGGAACTCAGTGTAGGTAGTAATTTTGCCAACATAATCATGACAATGGGAATGTTGCTAGAAGAAGAAACAAGAAGAATGACATTTTTCTCAAATGGGTCCATGATGTGAACTTCTATAAGTACTTAATCTATCACCAAGTATCATTTCCAGCAGATGATTTAATACAGCAACTTACCACACAAGTTATATTATAATAGCCATAGCCTGACATGCAAAATGACCTAATTGAAGGGAGAAAACTCTTGTTTGATTATCTAGAAAGTAGAAACCCTCTTTTTTTCTGGATAGTAATAGAAATTCAAGCAAACTTGAACCAGAGTAAAAAAACCTGTCAGTTATGAATATCAGCTCTTGTAAATGAAATATGAACAACTTTACTTCAGATCCAATTGACTGAGATCATTCCTCCATATAGTTCAGAGGCATGGATTCAGATAATACCAGCCATGGGTAACACAAAAATACTGATTGGTATGCTAAAAACACAAAAGAAAGAAAACCTCAAGTTAAAAATTTGTAGTATTTAAAAATTTCCTGTATGACAATTTGTTTCTTGAACTAGTTTAAACTGGGCAATTCCAGGAACTGGAGATGGCATGATTTATATTCTAGTAAACTTGTGCTATTAAGTAGGTTGAAACAGTTACCTTCATTGTATCAATAGGATGCATTATAGAAGTAGAAAGTGCACAAGCAAGACCTCCTGCCAAAGCAGACTTTAGAACATTTCCAGTGGATATCTCTACTGGTGGGGGAACAGCTACCACTGTAGCTGCTTCAAACCAGATGTTCCTGCAGATATGAAATTGAGAGCAAAGTCCATCAACCGTGCAACTAGGAACTGACCTTTTGTAAATCACTGCAGAGTAGCAAAACGATAAATTATAGTTTATAAAACTATAAAACTTACCTTTTCATATAAACCGACCTTGTTCAGATCAAGGTTCGCAATACCGTACCGTACCGGAGTTTCGACCTGGGCTCGGTATCGGTACGGTACAGTATACCGCTCGGTACACCCAGGTGTACCGAGCGGTATATTCAGGCGTGCCGAGCACTGTAGCAGTGCTATAGTGATACAATACTGATACAGTACCGGACCGGTAACAGGCGGTCCGCGTACCGGAAGCCTGTCGGACCGGTACTGCAAACCATGGTTCAGATTATAAATATGATTACACATAAAGTCTATCAATCAGGTAACCAAACACAGAGATTTGAATTAAATGATCATGCAACAAAATGAGTTCGAGGAATTTGCCTCATATAATTATCATATATCAAGAGTTTCCAAGATTGAAACTATGAACTTAGGAACACGTTGCCCTTTATGTTGGTAATGCTTCTACAAGTACAAGAATTTAGTTCCTCATAATTTTGCCTTTGCATCTTCCCAAGTGTCCAAATTAACAAAGCATTGGCTAGTACAATCTGGATTCTTACATCTATCACAATGCATCCACAAAGGGAACTTATTGATACCTTTGATCTTGGACAAAAAAAATTCAGTTGAGAGACGCGGATTTTTTCGCCTTCAAACTCTAGAACTACCAAAATTCTGCATAGCATATGGAAATAATTGTCACATATAGTTCATAAATTCTCTGCTACCAGTTCTCGTATTTCTTTTTTCTTCCTGCCATCAGGCATGGCATACAATGCCAGCGAGCCAAATCATATCAAAACAGTACATTACTCCCCTCTACTGGGTTTTTTGCGTCTACTCCAAAGAAATTTAACTATGAACTTCAAAATCAACGAAAATCAATTACTGGCCTTTTTGAATTGAATGGCAAGACCAAAATGAAAGAATCTTAGATGTCTGTAACATCCTGAATAAATATGTAATCATTCAGCAAGTAAAGAATTATAGATGCCTGTAAAATCCTAAATAAATGTATTAAAATTCAGCAAGTTACTAAGTTAAAAGACTTCTGTTATATTAATAGATACGTTTTTGAAAGACGTGATAAATTAAAAGTATTTCTTAGACAGTCAGAGGCATTCAAGTTCTAAAGGTATCATAAACAAATAGAGTAGCTCAACTGCTCAAGGCTATTGGTTGTGTCAAGAAAAATCACGTCATGGAAGATGAAGAAGAAAATCTCAGAGGTGATAAAATTCAGCAAAATGAAGACATCACACAACAATACAGAAAACGAAACATGGGATAATCACCTGACATTAACAGCCGAAATATTGACTCAAAGAACATGATATGGATGTCCTATCTAGAAGCTAGTATCTGCACAAACATCTGTATTAAGTTTGAGTCTTCATATGATTGTTAACTGTGCCATACCTAGGATCATCTTCAAGCCTTTCTGAAGGAAGCAACAGCATGAAGTTGCGGAAATGACTATATGAAATTGATCCCTCACTGTCTACATTGAGAGAGCGCATCATAGCAATGGCATTATCTTCACTAGCAGGAAGACCTGCACTTCTTAGTGATGTCAAAATCTGGTTCTTTTGGAGTGTTCCAGACTTGCTAAGACAAAGGGTTGTGTAAGCTCGAAGAATTTTTGGCTCCTTCTGCTCCATCAAGGACAAAAACTGTTTCCACCCAATTGACTTTGCAAACAAGTAGCTTCTTGTACGCCGCAAAAAATCCTTGGCGTACCTCCTTGGCAAGTTTCTCTTTCTCATTGCAATTTCAAGGTCTTCGAGGTTGAGCTGACCATCACCATCTCTATCCAACTCCTCAAAAAACCGCCTTCCTGCAGTAAAAAGAAGGAAGAGACATGAAACCCAGATGCTGCTTAAATCTCACAGAATATCTAAACCAACTAATAGCCTGTAATTATGACCATGAAAACAATATATTTTCACAAGTCTTCGAGGTTGTCAACAAATATACACTAACATAAAATTATTAGCAAAGATAATCTTCACAGGTTGAATCAGGAAAGCAATTGCAATATATATGCTAAAAGATATTTTAGTATCAATAGGGCTAAGTCCTATTCTTAGCCAACTTGGCCTGCAACCCAAAAAGAGGACAATCAAGAAAGAAACAGCAGTTTGATCCAACTAGAAATCAAATGACAACTAACCACTGGGAACTATTCAAAGCACAAAAATGTAGCAGGAAATAAAAGAAAGAAAAAATAGAGAAATACGATAAATTAGGAAAGCTATTAGGGAACTGGAAGAAACCTAATATACTTAGCGTATGGGTACTTCAGCTCATAAAAAGACGTGTAAGCCTCTTATAACATCAAAGACTGTTCCTTTTTCTTTTCTTTATTACAGAATATTAAGTTATCTTTTTAGTTTGATTAATCTCTTAGAAGTCTATATCTCTCAGTAGAGAAGTAGCAGATAGGGGTGTCATTCCTAATGGCTTAACAGACTCTTCAAACTGGTAGACACCTGCTGACAAGTGCTAGATGGATTACAGTTGGCATAACAAATTTGTAGGAATTTATCTTGTACATTCAACTACATGTCTCTTTCTCTCTCTTGCTATCAAGACCATATGGTGCTTTAACAGACAATATTATCATGCTTAGAGGAGATAGCTTTATTAACAAGTTCAACCTCTAAATTATCTATAGCTTCGTAAATCAGTAAGAACCGTCCTTTAAATTCAACTGCACAATGTCTAGGTGATATTTTCCTTATGAAGTTTTTCACACGTGAAATATTGACAGACAAATTTATCAAGATTACCAGAAACACTTAATCGGGCATGTATCATGGGAATTGCACTTAAGAGTGTATTGGTTACTTTTGTACCAACCCAATGTCCTCATGAGCAGGAAATTCAATGAACATGCTTTTAAAGTCACACATATATAAACTTTTAAATTTGTAGCTATCAGGGATTGTTCGAAAAAGTTTAATTTCTTGTTAAAGGTTGGCCAAATTGAAGAACTTTATTATGGTGCATATCATTTTGTGTGGAAACCCACCAGAGCAGGTTGCACAAGAATAAGATAATAAAATTGAGGCATCGGTTCCATGATATGATAAAAAAACACAGTCCAACTGTGAGTCTGTGACCACTAAAATGGTTATATGGTCAAATAAGAAATACTTATCTTAGTATTTACCTTCGACCTCAGCATAACGGAAGAAGTCCTGAACTGAGAACAATTTCTTCTTGTCAGGATAGTCAGTTGCAGACCTCCCCAGCTGGGGGATGAACTCGATCAACTCGGTCAAAGAAACAGTGGAAAGTGTTGATTTTAAGCGCTCAACATTTGACAATGGAATGTTCAATAATCCACTGGCAATATTCTGTGGGGGGCTACTGGCAGTGTCTTCCTTATCACCACTGTTGGCATGATTCTCGTCCTCGGCTTTTGCGGATGGTGTGTCTTCCACGAAGTTAGCTGGTGCCCCTCCAACCCTTGCAAAACTCAGATTCGAAAGGAATCCATCAAAATCTGCCTTCTTTCCATTAATTAACCCGTTGATCATCTTCAAGTGCTCAAATTGTGGAGCCCCGGAAGACTTGGAAGCCACTGGCTGATTACATATCTGAGGGCTGCTGCCCTGGCAAGGCAAATTCAACATTTGAAGATTCTGAACCAAACTTTCCAATGCGATGCAAAGAATCAATTCGAGGGGCAACATTTCTCTGTCAGCCGAAGACGTTTTCTTGGATTTGTCCCAGAACACAATCTTGTATGGAGCTCTCTCGGAAGGTTTCCCATGCCAAGGCTCAGAGACGAAGTCATCGTCATGGCATTGGTCCCCAAAGCACTTCCTAAATGATTTAAGTGGCCTTGGAAATGCCTGCACGAAGCTGTTGAGCATGATCGACCAAGTGACCGCAAAGGGCGAGCAATCCACACAAGATCCATTCTTTTCCTCTTCGTCTCTACCTGTCTTGGATGAATTCCCTTCCCGGCCACGGACGCTGCCCCCGCGGGAAGCGTTTGGAAACAAAGCACCGAGAAGGCCCTGAATTGGGCTTCTTTTCCGCTCCTCGGAAGTCACAACCGTAGCCACCACATCATGGCCCGACTTCCTCTTCATCGATCCATGGCTTCTCTTCGGAGACTCCACATTATTGGATCTGTCCGTCGAGTTCAGCCAATGGGACTCCAGATCCTTGGCGGCGCGAAGGAACCCAGACTCCAGCGGGGAGAGCGCATCCCTGAAGGCATGGAGGATAGCCTCCACCGGATCCTGGCCGGAGACCATGCAGAGAGAGCCTCGTGGGTGATCCGATGCTAGGGTTTCCGCCGCCGCTGCCAAGGCGATCCTCGCGACCCGCTAAGGCCCGATGCTTCTCCAAGTGGCATCAATCTCCGAAACAGGGATCGAAGCCAAGCTAGGGCCTCCGCTCCAGGAACAACAGCTGAGACGAGGTCGGAAATGGCAGAGGGACGCTGAGGACAAGACGAGGCGAGGCGAGTTGATAGACGGAGATCAAGAGAATGGAGCAATATTCCACTGCTCGTTAAATCCACCGCGCACGAGGACCATGGCGGGGCCCACCGGTGTTAACGTGATTTTATCCATTCATGTTGGGTTGGGGCTTCAGTGGGTCTGCATTCCGGTCTCTCTTTGGTGGGAATGTGGTGTATGGATAACGCCTGCGAAAGCTGACGACGGAGCCGAGCAGGCCGAGGACGGGTTGTGTGGTGACGTGTCTCGTCTCGTCGGCTGATACGGCGTAGTACATCGACATCCCATGGCAGAATTATCATCGATAGTTGACACAGATAAGCAATGCTTGGATACATCATGTCGTATCTATCATATATTTTGTTAGCTTAACACATCCATCAAATAAGACGTTTAATAATCATAACGATAAGACAATTAATTATTACGAAGGCAATAGGCCTCACATACGTGAATTGTTCCACCGACCTTTCGTGATTCCCAAGTATGTCTTCGTTGTTGTTCGATCGAGATTAATACTTTCGTATAATAAATCGTCTCGCGAGTTAACTCCCACATCATGTGTTTTTTTAAGTCAAATAATTTTGACTTAAACATGGGATGGATGTTTATCGATCGAACGTACTCCTAATACAATTTTATAGGACCATCCTCGAATCTATTGTGACCTCACCCCACGTATTCAACAACGATCACATCGACGATGAGCATTCGCGTCGCACGAATCTTGAGGTTTGGATATCGAGATCTACTGCTGTTGTCTTGACTTGTTCCCTCTTCCTTTTCTTTTTTTCCGTATTAAATAAAACATATTATGGCTAACGGCATCAGTCGGATCTCTTCTCTCTCCCGCGAATTGGGTTCCATGTTTGGTCCTCAGCGCGGTCAAATGTGTCCTCACCCACCCGCCGCTCCCGGCGGAGCCACCCGTGCTCGTTGCCCGAAAAAGGTGCCTTTGTTTCTCCTTCCTTCCTTCCTTCCTTTGCTTTTGTGTCCCGGCAAAAGATATCCTCTTCGTGCCGACCCGCGTCCCTTGCTGGGATTTCGATCTCTCCCGGAAGGTCTTTCGAGTCTTTCCGGGGGCCCATCCGATCAAACCTCGACGCTTTGATGATCCGAAGTTTGTACAGAGCTTTCTGTTCCGCATTGGAGTTGGATTGAATCTGTTGGAAGATTTCAGGGCTCGGGTGCTGGAAAGTCTTCGATATATGTCGCCAATTGGATAATTACACATGCCTTTTCGGAGAATGTCACCGATTCGTTGATGGTGTTGTCTTAAACTTTGCTCGGGGATTTGTTGCGGTGGAGGAGAATCGAGAGTGGTGTTCTGAGAAATGAGTTGTTTTCCATGTTTCTCGAGGAGGCACTCCTCGAGAGAGGAAAGTAGTCTGGTCGCAGGTGTCGCCAAGGATAATGAGCTAACCAAAATGCCTGGTGAGCTTTGTCCTTGTTTAAGAGCATACCGCTATTGATGCATGTTAACGTGATTCTTGATTCTAGCAAATGATTGTGCAAAAAGAGAAGAAGAAAAAAAAAAAGAAAAGCTTTGTCAATCTTCTTTTAATTTTTTTTTGTCAAATAGTTCCAGAATGGTATAATATTGACATGATTAACTGAGAACATAACCATATTTTCATCACAGTATGATGAAAAGCTGTCTGGTATCAGAACATTGATATCCTCCTTACTAGTGCTGCTAGATGCATATAGATGCCAAAGAGCTGCATCAGCTTTTGGGAAGGCTCCAAAGCTTTGCCTTAACAGATGACTCTGGTGATGACAAGCAATTGCTTGTTAATGCTGGATCAGAAAATGCAAAGCTAGGTCGGTCAGAGTCACTTCGAGTCAGCCTGTCAGTTGAAGGTTATTAGCCTAATTCTTACCTTTATTAACCTTCCACTAATAAAACCAAATCAAACTTTAAATCCATCGAATGTTATTGGATGTAGGAAAGCAAAACTTTCTTTTCCTCTTGAGAGACATTTGTTCTGTAATCTCTCTAGTACTTGGGGACAATCTGCCTATCCGAGTGAATTGTCTGTCAAAATCGCTTGCCTAGCATGACATTATTAGTGAACACACACTTTGGGGGGTTATGCAGCCAAGAACACAACATCAGTCAGTCAGATACTACTTCTCCTGGCATTACTCTCTTATAGCTTTACTTGGATCATTTCACCATGCAGAGTATCCAACTCAGGAAGCCTCCACTGAAACAACCCAAAATGATGCTGGAAATGGAAATATTGCAGCACAAACATTCACATTCCGTGAGCTTGCTTTGGCTACAAAGAATTTTCGACCTGAATGCCTTCTGGGTGAAGGAGGGTTTGGTAGAGTTTACAAGGGTCGTGTTGAGAAATCCGGACAGGTAATGAAGTCTATCTTTCAGTGTATGAACTTTTTCTTGGCCTTTTTAAGATAACTCTTATCGAGTTGTATGACTTTTTCTCATAAGATTCTAATTCTTTTGGAAGTTAGATTGTAGCTGTTAAACAGCTCGACAGGAATGGCTTCCAAGGCAACAAAGAATTTCTTGTTGAAGTTTTGATGCTCAGTCTGCTCCATCATCAAAATCTAGTCAAGCTTATCGGATACTGTGCTGATGGTGATCAAAGACTTTTGGTCTACGAGTATATGCCTATGGGCTCCTTAGAAGACCATTTGCTTGGTACTGTCATTTGAGTAGCTTGGTTTATATCTTCCATCCATGCATGCATATAGTTGAGTTGTGGCATGTTGGACCTAATCACATATTTCATGTATTTGATTTTTCTTTTCATGAATTGAGCTTTTAGGAAGATTTATTCTAGTGTCCTGCCCTCTTCTATTCTATTATAATTCTTAGCAGGTCTAGGAAAATTTCACCATGTGTCGTAGGTTAAGGTAGCATAAACTGGTAACTTCTGAGGAAGTTCTTTCCTGTTATATTTGATTTATAAAGGAACTAATCCTACACCAAAACTTTTAGGAGTCTTCTTAACTTCAAAATTGACTCCATAGACTACTCGATATTGGTGCAAAAAGACTAGATACTTTTAAAATGACCTGCTCATCAGACTTCAATTATTTGCTGTGACTTCAAATAATAATTCTGCATAGTTAGAAAACCAGTAACAGTTTTTCAACCTTGCTTGTTCTTTTTACAGCTGCTAACACTCTGCTTTTGCTTGTTCTTTTTACAAGGACATGTGGGAAAAAAAAAAAGTAACAACTGTTTGAATTTGAAAAAATAAATCTTGATTACTCGGGGAATAATGAGAATATTTTTCTGATTCCAGACATCTCACCTGATCAGAAACCCCTCAGCTGGTATACTAGGATGAAGATAGCTTATGGTGCTGCTCAAGGTCTAGAGTATTTGCATGAGAAGGCCAACCCGCCTGTGATCTACCGTGATCTTAAGTCATCTAATATTCTACTTGACAAAGATTTCAATGCAAAGCTCTCGGATTTCGGACTTGCAAAGCTAGGTCCTATGGGGGATAATGTCCATGTTTCTTCCAGGGTGATGGGTACATATGGCTACTGTGCACCCGAGTATGCAAGAACAGGTCATCTGACCTTGAAGTCGGACATATACAGCTTCGGAGTTGTTATGCTTGAGTTGATCACAGGAAGGAGGGTCATCGACACGTCAAGGCCAACAGACGATCAGAATCTCGTCACTTGGGTATGAAATTATCAAGTCTTATCTTTTCTTGATGAAACTTGTTGTAGCTGATACGCATGGAAATCTTTGGAATCATCAAGTATCACATATATCATTGCTTCCTATCATGTTCATTGTTTAGATTATCCATCTCTTTACATAAACCAACTTGTCTTCTTGACAGGCAATGCCGATGTTCAGAGATCAGAAGAGGTTCCCTGAGCTAGTCGATCCACTTTTACGGGGGGATTATCCAGCAAAAGGCTTGAGCCAAGCAATTGCCGTTGCTGCAATGTGCCTCCAAGAAGAGGCCTCGGTTCGCCCGTTAATGACTGACGTCGTTATGTCACTGAGCTTCCTAACAACAGCATAGTCAGCTTAGCCCTACTTCATCTTCCAACTTCCCATGAACAGCAGAGAGCGCATATATTGGTCTGGTCGAAGCAGATGAGAAGGGTGCTGAGGGTTGCAGCTCTCGAGCTGTGGAGGCCGTGGCATCATTCCAGCTCAAGACATTAATGGGGATCCTAAAATGGAAGTGAGTCATTATGTATCCTATATACGGAGCTTGTTGCCTCTCTGATCGTGTCTCGTTCATCTTAGAACATGATCACAATGATCAGAGACACAGCAGCGGCATGTTGAGTATGATCATAGGGTATGTGTGAAAACCAGGACTCCTTTTTGTTCTTGCATCCAAGTATGAAGCATACATGTTCTCTGAACAAGGCAGCTTTTACCAGCTGTCTATATAAATCCATGAAGGCACTTGTTTTAGACTTTGTTTCATTTCCTGGACTTGCAAATTCATTGTGCATACAAACTTGCTAAAGCAGTGAATGCTTCTTTAATCTGTCAAGAACATTTGATGTTATTGTTTCAGCAATTATCATGTCAATAGGTAGAAGCAGTGGAACAATCTATATTGCAACAGTAGATGTCCAATAAATCTTTGAGCAAGGACAATTTATTTATGCAGATAGTAAATTGTCTGAAATGTCTGCTTCCTTTATATCTTTTGATCGAACAATGACTGCTTCAATGTGTCATGGAAAGCTTCATGTGGAACAACGCTCTTAGTCCACAGCTTATCATCAGTATCAGCTAAAGATTATAACACAAACAAGCTTGATAAATGGCATGATGTGCGAACATGAGTATTAGCTAAAGATGGTTCGTTAGGTCACGCTTTGATTAGCTGACGCTCGGATGGATCATATGGCCTTCAATGATTCCACCTGCGTCTTCCCCGTCGGCCCATTCTTCCTGACGTGCATGCGGTACTCGTCGAAGGTCGTCGCCTGGTAGAGCGGCGGCCTCTGCGGCGTCACGAGCTGGCCGACCGGCGCGATCGGCCAGTCGCTCCGCGGATTGTAGAAGAAGGCGAGCGACAGTCTCTCCTGCGCTGCATTCACTGTCACTCGATGTTCCACGCTCTTGTACTTTGCGTTACTCAAAATCTGTAGCATTAACACAAGAAATATAAGATTGATATATATATATATATATATATATATATATATATATATATATATATATATATTAACCCACGTATGGTTGGAACAAGTGGCAGAAGACACAAGCTGGGTGGTGAGATGGGTCAACGGAATCATAAAGTAACTCTCACAAGGAACACCGCAAGAGGAAGGTTGTCAGAGTGAACGAGGAAGGTTGCGGAGGGAAGACAACTTTGCAGACAAGCGTCGTCTCACAGGACATGGTTGAGATATGCTTGCATGTGACTCCAGTTTCCCTGGACGACGTAAAGATCCGCGGGAACAAAACGGCTAAAACTTTGACCTCGAGGAATCGCCGAGAGAGAGAGAGAGAGAGAGCGAGAGCGAGAGCACCTGAATCTGGTCGCCGATGTTGACGATGAAAGCGCCGGCGACGGGCTGGACGGTCACCCAATCGTCGCCTCTCCGAACTTGGAGGCCCTTGACGCAGTCGTCAGCCAGGAGGGCGGTGAGGCCGCCCGGGTCGGAGTGCGGGGAGAGGCCGAGGGTGAGCTCCGGCTGCGGGCACCTCGGATAGTAGTTCACGCGGAGGCAGGCGCCTACGTCGTCGCCTCCGAAGGCGGCCTGCAGTTGATCCACGTCCAAGCCCAGGCTTATGGATAGCACCTTCATCAGCGTCCCACACAGCTTCACCATCTCGTCTCCGTACTCCTGCACCGTCTGCCTGTTCCATCACAATCATGCACGTCCATTGTAAATATAGGTCCATATAATTGGGCTTATTCCGTTCTTACTGTCCTGTCATATGAGTTATTGCGTTTGATATGCACCTGCAAGAAGAAGGCAGGGCAGGCCATTTGTCTTGGTTCTTGATGGACTCGGGGAGGAGGTGGAGGTAGAAGTAGTCACCCCAATCCAAGATGGCACCTTTTTCGACGCCGACGCGGCTGCCGTAGCCTTCGTAAGTCCTGGGGTTGTTGGCGTACGCTTGCTTCTCCGCCATGGGGAGGCGGAAGAAGTCTCGCCATACCTCCCGGACCTTCCTGACCAGGTCCGGGCTCACCCCGTGGTTCACCACCTGGAAGAATCCCCAGGAGCAGCACGCGTCCGCCACGGCGCAGATGGTGGCGCGGCATTCAGCCGCGCCCTCCGCCAGCCCTCCCAGGTCGATCACCGGGATGTGGGGCGTGGCGACGCCTTTGTCCGACGACGGGCGCTCGGACGGCGGCTTAATGTACAGGTCTGGAATCGTCGTCAGAGCGCTGTCCGACAAGGCCTGGACATGAACAACCGGTTCTGGCCATTCCTGAAGGCAGTCCATGAGCTTACTGCAACTCCAAGCTCCAGAAGCAGAGACGATGACAACCCCAACAACAACGGTATCACAGTAGGCGAACTTGTTTGTTTGGCCACAACCATAAGCGTCATCTGGGGGTGCGTATATATAGACGAGGATGGAGAGGGTGAACCGAAGGGAGAGTAGAAATGCCGTGAAAGAGAGGGATTAGTGGTGATGGAGACGGTGTAACGTTTGGCTTGTAATGCTGCGAAAGAGACGCAGAATCAAATGTGTTTAAAATTGCATGCATAAGCGTTGTCGCGATTCATAAATTAAGGAGAGATAATCCAGTTGAGGTCGGCCAGATTAGAGCCGATTGGTGTTTTGCTTTGAGCGTATCAACAATTTCGCAAATCATAATGCACGATGAAACACTATCATTCATCGTCCTTTGATTGGGTTGACACACACACACACACACAAACACATCATCCACCACCGAGTCATTCGTCTTCGTTGGACATAAACAAAAACACGCAAATCTAATTCAAGCCACAAAAATGATTAATCTCGCTAATTGTCACCGAAAATTAATCTTAGTTGATTCTTCCCTCGGTGTCTGATATAATATTACGGTCATTCATCTTCTCCAACACGTGTAAGTAGCAGATTCATTGCATCTACAACACCAAGGGAGAGTACGGTCAAAGCTTCGCTTCCTGAGATAGGCATCAACTTGCCCATCGATGGTTATCTTTCTGCAAAGCAACGTGTTCTTGATGCGTGTCATTGCGAATGCGGCCGCGCGCGGCGCCAGTGGCAGTGGCCGACAGCCATGGCCAGAGCATTGGTGTGAGAACTCACTCTTCCCGTCACTTCCTCACACCTTTCTCCTGTTCTTCTTCTTCCCAAGCGAGTGGCGACTTGAATGTGATGTCGTGAGTGGATATGCATTGAGCCCCTCGGTAGCTTCTTCCTGCTGTCACTTCCACACAGTGCCCTACTAATTAGGGTCGAAAGGGATGAGAGGGAAACGAAAGGCCATGTGTCGGAGCTTATCATCTCTTTGTCACAAAGATAGCAGTGGGGAATTCTAGAAGAACTTCAAATACGAACGCCAGTTGTTTTACCTTTCACTACCGATACATATAATGTAACCGTGCAGCTCGTTGATGTCTCAAGTAAACAAATGCAGCGTAGTTTTTGCATCTGCAAAGCAGGACACACTCACGCATGTTACTACTACGATCTGCACGTTGTGATCAGTAGCTCACAGGATCGACAGGACGTCGCAGAGAGTACGCGGTCCATCTCAATCGGCGTGCCCATCGGTGCTCACAGCTGACACAAGAACATGGCACCATGGCGAGAGAGTCGGTCAGTACGTCGTTTGAACTCGTGAAAGTGGCACTTCAAAAACTCCATGTGACCCATTCCAGTTCTTGAACCTTAAAGCTTCAGCAAACTTTCGACGTTGCCGTTGAATTGAATCGTATTTGCGGCTAAGTCAATTTTGCCTACGCCGTATCGTTGTCCTGGGCGACCACTGCCACTAAGGGAACTCTTCGCCTTCTCTTTCGAGGCCATTGCTCTCTTCGGCGAAGCCCATGGATCATGGCTCAGATCACGGCATGGGAGAGTGCCCCTTCTTTGGGATGCATGTGTGATTACAAAGGACAGCACCATCAATGCTCTCGACCACCACCACCGTAAGAACACCGGGGATGCAATCATTAATTAGCCAGTAAAGTCGATTTCTGGCTCCTCGAGTGTAAATGCGATGTCGATCGAACGTTGGTATTGGATCTCCAGAAAGTACAAATAGTACCATGAATGGGGTGAGGCAGCAAAGTGAGGAGCAAAAGTCAAGGAAAAACCAGTGTGGATCTGCGTGTTGGAGCCTCACACAAAGAAAAAGATGGCAATTATTGTTGCTCTGCGGGTTTTTGTTAATCCAACCTCGGAAAAAAGCTTATCAGTATGCTTGTCGTAATCCATTTATGTTCTGCAAAAGCTTGTCGTGACAAGTCGCAATACAAATGCTCAAAACATGCACGACCATCAAAAGTCATTCCACACAGAAACCCTTATCTTATTGACAACCGAAGCATAATTGTTAAAGATGCAACTGCTGATCTTTTAACTAAACGAAATATCCTCAGGATGCAACACAAGCAAACCAGTCTGCTCCACAATACATAAATAAAATACACAAGATACTGGCTTCACCAACCATTCAAATTATAATTTTTTACATGTCCGTCGATGGACGATCCATACGCATCAATGTGGTGTACCGAGTATCAGGTTTGGTGCTTTAGAATGAAAAGTAATATTGCCTAGAACAGCATATATCTCCGTAAATTTCCGAGGCTCAGCTGGTAGGATGTCCTCTTCGGAACCATGGTCATATTACACAAACAAGCCCCATATGGTACAACACTTGCAGCAAACACAACACATCATACCAGACAGCCTCGATTTCACATGGCAACAAGCACGCCTACAAGCAAACCACTGCACATGGAAGTCCGCTAACCAAAATAATCAAAATACAAAAATCATTTTGGGCGTAGGAGTGGACCCATTCTCAACAACAGACACGCAGGGGTTCCATCTGTTCATTCATTGCCCAAGTTTAAGGACCCATCCTTCATTAGTCTGATGCTGAGACTGTTAAATCTTCCTCTTGAGTAGTGCCGTGAAGCCTTTCTCCAATCTGTCCCAGTCTTCATCATTGCCACAAATTCATCGTAGCTGATTCGCCCATCCTGTAAATACAAAAAAATAAAAATAATAAAAAAATAAAACCTAGCTTGTTAGGAAATGGAGAGGCTGAAGATGAGGCGTCCACGGATGGAAGAGATAGCTACCTTGTCAGTATCAACTTCTTGTAAAATGTCGTTTGCAACATCCATGCTATCAGGAGATCCATCTTCTGCTAGTGCCACACGCAGTTCCTCTGGTTCAATAAAGCCATTCCCGTCTTTGTCAAAAAAGGAGAAGGCCCTCCTGATATGCTCATCATTTGCCATTCTTTGTAGATGAAGAGATACAGCTACAAACTCTCCGTAATCTAGGGTCCCTTTTCCATTGGTATCAACCTGTTTGGCAAATTTGAAAGTTCAGATTTTGCAGTATAATTCTCTCTGATGAGATCCAGTCCATATGTTCCGTGAAACTAACTCGGAACTGATTTTTCAAAAAGGTCAATGCCGATCATCACTAAAAACTTTAGAGAGTGTAAGGCAGACCAGACATCAAAGAAAAGCACTGAAATAGATTAACCTTTTTACTTTTGATGCCATTCCACAAATATGAGGCTGAAAATTTTGGGCTTAAAAATATGCGGCTGAACTTCATGCACACATGTAAAATAATAAAATATACTTACAGCTTCAATGAGCATCTGCACTTCAGACTCCATAAGGTGTGAACCAAACTTAGCAAGTCCAGATTTGAGTTCATCATGCGAAACAATGCCATCGTTGTCAGTGTCCATCATCCTAAACATCTCTTTTATGTCTTCAACTTCTTCATTAGACAAGTGATCAGCAATAACCTATTCAAAATAACCAAAATTAAGATATATACAAATGTGAGAAAATCTTATATATTTAAGCTAGACAATGTGGTGCAACGAACCCTCAATGCTTTCCTTTTAAATCTATTCATCCTTGAAAACTGCTTCAGCCTTGACTTGACAACATCACCAAGTGGTACATTCGGAGCTTTTTTAGCATTTTGAAGCCAAGGATGTTCTGCAAGAATATGTGTACATAAGCATCAGTTCAACATATATGTCCAAAAAAGAAGATTGCAATTGAAATTAGTAGACAAGAGTAGGACATCAAGATAGAAAAAAAGACAATTATAGTTAACACATGATCCCAAATTTTCCATAGCATTTTCATCTAGTGTTTTCAGTACTGCCCAATATGATTTGGTACAGGCGGTATCTACCAATCGGATGACCTATCGATACACGGGTAAACATGAGGGTTTGAGCCTGATACCACGCTTGGTATGGGCCTTGTACCGCCCAGTTTAGCACTTGTACCGGACTTACACGTGGTACAAACAGATAAATATGCCAAGATGATTATCTAGGCAAAAAAACAAGATTGCATTCATCTAAGGGGAAAAGCAAAGGAGTGCTAATCCTTCGTAAGTCTAATAATTCTCCCGCCTTTGGAAAACACACTAAACATGGATATTCAGTCATGATAAACTTCTAAAGAATTATTAATTAGATCCTTCCTTTGGATCCAGCTTCCGAACTTTACGACTCATTTATCGGGAGGGAAGGAGTAAGAGGTGGCAATAATGAGTCTTAAAACCTAATTGTAGAGGGCAACAGACCTAAGGGGTCCTAGAATATTAGTGTATGTGCAAGAATTTGTGGAGCTGTCCAAATATGCTCTCTCACCGTGTATAACTTCTCCAACCCAACAGCTTATAAAACAATGGTTTCTTTCAATTTGCAAATTATGCTCGTCAATGACAATGAGAAACAGAGAGCAGGTAAGGTGATGGAGCATAGCTAATATCAAGTTTGTGAACACTATTATGCAATATTCAGTTGACAACACAGGACAATTTGTTGTTGTCATAAGCGAGTTGTGGTTGGTTCTTGCTATGCTAAATTGAATCCTTTAACTTTGGCACAGTTACTATATGACTAGAGAAGCATGAGTTGATGAATGGCAAATAAAATATGTGCCAGATGTTTGACACGGAGATAAATCAAGTCAATGCAGAGCGGTGTCCACTTTAGAGTCTCAACTGAGACAGGAGCGACTTCAGTTCAAGTGGCATTTCACTTTCTAATATATAGCCTTTCCAATAAACTCAGATGCAGGCATCATTTACTGCATGTCAGGACATTCATCATTCCTATGCAAGAAGTGTGTTGTCCTTGCAGAGTGAGTCAGTCTATTTTGTTTCTTCTTCACATTCTTACATCTAACTGAAAAATGAATGAAAATCTTAGTTCCTCAATTCAGGTCAGTCATTTAAGAAACTCAAAGCCAACAAATCTAAGTTGTCATAAGATGAACAAATTGGCAATGAAATTGGATGGAACCACAAATAAGCAAATGACACCAAGATAAATCAGAAGAATCTGATGAATTATCTTGATATTTGCCCAAGCATAATTTAACAAAATCATGTACAAACTGGGCCAATGATTTGAATAGCAACTGACATGAACATGCAATGTACCATACCAAGCACTTGCTTTGCTGTTAACCGAAGCTTGAGGTCAGGTTCCAACATCTGCCGAACCAAATTTTTAGCATTTTCTGAGACACTAGGCCATGGTTCACGCTTGAAATCTATAATCCCACGAAGAATGGCTTGTGCAACTCCCTGTTCGGTTTCTGCAGTTTAGACATGTATTATATTTCTTATCAGACAGAAAATTTACTTGCAGAATTAACAAGAGATAAACAAATGTATTTAAAAGGCAGTAGATTATATATTTGCAGATGTAGCAGAATGAAGTATCTGAAATATAGGTATATTCAACAATACATGGTGGACTCATTAGTAGGAATCTTACCAGCCCAAAATGGGGGAACTCCACATAGGAGGATGTAGAGAATAACTCCCGCACTCCATATGTCAATCTCTGGTCCATAATTCCGCTTTAGAACTTCAGGAGCCATGTAGTACGGGCTTCCAACAATCTCAGAAAACCTTTCACCTGTAACAGAGAAAAAGAATGCAGATTACTTATTGCATGGATTTAAAATCAGAAGAATGTATGCATTTGCATGATGAAAGGAGCACTCATATTTATAGGCATCGGGCACACCTCACAGTAATTTCGCATGTTAAGAAAAGATCATCCAGGACAATAGAGCAAATTAAAATGGAGATCTGATTTTCTTCCAATCTTTTGACTCGAATATATGTTTGGTCCCTATTGAACGTTTGTCTGTTCAACCCTTGTCCTCTTCACAGTCAGACATCCCCTACAGTCCAACAGCATCCTTTACACAATTCTTCACATATACACAACAGTCTTATTTGAACTATTTAAGCATCCAAGATATTAGATTCTTCAAGTGCCAATCAACAAAGTCCAGCCTTCGGGGAACCCGAAGTCAAATTCGTCTTATGAGATATCAAACTGAAATTATCATTGATCGGTTGGATGCATCCATCCTAAAATCATAGATCACATAGCCATAAACTAGGCTATCTAGAGAAATAAGTTGAAGGACAAAAGCCAGAATTGCTATGTTGAAAAGCATGGCGACAGAGAATGTGATAACAAAGGTAAGATTTTCAGGATATATTTATCTTAGAACTAGGACTTATTGGCTGCAGAACAAGTGCAACCATGACGGTGATAATATGCAAGATCAAAGAATACAACACAAACTAGAATGTCAGAGTGACACAAGGAAAAGACACAAGTTATGGTAGCAGTGACACAAGGAACAACCCTTACAAGAGTAATCAACAAAGAATTGCTAGGTTGAAAGTGAAGTTTTGGAAGAGCTTTATTCTGTATTGTAGTTTGAACTTCTTTTCTGTTGTTAACCTATTAGGCATAGGTTCACCATTGCCATGGCATAGGACATGTAATAGCATCAACGAGATATACTGGCAACCTTGAACTTGCCAAATTCAACATAACTACAGATATTTCTTCGACAGAAGCATGTCAAGACCAGGATATACTAAGAAGTTTAAGCGCCAATTAGGATGGCATTCCATCTCTAAACAAACTCAGAAATTTAGTAGCAGGAAGTCTGCAAGAATGGCACAATCGAGCTACTGTAGCACCACAATCAACCAAAAGCAGCGCATACAGATCTGGTGGAGGTGTAGACTCACCAGGCTTAAAGAATATAGACAGCCCGAAGTCGATTGCCTTCAATGGCGAGTTCTCCTTCTTGTTAGCGAACAAAAAGTTCTCCGGCTTGAGGTCACGGTGGATGACGCCATGCCGATGGCACAGCTGCACGACCTCGACGATCGTCTTCATGACGACGGCCGCCGCGCGCTCCGAGTAGTGCCCCCTCGCCACGATGCGATCGAAAAGCTCCCCGCCCTCGCACAGCTCCATCACCAAGTGAACGGCGCCGTCGTCCTCGCACGCCTCCCGCAGGCTCACGATGCTGGGGCTCCTCGGCAGGTGCCGCATTATGGCCACCTCCCGCCGCACGTCCTCCACGTCCACCGCCGTCCGCAGCTTCCGCTTCGAGATCGACTTGCAAGCGAAGAGCTCCCTGGTGTCGCGATCCATGCAGAGGTAGGTGACGCCGAACTCCCCGCGGCCGAGCTCCCGGTCAAGCACGTACCTCTCCTCGACCGCACCCTCAGACTTGGCATCGCTGCTCAGCACCGTCATCCGCTTGGAGTGGCCGCCGCCGCCACCGTTCTGTTGCTGGTGGTGGTCGTCGTCGTGGTCGTGGTTCTTGCCACGGGCGCCGGGGCCGCCATGGTCGTGGCGGGCTCCGGGGAAGTGGGTCTTGACATCCTTCCGGGCCACGGCCGCTGGCGAACGACAGCAGTTGCCCATTCGGGGCTCCGATCCGGCCTCTTTGCTCCCAGAACGCGATCGAACACCGGCGAGATCGCTAGGGTTTCACATAAATTTGGGCGTTTCTTTTGTCTCGGGCAAGCTTTAGATTGGGGCAAGCCGAGAACTTTGTCGGTAAATGGGAAGGGAGCAGTGGGAAGGGCAGGGAAGTCGATCGAGAGAGAGGACCGTTGGGTGTCTCCCCCAACGTTCAAAAGAACCCCCCATAATGATGATGGCAAGTGGAGTTGCATCGATATTTTTTTGACTCGCTCCAAAGGGAAGGTAAGAAGACGAAAGCAGTGTAAAAAGACTGGGGAGGAGCGAAGGCTTCTTTTGCGGGTCAGTCTCTGCCTGCCGGATGCGAACCAACGAAAACAAGGAAAAAGTGTTTGGTGTGTGGTGGCTTTGTATTCGTGTGAGCTCCTCTTGGTTGTTGCTTCTTGCGTGCGCTCGCCTCCGTCTTCGTCTTCCACAAAGCAAGTGTCCCGGAAGAACTCGACCTCTTCTCTGAACCAAAGTATTATGAAGTCATACATTTAGCAGTCAGTATATTGCCAGTAGGGCAGTGATCTTCTTCTTCGGCAACTCTTTCCTTCAAAACAGTTGAAGAAGAATGAAAGGAACCAGACACCGAAGGGAATCGACTGTTTATTCCAAAGATAATAGTTTTCAAGACAAAATGAAGATGCTGTTGTTGCAGCACCATTGTTCAGCAGTTGATGAGACTAGATAATATATTCGCGCCACAGCTTCTTTTTCTTTCAAGTAAAGAAGAGAAAATTAATCGAGTTCACCACCATCGTTGCTCTCTCTCTCTCTCTCTCTCTCTCCGGATCGCCCAAGCCCATTACAGTAATCGACTACTCTAGTTTTACTGTGTAAGCCATCAAGACACGAACAATCTTCCTTGTGTGTAGAGCGACATCGGAGGCTGGCTTGCTTCAATGGGATTTTTGCTGCCAGCCAGCGTACAGCTGATGGTCGGTCTGGTAGTAGACAACATCTCCCTCGTCGCTGACAAAGTGATCGACTCTTAGACTCCTGAGCAGAACGCCAAAGAGGTGGAGTGGAAGAGGCCCAGATTTCTCTGGTTCTCGGTAATACTTGCCGAGTACAGGCTTAGCAGCCTTTGTCTGGAACAGAAGAGTGGAAGAACATGTTAGTGCACAGATTACATCGTCATGGATCGAGGAGAGAGGGAAATGGATTAGGAGCGTGACTGTATGCTTACTGCTTCTACTAGGTTGTAGTGTGGTATCTGGGGGAAGAGGTGGTGTACGACATGAGTTCCGATGTCATGGTGGATGCTGTTTATCCACCCGTAGTCTCTGTCCACTGTCGTCAGCCCTCCTCGCAGATAGTTCCATTCCTACGAGATGGAAGGAAGAAGGTGAAAGGTGATGATGCGAGCTAAAGGACAAGTAAGTCTCTACTTAAGTCGATTGCCGAGCAACATAACACCATGACTAAATTGTCTCCGCGAGGGTCAATTCGGAGGATTCACAACCCTGCCTGAATTAACTGTCTTGGAAAGCCGGCATGCATGTGGGAAGCCGGCCTTGTTCGCGTCAGATTTTGATGTTCGAGCCTCAACCTTCAACAAGAACAGTTGCTTTGACGAGGAATGCCCCTCTCTCTCTCTCTCTCTACTTGTGTGTGTTGGGTAATGGGCCCTGGTGTGGTGGTACTAGCTAGCTAGTTGCTTTTAACCTGGGACGTTACTCGTTGCTTTGAATTTGGTTGACTTGCTCGGCACTTCTGTAGAGGATTGATTCCACATCATAACTTGATTTGTCAATCAATTGATGAGTGCCCCACCACCATCATAAGATGCTGAATTCACTACATATACATGTATGTCTGTATGCAACAACCTATATTGATAACTGGCCGGCCCATCACCATTATAAGATGTTGTCGTGTGCATATAACCTATAGAGCAGCTCACAAAAAAGATGAAAGAACCAACTGGACTGTCCTTGAGTTTTATGATGAGGGAGGGAAGCATCGTCTTACCTTGCCACGGTACCAGGGGAGCCTTTCGCGGTGGCCATGGTGGTGCAGGTAAGTAACCAGATCTAACCACATGATGAAGACCTGATCCAAGGAAGTTGGAGATTACTGCATCAGATGCAATCGCAGGCCATGCTTTTGTAAGTTAATCGTCAACGTCGCATGGATATACTATGACTCACCAAGTGTGGTACGCCGTAGAATTTGAGCACCGCAACAGGGCCATACACCCAGGACAAAATGAGAAGCGATGCCACCATGGCTGACCAGCAGATGGTTGATACCATCACATCTTGTTTCTCCTCCGGATGAAACAGTTTGCTGTTGGGCAGGAAGTGAGAGCCTTCCTTCCCGGGGCTTCTCCACCACTGTCGGATCACAGCAACGAAGAAGAGATTTAAGTTCAAAGAATTGGCAAGGCCTGTCATCTCGGGTTAGACTCGGTGGACTCACCAGGTAGGCAGGGAAGGCAAACAAGGGGAAAGGTAACCTGAAACGCAACGTTCGGCTGGACGAAGCCATTCCCCTGTATGTCTTCTCGGTTAACTGAAACAAAGCACAAGTCAATTCCATTTGGCAAAGCAGATCGACTAATAATTTCATCGAAGGCCCCAATCTATGATGAGAAAGATTACTTGGGAGGGCAAAAAGAGTGGAGCGAGAATCTCAAGTATTGCAGGTGAATTCTTGCAAACTCCATAGCCAGACTCGAGCATCAAACTCTGGAGAGCTATCATGGATCCTATCGGGTTTAACATGCCATAAATGTCAGGATATGCTGTGATCCAAAGATCACGCATCTCTGACAATAGTCTGCCACAAATATCAATCATTCACCTTCAATCAATGACAACGCCATCCACACCTGTGGGGCTCGTTGTCAGTGACAGGAGCATGGATTGGACAACTCTACGATCTGCATCACCCTGCCCCTTAAACATGAATCCATCAAGTCCCTTGAACATGAATCCTTGATGATGGATTGGGTTGTTCATCGAGAAAATGTAATAATTCCCGGGGTATTTTTTTATTCATTTTAATCAAAGAATATTCACAGTCAAGGAGTCCTGGGAGATATTACTGTATCTCCTGTCGACTAGTGACTGAACAATATATAATTAGCACTGTGGACTGAAGAAACATGTGAGAGCAGCGCCAAGTTCGCACGCTCCCATAGGAAGAGCGATGGATGATCGGTCATATTTACATACTGTGGCATAATTGTCACAAGTTCCCATGTCTCAAGGTCATATCCAGCAGAAAAGTTGAGACGGTGCAGAGGAGAGAGAGAGAGAGAGAGAGAGAGCAGTGCACAGGAAGGAGCGGAGAACAGCTTTAGTGTGGGCTATTTGCAAGTTGCTCGAAAAAGAGACTCGATCAAAGAAAAAAGACCGAGACAGGTCGAGCCACGGGTGCCTTTTTCTTCTTCTCGAGGCAGAATCCAACCCCTCTCTTAGTGCTGTAGGTGTCAGGCCCCATTCCAGCAAAAAAATAATTCCATTGCTGGATTTCCAACAATCTTGTGGTCGACCGTCGGCCTTAGACATGAAATGGAGTCCGACCATCTTCACTGACACGCTAATCAAAACTTGGTAGTGGGCTCAGCGTTCCTGAAACTAACAGCCTGGAACTCGTCCACTACTAGTTGGCTACAGAATGTTGGGAGTTGTCCTCCGGCAACCAGAGCTACCTCCTCTCAAGGAACTTCTAATCTTGTTCTAAATTGAACTGAACTGGAGATCCCAGTTTTCGATTCCGATTATCAACTCTACATAGGATGTGCATAACCACGTTTTCCTAAATAGGCTCACCGAGCTGAACAACTTTCAAGCTGTACATATACTAGGAAGGACTCAGAATCGAATGCCATACGACCGAAATATTCTGAACCAACTTGTACAAGAACTAGAAAGGATAAACCAGCAAGACGTTTGCATTTGCAATGTTTAGAAGCAAAGAAAGAGATAATTATTACTGACCGGGTGCCATGATTCATCCTTGTCAACGTTCCCATGGTTCTGGTGATGAGTTCTGTGGCTAATCCTCCTGCTCCAAACCCCAACGGATGAGAATAGCAATAATAATAATAATGTGTATACATATCTGCGAACTCCCACCATGGGCTCCTGGTTAGGGAGCTGGAGATGAGGTGGAAGCAAGACTCACCATCCATGGTATGGCACCAGAATGGCGGAGTGAAGCAAGTGCCCCACCACATTGTTCAGCCGCACACTGTCGGAGAAGCTCCCGTGCCCACTGCCAACACAAGTCCTGTTAGTTCCTCTGCTCTGAACTCTATCGCACATTCGTTGATCAGCTCACAGCGAAAAACATCATTACATCTTTCTAAAGTCTAAGCTACAGCAATGCGAGCGTAGAAGACAGTGGGATGATGGAGTACCAGTCATGTCCTAGGACAAAAATGGCCCAAAACATGGTGCCTTGGGCGAGCCAATAGACATGCCAGAAGATCCAACTGTTAAGATGGCCGGCGGCGAGCGCAAGCGCGGCGATGACGACGACGTCGCGAAGGACGTAACTCATGGACCGCCATGAGTCCTTCACCCAGCAATGGCTCGGTATGGCCGCCCGGACCTCGCCGATCTTGAACGGCGGGCGGTTCGCGGACTCGAACTTCTCTTGCGGCTCCCCGCCGTTCACCAGTTCTGCTTCTTTCTTCGCCATGGCTACCATCTTCTTGGGAGCAGCCACAGCCCAAGACCAGGGCCAGATGTAGCGGAGGGAGATCCTGGGACGAGGAAATGAATACAACAGCCTCATGGTTTGTTGCTGGTCTGCGGCGTGGGGAGGAAGGGGGTGATTTGCCTGCGTATTTATTGACGCGCTCTCTCTCTCTCTCTCTCTCTCCGTTGGAAGCAGCTTCAGTGCGGACTTTGCTTTTGGCCGATCACTCCTCACAAGAATCACATGTGATAAATTCCTAAATATCTCAATATTTGATTCCTAATTATATACATGGTTAACAATATTCGTGCCCGACTTCACTCAAGCCTCGGCTCACGACGACGGGCATGTGCGTAGCTTCTCTCTCTTAGATAGATGTATATATATATATATATTGATAGATTTGGTATTGGTCAAGCCAAGCTCGGTATTTCCGATTGCACCCAACTGACCCATCGTCACCGTAGCGGTGGCCAGGTGGGCCTCCACCTGTCCCGCAACTGCTCAAGGTGGGGTCCATTCACTGGTGCGTCGTGAGATGAAAACCGCGTGACAAGCCTTCTCGCTGCCCGCTCGAGGCGTCTATTCAAGTTAAGAGGCACCGAGTAATTAAATGGAGATATTGCGTATGAAGTGCAGTGCAGTGCAGTAATCGAGGAGTGTCATGTGACCCAGCAGAAGCAGGCGTTGGAATAGTAATGAATGACCCCACCGGACTTGGACGAAAGATGCAGATCTGGATTCTGAAGTAGATCTATAAAATTGTATCCCCGGTACCACACAAGAACCATCATGATGGACGACCATTGGCAGAGAATCCAAAGTAAAGCCCATTCCATGCGTGATTTGGGCACGTAAATAGATCTGATCCTCTCGAGCTTTATGTCCACAGCGAGACAAGGGTGGCAGGATCCTCCTGTTCTCGTGCTTCGTCGTCTATCCGGTCCGTCTACTTGTGCTTTTACCGACGGTTGCACGATCATTAACTTTTTTATTTTTCCCCGTATATAATTTGAGCACGTAAAAAGGTGTAGGAAAGCTTACTCTTTGTGAGGTGTACCGCACGACTAGAACAATTATAGTCGAGTGGGCGACAACAGGCGCTCTCACTCATGTTCTATCGACCGCTACTGGGAAAGCAGTTGAGTTTCTTGGATCACGCAATCTTGGAAAGTGACCAACGAGTGGAGGCGATGTGGATTTGGCATGACAGGACACCAAGGTTGGGAGCGGGATGTGCGCGCTGCACAAGCAAGCTCGTTGGCTCGATCGACAGACATTTTGTACCTTGTCTCATCCTATATTCTCGAGCTTTGTTTGCGCAGGGAGGGAGGGAGGGAGGTGCGTGGGGGAGACCTGCTCGTGGCGAGTCCGTGATCCACTGGTAAAAGCAAGGGGAAAAAGATATAAAGAACTCCTCCTTTCCTTCAATTATGGTGGAGAGAGACATCAAGGTGCTGCTATGCTACCTCCTCCTGATCACCATGTGGTTTCGTCGGCGGGTGGGGCTGAGGAGGAAGTCCTAATCCTAGTCTCGGCTTGCCGATGAGGTGGTCTGCTCGTTAGTGCCGGGGAGCATGTAGGATCGGCCGCCGTACAAGATTCTAAAGTGCATGCCGCAGGATGCAAGATGTGTCATCGGTCGCGAGCGAGATCTGAATCCACCTAAGTTAGCGATTCCGGAGGACGCAGACTCCTACAAAATATTCCAAATATTAATTTACACAATCAAGATTGGCTTTAAATCTCTATAATAAACACATATTAATTTTCATATAATATATATATATATATATATATATATATATATATATATATATGTCTTTCGGTCACCATTAAAAAACAATAAAATTCGGAGAACCGTCGAGAGCGGCGGTCACCCGACCTCTATCGGCCCCGCAGGTTCGGTGAAACCATGTTGCATGTTGATCGTCCATCCATCATCCAATGGTGAGAGTTCCTCTCCTCGATTTGAAGGCCAAGTGTTCCCGCCACCTGTCACACCACCGCCCTCGCTTCCCCAACCGCAATCCTTCTTCGGACCATTTGGCCGTTAGATTTCTCCGACTCTCTCTCTCTCTCTCTCTCTCTCTCTCTCTCGCGAGGAATGGCCTGGCTTCGTTCCCTCCCTCGATTCTCCCGCTGCTCTCCCTCGATTCGACTCCTCTCCACCTTCTCCGGCGCCCGGGGCCCAGAAGCCGCGGGTGGTGGTGCTTGGGACGGGATGGGCCGGGTGCCGGCTGATGAAGGGCATCGACACCCGCCTCTACGACCTCGTCTGCATCTCCCCGAATGAATATGAGGTTCACTTGAATGTTATCTTCTGTATCTTAATGTTTCTCGTCGAATGATTAACTCGATTATGTACTTTCCAACGGTTGTGGCTCCTAAAGTCCTCCCATCGTATTATGGTTTTGTTTAGAGCTGCATGGATCTTTCACTTTTGTAAAAACATCGTATAAATATGAGGGTTCAGACACACAAGTGATGCTTATTCTCATACTGTTGACTAATTACGAGTGATCTAGCTTAAAGGTGATGGGGATATAAACAGGAATAACCTTTGTATAGGAACAAATACTAGAAGACCAAAATACGCAGCGGAATAAAATGGAAACACAATCAAACAGAACACCAAGATATACGTGGAAAACCCCTTCAATGTGAAGGGTAAAAATCACGGGGCAAACTAGAGATAATCCACTATGAGAATAATGAATATACAAATCTCAATCTCTTGCCCAAAACCCAAGCAACAACCACAAGAGAATAACTGGGATACAAGGATCACGTTACTGCTCACAATATCTAAAACCTCCCAAGTAATCACAGCAAGAGCCTACTGTAGATTTGATCTAACCTGAGATGAGAACACTGCTAGATGATTGTGAACAGTCTCTCTGCGTTGTCCTTGTCTTCTTCCCTTTCTTTCTCTTCCTCTTCTGCCTTGTTCTCCTTCTTCTCTTTGGAATTTCGTCGCTACAAAGATCTGCCTCGTTGCTGCCTTTTTATAGCTTTAATCTGCCTCTAAAACGCAGCCACCACACCCCCTAATCTTAATTAGGGTTAGGTTAAGAGGGGGTGTGAGCTGTGGGTTGATAAAGCCCACATGGGCTGAATATGGGCCATCAGCCCAACAACCTCCCCCTTCAGCCCATAAGGGAGGCTGTCCCATGACTCCTCAATGTGAAGCTATACCGACCAACTGTCGGCATATCTCCTGTCTTTCTTTTGTTAAGGTCTTCGTCAACATGTCTGCTCCGTTGTCATCTGTATGAATTTTCTGAAGCTGCAACTGCTTCTCTTCAAATACATTTCGAATCCAATGGTATCTGACATCTATATGCTTTGACTTGGAATGAAACATTGGGTTCTTACACAAATGGATGGCACTCTGGCTGTCACAATGCACCACATAATTTTCCTGTTTCAGCCCCAATTCTTGTAAGAATTCTTTCATCCATAACATTTCTTTGCATACCTCTGTAGCAGCAATATATTCTGCTTCTGTGGTGGAGAGAGCAATACACCTTTGTAACCTGGATTGCCATGACACAGCTCCCCCTGCAAAAGTAAGTACATAACCTGAAGTAGACTTCCTCGTATCTATATCTCTTGCCATATCTGCATCTGTGTAACCTGTTAACGCAGGTGGTCCACCTCCAAAGCTTAAACAAACCTTAGAGCTCCCTCTGAGATATCTAAAAATCCACTTCACTACTGCCCAGTGCTCTTTGCCTGGATTTGCAAGAAATCTGCTAGTAACACCCACTGCATATGCGATGTCCGGCCTCGTACATACCATTGCATACATTAAACTTCCAACTGCTGAAGCATAAGGAACCTTTTGCATTTTCTCCTTCTCCTCATCACTTGACGGACTCTGTTCTGAGCACAACTTGAAGTGACCTGCAAGAGGAGAACCAACTGGCTTAGCATTACTCATACTAAATCTTTCCAATACCTTCTCGATGTATTTCTCCTGTGACAACCAAATCTTCTTGTTTTTCCTGTCACGAGAAATCTGCATGCCTAGTATTTGCTTTGCTGGCCCCATGTCCTTCATTGCAAAAGACTCACTCAGTTCCTTCTTCAACCTGTCAATTTTAGACATATCTTTTCCAAGAATAAGTATGTCATCAACATAAAGTAAGAGAATAATAAAATTCTCACCAAACCATTTGATATACACACAATGATCTGAAGCCGTTCTTTTGTATCCATTTTCTGTCATAAATGAATCAAACTTTCTGTACCACTGTCTTGGAGCTTGCTTTAGCCCATACAAGCTCTTCTTCAACTTGCAGACAAAATTATCTTTACCTTTGACTTTGAAGCCTTCTGGTTGCTCCATATAAATTTCCTCCTCCAAATCACCATGAAGGAAAGCTGTCTTCACATCTAACTGCTCAACCTCCAAGTCCTGGCTAGCAGCAATACCAAGAGCAACACGAATAGAAGACATTTTAACAACAGGAGAAAATATCTCTTCAAAGTCAATACCTTTCTTTTGACCAAAGCCTTTCACAACCAATCTAGCTTTGTACTTTGGTTGAGAACAATATTCTTGAGTCTTCAACCTAAAAACCCACTTGTTCTTCAAGGCCTTCATTCCATTTGGTAGCAGCACCAAATCATAAGTGTGGTTCTTCTGAAGAGCATCCATCTCTTCCTGCATAGCAACTAACCACTTCTCTTTCTGCTCACTCTCAACTGCTTCCTGGTAACTCTCTGGTTCACCTGCATCAGTAAGCATCACATACTCATCTGTAGAGTATCTTCTGGAAGGTTGACGTTGTCTAGAAGATCTTCTCAATTGAGGTTCTGCGGGAACTTGCTCTCCTACTTCTTCTTGCTCAACATGTCCTGCAGGTAAATCAATATCAGGCTCTACACTATTTTCCTGCACATCTCCCCCATCACCCTGATATACTGGAGGAATAACTGGGTCACAATCTGCTAATCCTTCTACAGAAGTCTTGGCTGGTGCCTTCTTCTTCAAATCCTCAAAGGTTTGATCCTCAAAGAAGACCACATCTCTACTCTTGAACACCTTCTGCTTTTCTGGATCCCAAAGCCTGTAACCAAACTGATCATGTGAGTAACCAAGAAAAATACATTATTTAGACTTACCATCTAGCTTGGACCTCTCATTATCTGGAACATGTGCAAATGCACGACAACCAAACACTCTCAAATGCCTGTAGGAAACATCTTTCCCTGACCATACATGCTCTGCAACATCACCATCTAGGGCTGTACATGGTGATAAGTTGATCACATCAACTGCAGTCCTCAAAGCCTCATCCCAAAACCTTTTGGGTAGCTTGGCCTGTGAAAGCATACATCTGATCTTTTCCATGATGGTGCGGTTCATCCTCTCTGCAATTGCATTATGCTGAGGTGTACTAGGAACTGTCATCTCATGTTGGATCCCATGCGACCTGCAATAGTCATTAAACAATCCCATATACTCACCACCATTATCTGATCTTATGCATTTCAATTTCCTTTTTGTCTCCCTTTCAACCCTGGCATGAAACTCTTTGAAGACATTAATAACCTGATCTTTGGTCTTCAAAGCATAAGCCCAAACTTTCCTGGAAAAATCATCTATAAAAGTGACAAAATAAAGTGCACCACTTATACCAAGAACATCAACAGATCCACCAGGAGTTTTTGTCCTCAAAGGACCACATACATCTGTATAAACACGGTCTAAGGCATGCATTTTTCTAGACAAAGCAGCACTAGCAAATGAAACTCTATGTTGTTTACCAGCCAAACAATCAATACAAGGGTTCAGATGTATACCTCTGAGATCTGGTAATACATCTCTCTTGGAAAGAGCTTGCAGCCCCTTCTCGCTCATGTGTCCCAATCGCCTATGCCACAACTCCATACTGAAGTCTTTCTCTGTAGCATTTAACTGCTCACCATAAGCTTTAGCCTGCAACCTGTACAAAGTATGACATTTCTTTCCATTAGCTATAACAAGAGAACCCTTACTGAGCTTCCATTGCCCTCTGTGAAATCTGCTTTCATACTCTTCATCATCTAGTCTTCCAACTGAAATTAAATTTAGCCTCAAGTCAACCACATGCCTCACATCCTTAAGTACCAACTTACAGCCAAGGTTGGTCTTTAAATTGATATCACCCATGCCAATGATGTCTGCTGTGCCATAGTTGCCCATCTTGACAACACCAAAGTTTCCAGACCTGTATGTAGCAAAAAACTCCCTCCGTGGTGTAGCATGATAAGAAGCACCTGTGTCAATCACCCACTCAAGATCCTGACACACACAAGAAAAAATATCATCAGAAGGAGACAAAATCAAATAATCACCACCCTGCACTGTAGCTGTAGTATTATCCTTTGACTCTGTAGACTCCACTTCTTTTCCATTTTTCTTGTTCTTCTTAGGTTGCTTACATTGGTTCTTGTAATGTCCTTTCTCACCACAGTTATAGCAAACAATATCTTTTCTTGATCTTGACTTGCTCCTACCCATACGTGAACTGCTTCTAGACTTTGACCTTCCTCTGTTCTCTGAGATAAGTGCCTGTGAATCATTCTGAGATGTTGCCGAACTCTTTCTTCTCAACTCCTCATTCAACAAACTGCTTGTTACTTGACTCATAGTGACAATACCATCTGGCGCAGAATTACTAAGGGAAAACACCAGTGTCTCCCAACTTTCTGGTAATGAACTGAGAAGTAACAATGCATGCAACTCATCATCAAGAGACATTCTCATAGAGGATAACTGGTTAGTAATACTCTGCATTTCATTTAAATGCTCAGCAATAGAAGCACCCTCTCTATATTTTAGGTTCACAAGTTTTCTGATCAAAAAAGCTTTGTTGCCAGCTGTTTTTCTTTCATAGAGACTTTCCAATTTTTTCCAAAGAGAATATACAGAAATTTCAGTAGAAACATGGTGAAATACACTATCATCAAGCCACTGTCTAATAAATCCAATTGTTTTTCGATCTAACCTCTTCCACTCATCATCTATCATAGTTGTAGGTTTTGCACTATCCCCTTGCAAAGGTCCATACAAATCTTTGCAATACAAGAGATCTTCCATTCTTGGTTTCCATATCATCCAATTATTTCCATTCAAACTAATCATGCGAGAAATATTACTGGCCTCCATGTTCAAATACAAAAATTAAATCACCAAAACCCCGCTCTGATACCAGTTGATGGGGATATAAACAGGAATAACCTTTGTATAGGAACAAATACTAGAAGACCAAAATACGCAGCGGAATAAAATGGAAACACAATCAAACAGAACACCAAGATATACGTGGAAAACCCCTTCAATGTGAAGGGTAAAAACCACGGGGCAAACTAGAGATAATCCACTATGAGAATAATGAATATACAAATCTCAATCTCTTGCCCAAAACCGAAGCAACAACCACAAGAGAATAACTGGGATACAAGGATCACGTTACTGCCCACAATATCTAAAACCTCCCAAGTAATCACAGCAAGAGCCTACTGTAGATTTGATCTAACCTGAGATGAGAACACTGCTAGATGATTGTGAACAGTCTCTCTGCGTTGTCCTTGTCTTCTTCCCTTTCTTTCTCTTCCTCTTCTGCCTTGTTCTCCTTCTTCTTTTTGAAATTTCGTCGCTACAAAGATCTGCCTCGTTGCTGCCTTTTTATAGCTTTAATCTGCCTCTAAAACGCAGCCACCACACCCCCTAATCTTAATTAGGGTTAGGTTAAGAGGGGGTGTGAGCTGTGGGCTGATAAAGCCCACATGGGCTAAATATGGGCCATCAGCCCAACAAAAGGATCTTGAGTTTGGATTCCAATATCATCTCTCCCCTTTGAGATTGTAAAGGATGTTGAACCTGAAAAGATAATTCTCGATGATGGATCAGAAGTCCCGTGCGGGACTTCCTGTGTGGTCTACCGATGTTGGTCCCTCACCGCTCGTTAGATCTTTACAACTTCCAAAATCACCTGGTGGCAGGTATTATCTTCCTTTTTTTTCTTTGTATTGTTTTGTTTTAGTAGAGTATTGGGTTCAGTTTGTAAAGATGGGAGTGAATAGAGTTTTACATGAAAAGGAAACAGAGAATAGAATCAAAGCAAGACGAATGGTGGAATCGATGGAGAAGAAGAGTAAACAAAATACTTCATTTATTGTTGTTATTCTGCTTCATGAACAGGTATCCTCTTGGTTGCAAAATATACAGAGCTGAATCTTGATACAGCTTGTCCTGTGTCAAAATCTGTTTTATTCTATAGTCCTGAACTTGTTTTACTGGAAGTGACTCCTGAAATCAAAAGCAGGTTGCAGAAAGGGAGGGGAAATTTCTAGCTCGTCTATTGAATGGAATTGCTAAAACCGGTGGAGGCTATGCAGCAAAACATAAAGACTTGGTGACCCTTTTGTATATAGGCATCTTGGAAGCATGGCTACGGTTGGAAGATACAAAGCTCTCGTAGACCTTCGGCAAAACAAAGTAAATCATCATCATCATCATCATCATCATCATCATCATCATCATGTTGAAGTTTTACTGTCAAAGTAAAGCTTATTTTGTAAGCTTTTGCAGGATGCACGGGGGATTTCTCGTGCAGATTTTGTCAGCTGGCTCATTTGGCGATCTGCATATCATACTCGGGTGATTAGTTGGAGAAATAGATTCTATGTTGCTATCCACTGGCTTACCTACCACCTTTGTATTTGGTCGTGATATAAGCCGCACATAGAAACAGTTGATTAGGTATAGAAAACTTTACTCTTCATTCGATCACTAGAATCGTGTCTGTACATTTATAGTACAACCATCTCTCAACCCATAATTTTACATGTAAATACTGATATAGGGGATTGTATAATACACATCTTAAATAATAACAACAACAATAATAATAAAATCATAATGAATCGGTTACATTAATTTTTTTATCGTTATTGAGATCTATAAAAAGTTATATGTTTAGTTAAGTTTAGAATATTTAAATCTTTATTTATTTTTTGTCTTTCTTTGCTTTTCAATTGTACAAGTAACATTAACTATTTCACCTTTTCTTATGCGCATCAAGAGGTCTTATTATATATCAAAGTGATACCTAGTTGTTTACGAATATAAATATTTTTTTTCTATTTTTTTCTTATAATTTTATATATCTATATCAATATTTTGTATCTCAACAATACAAACTTTTTGTATATGTTGTTTCTTATCAGTTCAACATTTTTTATCAACTAAGATAATATCACTAATAAATAACATACATCTATAAGGTATTTATATAAATGATTCAGTAAGTTCATCCATTATCAATATAAAAAGATAGGGACTTAATATAGATTAATTGATGTAATTTTATGCTAATAAGAAACTCACTAAGCACACTCTGTGTAGTTCTAACACTAATGACTTCATTCTCATATATGTTTTTAGTAACATCAATATAATTAGTGAATACATATTTTTTAATCTAAAACTCACTATAATAAATCTCTAGAAATTAATTTTCTTTAAATCAATAAAAATCATATGCAAATCAATTATTTTTTACTATTTATATTTTTCATTAATTATATTAATAAATAAAAAATTATATGGTTGACTTTTTAATTATAAAATCAAATTAATTTTCAGATATATTTATTTCAAGGTTTATCCTATTTTCGATAATTTTTTTCACTAATATGACTTATGATTTTAATTCCTCTATAATTTGAATAATTTTTTACATCACCCTTATTTTTATAAATTGGTACTAAAAAACTCTTTCTTCATTCATCATATATCTTTTAGAGTCTCATGATTTACTAAATAAGCTAGTTAACTGGGCTGCTTTATTATCCTTTAAGAATACCTTCAGCCCCACACTTGTAGTTATTTTTATCATTTTTAATACATCTTTTACTTCATTAACTCTAATTTTATGAACAAATATATGATTATTAAATCTAATTTTTTAATCTTTAAAACGTGATCCTTAGTAAAAATTATTTTTTGAGCTTACACCACCACTGTCTTTTAAGATTAAGCTTGCATTTTTAGTTTCAACAAAATGTTTTTTTGTTAAACTTAATTTTATTTACGATCATTGTTCAAATAATATTAATATTATCTTCATCTAAGTTTTAAGTCGTCTCACTTTTTATCTCATTTTTAAATATTCAACCCTATTCTTAAAATAAGTATTTATAATTATAAGATTATGTAAAATTAAAAAAATCTAAAATCATACAATCATCTTCAATTTTCTCCTCATAACCAAAAACCCCCCATGCATTCTTTTATATTCGTTTTCCTTTTATATCATCTAAGCTTTGTCAAAAAAAAAATTTGGTTTGATCATTTAATTCAACATGTAAATTTTAGAACTATAGTTCTATCTTTAAAATTTTTTACATCTACAAATTATTCATAAGATCCTTATTAACAATAATTCTTACACCAATTTTATGTTTAACTTTTTCAACGTACTAAATATTAAATCTAGTCCTATCAACATCTTTTTATTTTTTTTTCCTATCTATGTAATCTCTTGTAAGAAAATAATATTCATGTTTTTTTCTATCTTAGTGTTTATCAATTTTAATTTCTTTTCAGAAAATATTTTTATATTCTGAGTTACTAACTTAGCTCTCCGTTCCCAAGTTAATTTTTTACTATCATTAATTCAAAATAATGAGAGAACATAAACTTACCTGACATCATATCATATCCGAACCTAAATGTGATTGTTTACTTTTAGACGATCTCTGGCTCATCATTTATAATTCGTTCGAGATACATAGATGATAAAGATGTCTAGTGTTATTTTCGGACGATAATCTATCTCTATACTAAAATGTATACCTTAAAGTTAAGGAAAAAAAAAAAAGAGAGAGAAAGAGAAGGCTATACACGTCATGATTTACATCAACAGAGAAGAGAAGCATGAGCGTGGTGCAAAAGCAGATGACGTCGTTTGACATGATGTTGTTGCATCAGTTTGAAGCCGGAGAAATGTTTCTTCTATTCCTTGGTAATCCAAGCTGTGTTTCTTTTAATTCTTTTTCATCTCTGTAGATTGGTAATAGAATATATGAGCGAATAAAACACGTACCGTTTTACATCGATCGAAATGACCTGTGAGAGAAGTCATCAAAGAGTCTCTGTTATTTGGTTGTTCCTTTCACTCTTCTCCGTTCGTCTCCTCCGTCCTTCCTGCCTGCCCGCTTGGGTTTACAGCTCACAGAAAAACATGACATGTAGAAGAAGCTCGTTAGATTAAACAAATATGAGTACGAATCGAAGAGAAAGAAATAGGAACCAACATGTGTTCGTTCGACAAAAGAACCAATCATGGCTGGCAGCAATGCATCATAGGATTAGCATATCATGTCACATTCATCGTGTAACACGCTGTACCGATTCTGATGGCAATAGTCGGAGGCGTACTCGACTCCGATGACATGGTGATCCGCTACTGCGAGTACGTGATGAACCAACGAAGAGCTAAGATGATGTTTGTACGGTTGGTGATTAAATGTCTTATTAATTAATTTTATTATATATATATATATATATATATATATTTATATATCAATTATAAATTTACACAATTTAATCACAGAACTCTACAATGATGGGGTGAAGTCTTTAACAAATAACTTAATTAGTAGGTTCAAAATTTACAGCATAAGATTTGAAATTCTCAATCCATCCATCGCAAATGGGTCGGATGCTTTGGTATAGATTCGATTCGTCTTAAGAACTGGGGATCGAGGACCGATTCAAACAAATGCAGGGGCTTACGTGAAAAAGGATCAATGCCGAAAACCCTCGAGCACGTGTGTGTCTCGTGCTTTCTACACGTCCTCGTGCTCGATATAAGTAGAAAGGATTGCCCTAGCCCACAACCGATCCATTACGCCGCCTGCCCGAAGGCCTAATTCCTAAATCGGCGCACCGATTGCTGTGCTCTCCATCTGATTTCTCCCTGGTACCAATCTATTTTGGGTGCTCTGATGATTCTTCTGATTTAATGCTATCCTTTTTTCCTTTTACTTTCTGTGATTTCTTTCGTTTGGTGTTTTTAGGGTGTAGGGTTTAGAGAGATGTCGGATGATGAAGCGAGAGAGGAGAAGGAGTTGGATCTCACCTCCCCCGATGTCGTCACCAAGTACAAGAGCGCCGCTGAGATCGTCAACAGTAGTGTTTCCGACCTTATTTATGATATCCTCCGATGTGAAATTTTACATGAAACAACTTTTAATTTTTGCACCGTGCAGAGGCGCTTCAGTTGGTGACATCCAAGTGCAAGCCCAAAGCCAAGATTGTTGATCTTTGCGAGCAAGGCGACGCTTTTATCAGGGAGTACGTTTTCTTGTTCGTTTTTATGTTTCCTTTCGTTTAGAACATCAACTTTCTCTACTTTTGATTTATACACTAGTGCGCAAGTTGAAGTTTGCATTGGTTGCAACAGGCAAGCTGGGAACATATACAAGAATGTAAAAAGAAAGATCGAGAGGGGTGTAGCTTTTCCCACATGCATTTCTGTCAATAATACCGTGTGTCATTTCTCACCGCTCGCCAGCGACGACGCTGTTCTGGAAGAGAATGACATCGTGAAAATGTATGTGTTGGCTCGTCTAGATTGTTAGCTCGCTCTCTGCATATTGGCTTGTTTGAGGCAGTGGCCATGTTTATACCTGTTCCGTGGTTCTCTGTCTTTCAGTGACATGGGATGCCACATCGATGGGTTTATTGCAGTGGTGGGGCACACTCATGTTATCCAGGAGGGGCCTGTGACTGGTAGAGCCGCAGATGTGATTGCTGCTGCTAATACCGCAGCAGAAGTTGCCTTAAGGCTTGTGAGGCCCGGAAAAAAGGTATCTGGACTTTGGAGTTTTCTAAATGCAGAATAAAGCTGAAATCGTTTTTCATGGTCACTGGTAGCTTTGAAAATGTTCGACTTATCAATAGAGTGTATTCTGGTTATTATTATTATTATTTTTTAACTACATGCCAACGAAGTGACCTTTGTTTCATTTCTTGGGGGATGATGCTAGATAGGGTTAATGTCAATAATTGGTGGTTGGCCTATGTTGGATTTTTTATAGTGCAACCTTCTATTAGTTCTTTTTCTATATTATGTCATTGCCAGAATGTTCTTGGTTTCTTGTGGTTCCTGGAGGAAGTTGGTTAAAATTTTATTTTTAGGTTCTTTTTTTCCGATAAAACTATTTTATTATTCTTTTAGTTTACAGAGGAAACGACCGTTAAACATAAAGTATCACTTATGTCTACATTGACACACATGCAGTGTGTTTGAACCAGGTAATGAATGGAAGTCTGTGCTGTTGTTCTTCTTGTTCTTTTTAAGTGCCTGTTAAAGACCATATGTTTTAAGAGCTGGTGAATAGCGACCGATATAAGCAGAAAACAAAAAAGTGTATATCTTTGTAGATGGACCTTGGGTCAGATCTATTTTGTTTAGATTCATTTGAATACCTTGAAGTCCTTGCCTATACCAGATGCAAGCATTGCGAATTTCTAGAAGATCAGTTGTGATTAGTTGTGTGGACTGTGCAGCTAGTGGATTAAATGTTATATTGGCAATATGGCTGTTTTGTAAATTCAGTTTGGATTTTGTTGCAGATTGTGTGCCTGAGATCTTCCAAATGCTCTCTATCATAATCCTGATAGCTTTATATTGCTTAAGCATTCTATTTCACTCGACCTATTCTAGCTGTCATTGTTCATGGACCGATAAATATCATACTGTACAAAACGGTACAATTGATTTGTTTTAGTATATCTTAGTGATTTGATGCCATGGAAAAGTTTATTTGAAGGCCAGTCTTCTGGAATTTAAAAATTAGATTGAGATGATCATTAGCCCTTTAGGAAACCTGAGATTATGATCGTTCAAAAATAAATAAATTACAAGATCGCTGGAATTTAGCAAAGAAGTAAAATAACTGAGAAAAGTAGGGTCTCTTTACCTTTTCTTGCGCTTCACTTGTTGCACTCTCATCCTATTTCCTCGTCTCTCAAGACAACCCCCAACAAAGGAGAGGGAGGACTAGTTGTTTTTGGATGGGTGGGGGGAGAACCTTTTTCGAACTCAGTTTGTTTGACAGCGGAACATAAATCCAGCCTGAAGTGGTTGTCATAGGAGTCAACTGACCACCACTGCAGTTGTGGATCTGCACTGGCTTATTTGAGAGGTGCCCAATAGTGTACTAATTAACCATTTTTTTTTGACATATTTAGTTAAATTTGTTATTGTTTTGATTAAGACAATAAGATGTTTAACTAAATATGTCAATGGCGGAAAAGGATCCATGTAGCCAACTCCAAACAGTTGGGGCTTGTGGCTTTGTTGTCATCATCTTATTGTTTTGATTAGATTATGTAAAAGCTTGAAACTTTCCTGTATTATTCTGACGTATATGATCATCTGTACATTACAATCGATACTAAATGTCCAACTTATCCTTCATTTGGATGGATGTTTTGAGTATGCCATTCAACTGGCCTTGAAATCACTTGAGTTTAATAACTTATGAGTTATGAAACAAAATATCATTTTCTGTAATGGCTAAAGAAATTCATACAAAATCAGTCACCTGGATTTCAAACAATGTTCACCCTCATGTTGTTTAATCAATTGTTTTACAATTGGTATGCCTTTCTGGGTTTTTCTTCTTCACAGAATATAATCGACTATATATATATATATATATATATATATATATATATATATATATATATATATATATATATATATATATATATATATATATTGCATCTGGAATGAATGAATTTTTCATGTTATTTTTAGTATATTGATTATTGTTTGTGATGTGTAGATTTGTATAATTATGTACCTCCACATGTACTCTTTGATTTGTGTTACTTCCTTTTTCCCCCCCTAAATTCTTTGTATAACCTTGAATACTTTTCAGCTAGATGAGGAATGGGTTCTACATATCTAATTGTGAATCTTTTTTTTTATGTTACTCTATTATGCTTATTACAAGCAGGTGCTCCTATGTGCCTTGTGAATTGTCAGCTAGTTTCAGATCCTTATCATACTTATTTGCTGTGGCAGAACAAGGATGTTACAGAAGCTATTCAGAAGGTAGCTGCTGCCTATGACTGCAAAATTGTTGAAGGAGTGCTTAGTCATCAGTTAAAGCAGTTTGTAATTGATGGGAACAAAGTCATAATCAGTGTAACAAACCCTGAAACACGTGTTGATGAATTCGAATTTGAAGAAAATGAAGTATATGCAATTGATGTTGTGACTAGTACAGGTGAAGGAAAGGTGAGAATGACTATCCGAAAGATGTCTCATGCGATGATCATCACTAAAATTCCTGCCTCTTGATAAATTGCTACTTTATTTGCACAAACCTTAGTCTCATATACTGATTTGCGGTATTTATTATGTTACTCGCAGCCAAAACTGTTGGATGAGAAGCAAACTACAATCTATAAAAGAGCCGTCGATAAAAATTACCACCTAAAAATGAAGTCTTCAAGGTTCATTTTCAGCGAAATAAGCCAAAAGTTTCCAATCATGCCATTTTCTGCAAGGTTAGTCATTTTCTATTCTTTGCCAGAGTTGAAGCAGTCTTTCCTTTTTCTTTCTTTGGCGTGAACTGTGTGCTTCTTTTTCTTCTAAACAGGGCTTTGGAAGAGAAGCGAGCTCGTCTTGGACTTGTTGAATGTGTGAACCATGACCTTTTGCAGCCGTACCCTGTGTTGCATGAGAAGCCTGGTACTCCTTTTTTCTCTCTTTTTCTACAAGACATTTGTATGTTGTTTGGTTGGCCTCATTTGTTCATTGTTCTTTCCTGTATCATGCTGTGAAACTTGACAAAGAAGTTGTTAACCTTTTTACTTACTTTACAGGAGACCTGGTTGCGCACATTAAATTTACAGTATTGTTGATGCCTAATGGGTCAGACAGGATTACCTCTCATCCACTTCAACAATTGCTGCCTTCCAAAATGATTGATGACAATGCCGAAATTAAAGCATGGATGGCCTTGGGAACAAAGACAAAGAAGAAAGGTGGAGGAAAGAAGAAAAAAGGTACGAAGACATTTGGTTCTTAACTTGAGCGGTGGTCTTTTCCTCCCAAATTCTAGTTTGAAATCATTCAGTGAATTGCTGTCGTGGGTGGGTGGCAAGCAATCTGAAGCTTGCGACTTGGCACCTGATTTAAAGATTTCAATTTTCTGATGATTTTTTTTGTTGTGTATAGGCCATGCTTTGAACACGTGATTTGGCTGATATATATGATTAGGGCGATTTATTCTGTGAATGGATAGTCTTAAATCTCTGTTTCTTTTGTTTTTCTTTGCTATTGCAGGCAAGAAAGGAGACGCCCAGGATGATGCAGTAGAATCTGAACCCAAGGATAGTGCATCAAATAGCACAGCGGCTTAGTGACTAAGCTAGAAAGTTTTGGTGCACCTTTATTACATTTATTAGTGGCTTCCCGAGCGTCATCCTTTCATGAATTTTATGTTTATTTATGGAAATGAAAATGCAAAATATTCTAATTTTGAGTAATGATTTTGGATTTTGTATCGAAAAATCTTACGAGCTCCGCCCTAGATGAAGACACAGATTCTCTATTGCTTCAGTTATGCACTTAAAACTGAGTGAAAAATGTTTTCGAAAAATATGTTGACTAAAAAATGATTTTTGAGTTTTCAGTTGCTGGTCGTTTATCTAACTTGTAAGACAACAATGATGGTTTCGAAGTTATTTCTAGGGCGGGACTATTATGGATTGTCTGCAATGACACATACCACTACAGTTTTAAAGTAGGAGGCCACCAGCGATGATGTTGGAATTGTATTGGCGGATTGTTATGGTTGTGGTTTTTCCCATGATCGTTGTTTTGTTTGACTTGATCCCCATACCTCGCCCTGCTCCCAACCATTTCACCATCGCGTGGGTTCCCGCCCAAACATGTATTGGTGGTTCATAAGAATTCGTGATCGCTCTCTCATGGCAAGCACCGGTCCCGATCTCTGAGTGGAGGCCCCAAGAGGCCGAGGACACCGGATCTCGGATCGCCCCCCCATTGTGGCCCTAGCGGAGGTTGCAGTCGTTACCGGCGAGGACGAGGACGTGCTCCTTGATCTGTAAGTCGGCCTCGATCCTCATCGATGACGGTGTTCCTATCGAATTCTTGTGGGTTCCTTTGTCTGCTTCTGTTGCCGTCGTGGCTGATGATGATGATGCTCCTCCGCTTGAAATGCGTAGATGTACCGATTTGATAAATAGGGTAATCAGTGGAAGGGGAGGGGGACCGGGGACGTGAAGTTCCCGGAAGCACAGGGTGACGCGGCCGGCAGTCCAAGACCCTCAAGATCACGCCAACAACCATCTTGGTTCAACGCTCATTCCTTTTGTTGATTTTAAGCTCTGCTGTTCTTGCTGCTTGTTTAGATTTTGTTGAGCTTTCGATTTGTCCTCATTTCCCCCCATTTCTTTTCGACTTCGTTTCGTATGCAGTTTGTGCCAACGATTAAGATCCAGGAGCATGCCGGCAACGATAAGTCCTACTACCTGTGGCATGGAGCAGTGATGGCGAATTGATGTTCTGCATCATCCGCTTCGACTCTGTCGAAGGTGAGCATCTCGTTCATTCTTTGCTAGCATAAATTTCTTATCTGGCACGAACTATTGATTCTTCGAGTGCCCCATCTTCTTCGAGTTCACGGCATACCACAAGGCGTATACATCTAGCGTCTCTTTTTGTTAGTTTATGTTTATTACTTGATTTGTGTAGTATGATTCTCCGCATCTTTTTGAGTCAACTTAGTTATTGTCAGCCATCAAAGAATTTCCAAGTACTAGCATTCTAAGGTTATACCTTTGCCGACTGTTCATGGCTACCTGCCTTATATTCAAGGTGATTGTGGCTCCGATATGGTACGCACCTTTGCTCCCAATGAGAAGCAAAGGTAGATCAGAAAGGTAAGCTGGGAAACAGATTGAAAAATTATTATTCATAGTTAAGGTGATACTATGATGATTGAATTCTTATGGTGGTTGGTGGCTGGGGACTAGAGATGGATGGCATGTGGTGAGCGATAAGATAGGAGACGATGTGATTGGTAAAACAATTAGCTGCCCATGTGAAGACCAGTCGTGAGTTGGACCGATAGCAAGATCATGGGTGTGTTTAAGAAGGTGATTGATTTGATTTGATTTGTTTGTTTCGGTGGCCTGTCTTCTTGTTCTTGTCCTGCTTTTGAGAACTCGGGAAATCGACTATTCTGACTCTCCTCCGAATGTGTTAGTTAATTCTCGACATACACGAGATTGTTCGTTTCGGAATTTTCTGTGTGTTGGAGATGGAAAGAAAATGTGAAAAATAGCCACAAACAGATGGATGGATGGATAAAGTCTCTGTGGCTGCGTCTCTGTCCATCTTTATCTTGTGATTGTTGGACTTGTTGGATTTATGAGCCAATTATCATAGGTCAGTTTGGTGGAGTCGGGCCACAGGAATCGCCGACCTTGGTCTGCGGGGGGGGGGGCCGACCACGGGTTTGGGTGGGTCGCAATAAATGGAGGAGGTCTCAAAGTATCATCAACCGACCGACCTTATGATCTATGGGACAACCTCGAGGCTAGCTTGTCAAATCTGATGATGGTGGTCCTCATCGTATCACCACCATGTCAGACGATCTGAAGATTACGTTCCCGCAACTACAACAGTAATTTTTTAGGCCAAAAAAACAGAAAATTACTGTGAATCAACAACAATCACTATCACTGGAGTCGATCCATATGGAGTTTTTTCTAGGATCAATCTCTGTTCGGAGACGATGTTGCCGGTGAATCCGAGAAGAATCTTGTTTTGGGATTATTGGTGATCGTTTCTTTTTCTGACCGATGTGCTTAACATGGAACAAAGTTAGAATCTGTAATCATAGCCTTCTCCCGACTATGTTTGCGACAACTGGTTTTAAATTTTGTGTCTCTGTTTCCACTGTGTTGGAACTCACACGCATATATATATATATATATACATATTCTTTCGTCACGGGACAACAGGAGCAACAGATACTTACTGCAGTCCCGAACAAGGGACGGTCTGAGAAACACAGTAAGTTGTGTGGGGGAACCTTAGTACAGTCTGAAAACAATGGCTATGACGGATGCCTTTCCAATCATGCCTGTAGTTTGCACCATCCCTTCTTCACGTCGTATAATGCCAAAGGAGATGTCCTTTCCCTCCTTCCTTCCTTCCTTCGTGTGCTCTTTGCTTTTTGGGAATAGAGATATTCATAGAATAGGACTCTGGTGGTTTGCAGTCCGGTGGTGATTTTTAATAACCCATTCCGAGTCGGAACCAGTGCAGCTCTCGGACAAAAAGGAGAAAAAGTAAATGAGGAGGTGGAGTACTCAAATGCTACATCAATGCGCTTGGGTGAAACTGGGGATGGTTGTTGACTGGGGGCTTACCGATGGCTGAATGCTTCGCTTCTTCCTCTTGGTCTGAGGAGGGCAGAGAAGACAGCTCCTGCTCTTCTCTCATGGCCCCTCTGCGGCTGCTTCCAGGGCAGGCCAAACCGGCGTCGGAGGCCAGGGACTCGGCGGCTTTGAGGATCCATAGCGAGGCCGAGAGGAGGCGTAGGGAGAGGATTAACGCTCATCTTTCCACCCTACGGCGTATGATTCCCAATTCTACCAAGGTACGTTTATCCTTCACCTGTGTGGATGTTATTTTAGCAAGGTACAAATGATTCATAAAGCAGGAAATTAAACTTGTCGATGAAAGATGACATAGTGATGGTAGTCATCGACTATCATCCGGTAACAGTCTTCTTCTTCTTCTTCTTCTTTTATTTGTGTGGATAAAATATATGTTCTCTTCGTTTATTTTTGCTTGTCGAGTACATCAACCTTATCTATGTGTCACTTTCTTAATTTTTAACATATGCAAGCTTGTTTGGTTGCCTTTTTCCGCTATAAAACGGACATCGTGGGGTTGTGATCAGTAATTAAAACCAGGACAAATGGACAACCATCTTCCTTATCTCTTCGGACAGCGGTCCTGTTGTGTCTTCAGCGTTCGGAAGCTTTTGGCTCATTTTTCAGCTGCAGCAATGCCCCCAAACTCTTGTCTGCTATACTCATTTGTCCTAATCCGGTCTCATCCGCCTGCAGATGGATAAGGCGTCGTTGCTGGGCAGGGTGGTGGATCATCTGAGGGATCTGAAGAGAAGGGCGCTCGACGTCGACGGAACCATCGCAATCCCCGCTGAAGTGAATGAAGTCGACGTGGAATTCAATGCAGGGCATCAGCATGCTTTCCCTGAGGAGGAGGAGGAGGGAGACGACGACGATAAGCTGTACATAAAAGCTTCAGTTTGCTGCGACGATCGGCCGGACTTGTTGGAAGAACTGAGCGATGCGTTCCGCCGGTTGGGGCTTCGAGCTGTCAGAGCGGACATGATGACTTTGGGGGGACGATCGCGGAACGTCTTCGTCTTGTTCTTGAAGGATGGTGATAGAAGCGTGTGCTTGAGCTCCCTCAACAGGTCCATAAGAGAGACGTTGGGCAGGGTAGCTTCTTCGGGTGCGCCGCAGTCCAACGTGTTCGTGAGCAGGAGACGCAAAGCCATGCGATCGCATTAGGGTATTCTATGTAGGACATGCATTATCGTGTGCTTTGATGGCGCCATTCTTGTTATGTTGACCGATCCCATTTAGTTAATGGTTGGACGCAAGATGTTGTTTACGTAAAGTATGTAAGTTTTATGTATTCTTAATTTTGGGTTTTCTTTGGATGATTGACATTGGTAGTTATTAGAAATAAAAAGTTTTAATATGAAAACACCAAATAACTAAAAACAAAGCGTGGCTGTAGTTTAGTGGTTAGAATTCCACGTTGTGGCCGTGGAGACCTGGGCTCGAATCCCAGCAGCCACAGGATTAACTTCCTTTTTTTACTTTTTAATCATTCACTTCAGCCGCGTGGAAGGAAGCAAACAACATGACACTATCCGATCGAATGTTTAAATCCAAAATCTTATTAAATGTGTTTTATTTAGCATTTACTTTAGCCTGAAAGAAAATTTTAATAATAATTAAGAGTTATAAATATTCCAAACTCATATGTGTGGAGCGAATCATTCGGAATTAGTGTGGATTGCATCGATTTGATCACGAGGTTTCATGCTTACAAATCGTAAATTTTATTTTGATGATCGAGGGGGGTTCGTTCAACTACACCTTTGATCTACGTTATCCGGGCTCACACTTTGGTGCATTCTGTTAACTCACTTATCGTGTTATGTTACTAGTTTTGAAGAGGTTTTTGTCACGTATAACCCAATACAATGTTTGTAAGATCCGATCCCCTATACAATCCTCCTCTCAATCTCTGGATATCGGATCTCTGTAATTAAGTTCCGATGAAGCCATTGAAATGTACGGCAAACATAAATACGATACGGCAAGGAAACTGGCATCTTCTCATCATATCTACGCGACATCCGACATAAAAAGACGAAAAGAATACGCATATAATCTCATTTCTACGTGACATGCATGGCATGGAAGATGAAACCAACCATATGAACCATGAGTGGTCCCACAATATGAACCACGGGACTGCTTTGCTCTCGGTGTCTCGAACAAACGCAAGGCAGCTCGAAATAGCCACCGCCCCAGCCTCAATTCTAGTAAACCATCAACGCCGAAAACCCTCATCGTCTCTCCCTCAGGCCACAGCCTCCTGTTCCGCGGCCTGCGATGATTCACCGAGCGACGCCCTGCACAGCGGGCAGCTCGTCTGAGCCCGTAACCACTCGTCGATGCACTCCACATGGAACCCGTGGCCGCAGCTTGGCAACACCTTCATCTTATCCCCCTCCATCACGCTACTCAGGCATATCGAGCACTGCGGCTCCTCGCCGGTCCCCGATGCTCGGTGCAGGTGCACCGGGAAGCTACCGATGATCTGCGGTTCGAGGCCGGCTGCCGGCGCCATGCTCACCGAGCCTGTTTCCGCCGTCCTGCGGCTGTGGCGATACGCCCACCTCACGAGCAGGCACACAAGTGTGGACGACAGGAGAACGGAGACGGAGATGAGGAGGATGAGGTTAAGGAGGGCGCCGCCGTGGACGTGGAAGTTCTTGTCGTCGAGATCGTCGTAGTGCCAACGGAAGGGCTGAGCCTGCTGGGCTGCCATGCAGGCAGGCGGGTGATGGTGGTGGATACGGATTGTGGTTTCAGCTTAACGAGGGTGAGAGGTGCGATGGAGTTTTGGCCCGTACCACATGAGTTCATCATCTCCTCACCTATCTCTCTCTCTCTCTCTCTCCTCATCATCTCCTCACCGCCGGGTTAGGTGTCCAAACGGTCGGCCACGCCATCTCGACTCGACCCCAAATGGACTAAGCACATGGGAAGTGTTGACATGATGGTGGGCGTTCGGGTTACGCGTGCCTCAGACCTGTCGTTGAGATCGCATATATAGGTTGTGTTCTTCGATCACGAGTAGGCATATATGATGAGTTATGGTGGTCATATAAGACTCTTAATGTATGAGTGGCACTAATCAGATAGATCATGATTTTAATTAGACCATCAATTCATTTGTGTACCTCATCTGATCTACCGTTTCTAATTTGATGAGTTTTATAAAGCCTTAAACCGCTACAAAACAGCAAAATTTGTATCGCAAAGTTGTTGGTCCAATTCGAAAGCCTGCGGTGTCTATCTATCATACAAAGCGTAGTAGAATGCAAGATTAAGCCAACCCCACCTACACTTGGGTCTTTATATGAACTCGAGCATCACCCGCCCCGAAGGCCTGAAGCACTCGCTATATAAAGAGGTTCCGCTCCCCAAAAATTCCAACTCCCCCCTCTCCCACGAAAAGAAAAAGAGGGTTAACTATGGCGGACAACTTCCAGAAGCAGCCCCTCTGCTCGCTCGTTTCCGACGTCGACAACCACCATGGCGGCGACCCTCCCCGCCTTCCTAATTGTTCCACCTGATTGTTCCCATCCGATCTCTTGCGTTATTTCGGTGGATGAAGGAATCGATTTCCCCTTCGTATTTTGAGTCCGATTGCAGCTACCGCGACGATTCCGATCTGTGCTGAATTGGTAAAGCAAATGTTCGGCAGATGATGCTTTGAAATTTTTTAGTCCTTTTGTTTCTTCATCTTCCTTCGCTTCTTGCGATCCATCCAGCTGATGCTGATGGAATCCAAAATAGAACTTCGATTTATGGCCTACTTATTTCTACGGTACTCGTTAGATGGATTTCATGGGCGAAACTAAGGCGATGGGGAAGAATGGTATCGGCCTATGCGTCGTGCTTCGAGAAGCAGAAGGAAGTTCGATGAAACCGAAGCCGAGAGTATTACGATCGTGGGGATTCACAAGTAAGTTTCGTATTTCCTTTTTAATTTTCGCTGGTTTTGTGATCTGCTGCATGCTTCGGTTAGCAATTCAATTTTATGCATCTTGTTATTCGTCTTCTCTTTGATCTGCGGGCACCATCTCCACTAGTCGCTCTAGTGAACAGACATAAAGGCAGAGAGAGGCGAGTTCCAACTTACACGCTTGATTTCAAACGGTTGTTATTTTGACACATACCACACGCCTAAAACCCCAATTATAGCACGGTCCCTCTATCGTGGTCTGCAAGGGTAAGAAGTTACAAAAGGTTCAAATTAGATGGCGGAGTGTGCCAGAACGCGGCACAATTCCCATGCCAATATGAGTGGGTCCTCAAGGCAAAAAGCATATGAAATGAGGAGGCCCCTCCATCGTCACCAATCCGGTCGTCGGACGGGCTCGACCCGCGAGACAAATAAATCAAAAAGAGAGCAACGGGACCAAGCTCGCAAGAATAGGAAGCACGAGCCTCCACCCACCATGCATGGTTCATCATTGTCACCATGACATACCCATGTGGCCACGAGAGTTGAGGCCCATCTTTGCGGCGTCAACCACTAATAACGATGGACAGCGACTCCACTTGCAGCAGTTTAGACTTTCTCACGGACCCCCCAAGAGAGAGAGAGCGAGAGAGAGAGAGTCTCTGCGTTTCATTGAGACTCGTTAAGATTGAATGATCCAGTAATTGGGGTCATGAAGCGTGATTGCTGAACCATTCGATTAGCTCTCTAAAAATACGAGGGGAGTGAGTCTGGAAGTGGTTTCAGTTAACAAGACTTGCATTTAAATAGTAAATGACTTCATTGAAGATGCACAAAAAGGGTAAGGGCACCAAATTTTGGCTTCTCCAAGGAAATTTTTGTTTGCCGAGAACATACAAACTCGGCGTACCATCAATCCGGGAGTGGAGTCTGGCGGAGCGGATGATAATTGCGTAGCTCCAGACCTGCTGCCATTATTGTTGACAATGGAGCACAAATTAGGTCAGAACCACGTTCCATCCATGTTCCTCTTCCTTGCCAACTATTTTGCTCCTCCAAAAAACATTGTAGATGCATGGATTTTACTCATGCTCTTCGTTCTAGATCGAATTGACGAGAAAAGAATAATCAAGAACAAAAGATGCATATCACGAAAACTATGAAACTTGGGAGCATTTAGACTTGTGCCATGATTGGGCAGCAAAAGAAGCAGCAGAAGAAGAAAGATCTTGGAAGGAAGAAGGAAACTCGACCGTCATTGTTAATGTCACCCTTCTCGTCAAGGGTTGTCATCATCATCCATCGACTCTTTTTTTTTTTTCTTCTTCCATTTCCTTACTATTTACTGTTTTCCTGACCGCCGGCGTCTATTCCCAGTTTCAATCCACAACTTAAACGCACTAATTGATATGCCTAATTTACAATTACATTTTCCGGCTAACTCTACCAACAAACACAAGGAAAGGGAACAAGAAAAACCTTCTCCTTTTCTTCTTCTTCCAAAAAAGAAAGGGGAGAGAAGCGACCTCCCCCGGCCCTGCGCTGCGACGTCGATCAGAGGGCCACGGCGCAGCAGTCGGGGCATCGGACGAGCCCGTTCTCGTTGCACTCGGTGCAGGTCCGGAAGCCCCCGCCCTTGTCGCTGTATCGCTTATGGCTGCCGCTGCACGCGGCGCAGAGGACGAAGCGCACGCCGCCGCAGCCCTCGCAGGCGGAAGCCACGGTGGGGTCAGCGGCCCCCTCGATGAGGGCCTTGAGCTCGCCGGACTCGTGAAGGCGGCGGATCTCGTCGGCGCCGCCGAGGCAGCGGCCGGTGAGGAAGACCTGGGGGAGGGTGGGCCGCTGGAGGCCCAGGGCGGCCTGGAGCTCGGCGAGGAAGCGGGAGTCCATGGAGAGGTCGCGCTCGTCGACGGCGACGCGGAGGCCGCGGAGGATGGAGCGGACGGCGCGGCAGTCCTCGAAGGTGCGGCGGACGACGCGGAGGGAGGTGAAGTAGAGGACGACGCCGCCGCGGCGGGGGTGGCGGTATGGATCGGAGACGGCGGAGCGGAGGGCGCGGAGGGCGGAGGAGGCAAGGCGGGCACGGTGGAGGATGCGGCGGAGGGTGGGAGATGAGGAATGGGCCGCGTCGTGGTCGTCGCGGAGGATGGCCTGGAGGTCCCTGAGAGTCGGGGAGGAGAAGGTTGGGGAGCGGCAGACGGCGCCGGCGGCAGCGGAGGATCGAGCGGTCTTTACCCACGGCGGCCACATGGGTAGGTGGAGAGAGAAAAAAAGAGAAACGTTGGTTTGTCGAGAGACGCGAGAGGGCGGAAGAGAGGGAGGCAAGAAAAGATGCGGGCTTTGTCGCCGTCGTTTGGTTCTTTAAGCAAACCAACTATTAATTAATTCTGGATTGTCCTTAGTTTTGTCTATAATGTTATTATTAGTGATAATAATAATAATAACAGTATTATTGTTGTGATGGAGATCGGGAAGGTACAGGAAAGGCCGGTGTTGCAGCTTTGCAGTCTTTTTAACCTATTATATTTTGATCTTTCGATGGCGGAGATTCCTACCGATATATACATGTATTTATTACATCCGAATTTAATCGGGCACGGCACTACAGCCTCCCGCGGGGTGAGATCAGATGCCGTGGGCGGAGACACGATCCTCCTTGGCCCCACCTAAAAAGATTGAACAGCAAGGCCGCCTCCGTGTGCACGGGGAGAGAAGTTGTGGCCCCCACTGCAGCCGATACAAAAGAACTACCTTTGGATTGGTCTTGTAGAGTATCCTCCGATTAACCTCTTGTTGGAAAACAGGGCCATCTCATACTGCACATCTTGGATATGATAATGTCAGCTGGCCCTTCGTTTCCGTGTCTTTCCTTCTTTGTCTCCAAGTTTGAGATTAGAAAAAAAAAACAAAAAAAAATCTAAAGAGGTCATCATGATTTTTTTATTATTATTTTTTTAATTCAAGGGTCGTCATGTTTTAATATGAGCATATGCTATAAAAAAAACCTATGAAAAGTGAGAACCATTTTTGCATGTCATAGACTCGTGATGATCGTTTTCAGATGACATCACTGTTCATCAAAGTATGGCCTTCACACTGTGATTAACGAATTCGCTTTGATTTCAGAACATAATGTCATTACGCTAACCATTTGCCGAGACAGAGACCTCCTACCGATTAATATACGGATACAAACAAGTGTCATGGGGGTTGGGAGTAGCAAAAGTAGAACAATTACTACATAAAAGTTGTATTTTTTGCCGGTAGTAAAGGGAATTTAGGTAGTTGCCATGCCCCGCGGATTAGGACGATGGTTGGTAGCAATAATCTAATTATTTGGGTGGACCACGAATACCTTTTTAAAACCCATATATACAGGGATGATAGTTAGTAGCAACAATCTAACTATTTGGGTGGACCACCAATACCTTTTTAAGACCCATATATACATACTGGCATCGTACCTCAGCCTTATGAGAGGGACATCGAGTTCTTTATGGGAAGGCACATCCGACTTGGTAAAAGAAATACATTTCATTGTCTTATTAATGATGCCCCCCATGATATGATGGCATCCACACCTCACAGCACAGTGATTGTTATTCCCAACTAATGAATTTGGTGGAAGAATGGGAAAACATCCTCTACGTCCAAAGGTTTGAGAGGAAGCGCTAACATACGTGGCATGTTTTTTTTTTTTTTTTTAAATTTAATCTTCTTTGTTTTTTATTCAAAACATTTTATTTTACCGCTAATAATTATCTTAGTCTTATTTGAAAGACACAGCAAATTTCCAACCGATCGAATGTGGTAGAAAATGTGGTAAGAAGAGACTTGCACCACGAGAAATGCACTCCACATGACACTGCATGTAATGAGTCGTAAAGATCCTATTCAACCAAGGAAGGATGTAGAAGAAACCTTGCTCCCGGATCAACGCATTCCACATGCTCCGTGGACTCTTCTGCACTGATCTGGAAGTCGACATACCCATTTTGTGATTGCCTAGCACGTGCTTCTGCCTACCTTAAATTTGGCTGGATGAGTAATGTATGTATGAGCTTAGCTCGAGGGAAATACAAGGGAAAAAGGCAGTTTGATCAAATTAGTTGAATTTTACCACATAAATCTCCATGGTTTGTTGATCATATAGGATGGATTACCTACCTCCTCACTCTTTTGTAGGTCCGAGATGGCCAAACTCGTGATTTTGAACCCCTGACAAAGGGGGGGACCGCCACCTCGGCGATACCGCTTTACTATTTCGACCACCACCAGGATGCAGGATGCAGGATGCAGGATGCAGGATGCCCATCCAACTGCAGAAAACATGTTATGTGGTAAAGTAAGTAAATCATGTACTCCCTTTGATAAAGCTGTTGACAACTGGTCACAGCGATGGCCGTGGAAGTGGCAGGCACGATCCCTTCCAACCATTAAACTCATTCAACTCAACGTTATCTCTGGCTGTTGGCTTCTTGAAAGAAAGAAAACCTGCATGTAATATTTGTATACACAAGTAAGTCTCCACGTCTCACCCCCTTCCCCAACTGATCAAGCACGTCATCATCCTCTGCAGACAAAGCAAGTATTCTTCACGAAATCAAAGACCCACAGAGCATCATGACGTTGAACTTTTATGATATATTGAAATAAATTTAGATCAAGCTCAATGGTTTCATAAATGTCTATTAACACTATGTTTTGTGCATGTTAAAGGTCCTTAAACACTGCATGTTTTATATTTATCAATTCTCTTAACACTGCAGAATAACGGAGGATAGCCTTAATCTTGGTGACAAGATTCCAGCAAAATCTCTCTAAGAATACATCCATGAACATATAAAGAATATGGGAAATTTCTACCAGAAGCACAATCAAGAACACGTTGCAAAAAGCCTGCAAAAGCTGAGGTATAAAAGAGAGACGCTCAATGACATCTCAACTTTCTCATCTGTTACAATCAATAACATCAGCTAACTTCATCTGATTATTTGCCCAATCAAGAAAAGGAATTCCTAACTTGTCATGTCCATCTAAATGAGATAAATCAATATAACCAGTGCTAAATCAGCTACTATGGATGTTGAGAACACCAAAATCTGAGAAACTGAGTTAACAAGCAAATAAAAAAATACTAACAAGCATAAAAACGTGCAGATCATGTGAATAGAAGGAGGTGCTTTGATGAACAATGTAATTCATAAATATTCAATATGGAGCAGAAAACATGGATCTACTCTATACTGGCTAGCTATCAGTTAGATAGATTACTTCACCTACATGCCTCTGCAGCTCTGAGAATAAGACGGGATTTATAATTGCAACTTGTTATCCATCTTAATGAAATAAATCAGTAGATCAACTACTACAACTGCCGAGAACACCGTATCCAGAAATTGAGTTAAGCAAGTATACAAACGATATAATATGGTACAAGCACAAATACATGCAAGAGTTATGGAGAACAATACATGAATATACTCTGTAATGGCTTGCATAGATTGGTTACTTCACCTTGATGCCTCTCCAGCTCCGAGGATAAGACGATGGCTTTCTAAAGTTAGACAGGTTTCACCAAGATACCACTCTAGCTCCATGAGAAAAGGCAGGAATACATAAGCAACTAAAAGGAAAAACCATTGCACGTCTCGTGCTTTATTTATTTCCGGTGAGAACATGAAAACTATGCAACTTTGTAATTCTTTAACCTTCCGCAGGTAAGTTTTACTAAATCTTTGGTCTTCTGGACTGGAGCATCGACTATCAAAAGGCACCCCCATCGTGGCAACTTCATTATGATATGAACCGCCTTCCTACTCATCCCCGGTCTCGGAAACATGTGAAGACCGGTGTAGATGCTATAGGCATTTAGTTCCTCGTGCTTGTGACGGTGAAGAAGCTTCATCGGGTGATATAAACCAGAATTTACCAATCCTGAAAAGCATGATTAATATAACATGCATCGAATGCTCACAAGACCATCATACATTTCTTTAAAGAATGCCTAATAATTAATTTCACGAGTGTGGAACACTTTCAGAAGCACACAACGGCCCCTGACACTCGAACATGTTCGAGTGAGAGTGAGAGCTAACCTTTCAAACTGAATTGGTTCATCCGGCATCTTAGACATAGTTTCTTGGTACACTCTTCCGGCTTTGCAAGAACAACATTGTTGACAGCATCATCATCAACAGAAGCAGAGGACGGTGTCAGTAGCTTTCTCATCTTTCACACGATCTTAGTTCCTGTCTTCTTAGGCTGTAAAATCAGGCACCTCATACATATTATCAACAGAATCAGGTATCTTCTTTGCAAATTTGTTGATGAATCAGCAACTGGGATTATACAAATGTCTCTGCTCTTTCTTTGGATGGAAGCAGGTATTACAAACTATCCTAAGGGTATAACCTTGATATCAAGTAAATGATATGATCCAAACAATGAACAGGCAACTTGGTGTCATGTGACGAAGACAAAAGTTTCGAAAAGAAAAAAGTGGCCAATGAAAAGGAGGAAATATATATTATACACATTTGATGTTGGGCTGACAGTCCATAAATTCAGCCCATTGCTCATCTCATCTTAATCTAATCTTAATTAACATTAGGGGGTGTGGTGGTTACGTTTTGAAGATAGAAAAAAAGTATAAATAGGGCAACAACGTGGGAGAAGAAAACGGCCACGGGATTTCGAAGAAAAAGAGAAAAACAAGGCAGAAAAGGAAGAGAAAGAAAGGGAAGAAGACAAATCTACAGAGAGGTTGTTCTCAATCATCTAGCAGTGTTCTCATCTCAGGTTAGATCAAATCTACAGTAGACTCTTGCTGTGATTACTTGGGGAGGTTTTAGATATTGTTGACAGTGACGTGATCCTTGTATCTCAGTTATTCTCTTGTGATTATTGCTAGGGTTTAGGGCAAGAGATTGAGATTTGTATCTCAGTTATTGTCTTGTGACTATTTGATTGTGATTTCATTTAATTTCGCTGCATATCATGGTCTTCTAGTATTTATTCATATACAAAGGTTATTCCGCTTTATATCCCTATCATTTAACACAAATAATTAATGAAAACGATAATTCTCACTTACTGTCTTCGTTCACCATCATTCTTCTTGAAGCCATTGGAAGAAACATAAGCACCGTCTTCACTTTAGTGAACAGAGAAAATATCCAGAGAGAGAGAGAGACAATTTTACCTGTCTTTGATGATCCTAGGGCGTGAAGAGCAGATATGAGAAACTGGATGCGGCGAGCCGATGGATCGTCTCCCTCTTATTCACGGTCGGTTGTGGGCTATGCAACTCCTCGTCGATCTCCGACAGCTATGCAACCCCCGCTGCTGCCAAGGAAATCGAGTCAGTCCCTGTTAGCCTTCCACAGTACCGCCTTTTCTTGCTGTTGATACCTTAACCTCAGCACCCACAGATCTTTGTCTCTGATTCGTACACCGCACCACGGTGCCCTAAACCCCTACCGATCCAGGAAGGACCAGAAGCAAGAAAAATGGAAGAATCATCACGAAGATCCGCTGACCCTAATCCCAACAAGATCGCGATGGATCGTCAGAGAGGGCGAGAGATGGGAAAAAAAACGTACCGGCAGATGGGAGTTGGGGCAAGAGGGAGAGATTGAGCAGAATCGCAGCTTTATCATCGTTTGATTTGTATTTCAGTTCCAATTGTTCAGGGTTCGAGGCGAAAGGATGAGACGAAGCTCAATGGAGCGACGGCCAGAACAGCGTCCGCCGTACCGAGGGCCATTTATACGGTAGGAGAGTGGCTGAGAGCGCTCGAGTTCGCGATCGCATTTATATGATTTTTTTTTTTTTGTCTCTCGTTGAATTGTGGTTATGCTTTGTGTTTCCTCAGTTCTCAAACAAAAATTGTTTTTTTTTTTTTTTTGTGTTTGCTTTTAAAAGCTTGCCTGCATAATCAGTGGTGTGTTTGATATAGCATTTTTTTGTTATTATTATTTTTTATTTTTATTTTATTTTTTATTTATTTATTTATTTATTTATTTATTTATTATTATTATTATTATTATTATTCATATTCTTATTTTCATAATTCATTATTTCATTCGTCGAAATCTTATTTGGGTCGACGTCGATCGATGCCACTCCATTATTCAACATTGTTTTATCGTCTTACGCTGCTCGATGCCATAGTTCATCTTGTGACGTTTCTAAATCAACGAAGAGAAAAACATCACTTGATAAAGAGGAAGACTTTGATCAATGCTACTTACCATTGAATGTCGCTGAGAGCATTCTCTCACTATCCATTAATTCATAAGATATAAAAAAATTAAAATCGAAATAAATAAAATAAAAAAATTATTTAAAATAATTTTATTTTATTAAAATTTGAAACTTAAAAAAAATATTTATATACGTGTACAAATTTTATAAAATAGGACAATAACTAGTGATCCTTGAGATAACTAGTGAGTGGACCCTCCTCAAATTCTAGATTGGGGTACCTTACCTTAAAACGGGTTAAGTCGATTTTATACTCGAATTGATACGAGACGACTCTTATCCTCTCTAGACCTTTTTTACACTCAACAAATGTCTTATAATCGACGATCATCTCCTCTCGATACTTTGGTATCATGCGTCACTCAACCTACAACTATTCTCTCAGATCTCGAGCCAACCTATTCGTTATCACAACTTCCTCGATGAGCTTTGAGTTCATCCTCCATAGCTCGTTTATTTGCTCCAGACTTATTTCAGTTGCTTGGCGAAGTTGGCAAAGGCATTGCTCAACTTCCTTAAGTAGTCAATCTCGAGTTTGTACTAATATACGTCGTATTGACGAATGTCACCCCTCCACCCACTTATAACCTGATGTATATTAGTACAAACACGAGTAGTCTCACTTTCTCAGTGTTAGGTAAGCTTTTATACCTAATTATAAAGGGTAAGAATGAAGTTTGTAATAGCATTTCTAGTCATAAAGAACAGGAAACTGTAATTATCTTTCTGATAATAAATGAGAAGAATGAAGCTTACGATTGTCTGTTTTAGATCTTCATTCACGTGGGTAAATTACCGGAGGTGACATTCGTCTTTTTCTCCCTTTATAGGCACCATGTGGTGGTGACATGTTGATTGATGATTAGCTGACAACGTATCACCTATCACTTATTATTCCAAGTCACTTATTTTTTTATTGGCTAGAGCAGAAGATCTATAATAATTAATCGATAAAGAGAATCCCTCCCATTAAGATCATATCTAAAAAAAGTATATTATAATTAAATATTTTTAGTAATCATATTATAATAATAATCATAGTTTAACATTAATTATAAGATATTTTATTTAATTTGATAATATCATATAATGTAATATTTATCGAGCTAACAGATGACTAACTGTACCGGAACTGTGTGTGTTGGGCAGGTGATAGTAACATTACGTATGCACGCACATTCTCCATCGGAGGCATTGTAGCTGGAGAAGCAAGCACTGTTATCCCAGTCGCAGATGACAACAGTCGAAGTGAAAAGGCAACATTCCAAAAGGCAGACAAACGGTTGCAATTCTTTCTCCGGTCGTTGAGAAACCGAGGCAACTAAGGCTGTGGGAGTTGTAGTCTATCGAGGGGAAGATGCTTGTGATCGTGTTGCTTAAACGACGAGTGGTGCAGCACTGGTTGGTGCCAAAGCACCCCGTTCAGAAAAGTTATCTGACAAATACTACCATTTTGGTGTGTTCCCTCCGGTAATTCTGATCTCTCTGACGAGACTAATACGAAACAGTCAACAGGAATCGACTTTTCAAGCTCCACTTATTCCATCTGAGGATCCAAGGTGGGAGAGAGAGATAGAGAGAGAGAGAGAGAGAGAGAGAGAGACGGGACTTTGGGATTTAAACTAATGGTTCAAAGATCCGGACATAATCAAAATATGCTTCAAAGAGAAAGAGAGAGAGATGAGATGTCGTTTAATCTAATTTGTTTTATCATGATAGATTAGAGGAGAGCTTTCATAGAAATAATTGAAGATAAGAACAATAATTGAAGAAGCTTTATTGTAGAAATAAAATATTATAGAAATAAAATAGCTTTAGCTTGAATCTATTAACATGTTCCCTCTCCTATTTATACAAAAATGAAATAGCTTTAGCTTGAATCTATTAACATGTTCCCTCTCCTATTTATACAAATTAGGAGGGAGGATTTCCCTAACAGAATAGAGGATTTTCCTCAACAGAATAGAGAAATTTCCTCAAGGAAAATCTTATCTTCTATCATGCCCCCGCAAGATACAAGGATACCAATCTTGGATCGATGCAAAGAATTGTTTACAAGCGAGAGGCTTCATGAGTAAGATAAGTGTAGATCACTGCTGCTGTTGTTACGATTGCTGTTGCTGTGATGGCACAGGCGTTCCCTTCATTCTCCTTAAGTCTGTCGAATGTTGACAGATCAGCGAAGACTACCGCGGTGCGTTGGTCGCTGGCCGAAGGATGAAGCTTCACTTTTCTCAGCGACGTTGGTCGCTGGCCGAAGGCAAGAGCGAAGCTTCGCTTTTCTCAACGACGTTGGTCGTGGTTGCGATTACGACGGCTGCGACGTTAGAGAAGAAATCTACAGCAATGTTGCAGTGATGCTACTACAGCAAAGGAGGAAACTGCAACAGAGGAGAAAGCTGTAGCAAAAGAGGAAGCTGTAGCAGAAGAAGAAGGAAAATAGCTACAACGAGGAAGAAAGGTGGGGCAGTGCTAATGAGCAGCACTAGAGATGCCGTAGCGGAACGGAACAGACATTGGCGTAGAGTGGCAACACCAATGATGAATTGACAGCGAGATGAGAGCTTGCTCTAGGCAAGCGGCTCTGATACCATGATAGAAATAATTGAAGATAAGAACAATAATTGAAGAAGCTTTAGTGTAGAAATAAAATATTATAGAAATAAAATAGCTTTAGCCTGAATATATTAACATGTTTCCTCTCCTATTTATACAAATTAGGAGGAAGGATTTCCCAGAATTTTCCTCAACAGAATAGAGAAATTTCCTCGTATAGTTATGAAAATCTTATCTTCTATCGAGCTTTTCTCGAAGAAAAAAGAAAAAAGAAAAAGGCCCGAAGCTTATCGAGCTCCCCGGAAGGGGTACAGCCATCGGACGACGGTAAAGGCAGGAAGGGATGATATGATATACCCAAGTGGGCACGCATGACTGTAACGCGTCGAATGTCCGATTCGGCTCTGCTTTTTGTGGACAGGGAGATGAGTCTTCGGTGGGGGGGGGGGGGGGGGGTGAGAAAAGCGGAGGGAAGGGGCGTGAGAGGAAGGACCGAGCTAAGCGTTGGGCTGCTTGGATTGCAGGCGGGAAGCACTACCACCGTACGGCTCCTCACACTTTTGCTGCTGCTGCGCGCATCTTAAGTGGCAGTGAAAGGGGTCCCCATGTCGGCGGGTAATTGTTGACGAGTAAAACGTATACGAAAACAAAAGGATTCAGCCATGCGGTGCAGAAGACGTCCGGATTTGGTACCTCCCTCCCTACTAATTAAACACTTGGCTTCTCACTCCAATTTTAATTGCCAAGTTACAAAACAGTAACGACACCCACTTTAGTTGACATTGTTCCTTGTTTGATTGTAATTATGTTGAACAACCTTACAAAATTGAAAGAGAGATCCATGCATCCGAGGAGTTATTATATAGTGAGATCTAAATATCGTTACTTTGTATAATAAACGTTTGGGTGAGCATCTTTTGCAAACCTGACTATCATCACGGTGCATCCAACTTACGATATCATAAAGTTTGATCCACTCAGCCTCGTGTTGAGGCATCAGTTGCAATGACGATGATATGTTATGGGATATTACGATAAAACATTAAAAGTAAAGAATATGAAACCTTGATTCAGAGGACGATGGCTATCGAGGCTGCATATGAAATTATTATTGTATGACGATAAGAAGATGTTAGGATGATGATGATGATGATGATGATGATGATGTGTCAGTTTGAGATATCACGATAAAAACACTAAAAGTAAAGAATATATAAAGTGTTGATTGGGAGGACAATGGCAGTAGTAGTGGCTGGCTGGCTGTACATGAAATCGTTATCCTCGGTGACGTTACCAAATATGCACGATATTAGAGTAAAACCCACCATATCTAATCTCTTGTGGAGCACCAAAACCTACTCTCTTTAATCGATCCACACACACCTTGGGAAAATAAAAAGGCTGACGACAATAAATCAAACGAAACCTCAATCGGCACGAGAATTCGAACTCCTCATCCATATGGATTGAACTTTTGCCTAACGATTAGGTATCAGTTGGGTCCACGGCAACTCGAAAGTCTTCCCATGATTGATGTGACTGATAGTTCAAGGCGACCTTTTTGGCATGAAAAAAATGTAAACACGATCCGGATTCGAGAAGAATGAATGATTCAGATGGGTAGTTTCTCCTGGCAAGCAACAGATCATCGGAGAATCGATTCTTAAATGCAATGTAAACATCAACCCACGTATGCTGCTTCCGAGGTGGTCAATGAATGTTAAGGATGTTGTCCACTTGGTGACAACACCATGATGCTTGTACTACGTAAAAAAGACATCTCTCTCTCTCTCTCTCTCTCTCTCACGATTTTAATGCAAGCAAGCTAGCTTTTGATATTTACAAAAGTGGTAAAATGAGATCCATGCGGAGCTCAAGTCAAATAAAAAAGTATGGAGTTTTTTAGGGTTCAGAATTACTCGTCCGAAGCCTTGGATAACTAACTATCTACGCTTACGCCCGTCGCTCTCCATCTTCGACTGGCCTGCCAACAACAAGTGTATCTATCTATCTGATAGTTTGCATGGTTCATTCTTCCGGGCGCTTAATTTGATTCGACAGTAACTTTAGCTTATCCTGTAATAATTAATGTTGTTGAGCGTTATCACTGGGGGCTAGAGAATCCCATAACAATATGTAATCCTAATATGTTGATTTGACATCCGTGGAGTAACTTGTCCGAATTCTCTCGAGTCTAGTCTACTTCAGCTCTCATCCCGTCAACAACTTCCGATTACGACGTATCACAAATTACAGATAACTTAGTTTAGGCTTCGATATTGATATCACTATAACAAATAAGATCGAGGTGGCCATCAGAATATTCTAATGCGATCAAACAATGGCGAAATTTAATAGGAGAGATGACAAGCAGCTACTCATCCACCACTGCTAACACAACTAGTGTTGAAACGTCACTCTTTTTGTTGGTGACGATCGAGAGTAAGAAGCAGCACATCTCTGCTTCTCCGTGGCTTTGCATCACTGTTACCAGTCCGTTCTAGGGTGCTGACCGAGGGGCCACCACGTGAATTCCTTCTTGCCTCTTGGTTTTACCCTCCCCCCTCTCCACTTTTCTCACTCTTCTGTTGTCTTTCGTATTCTTCCCCATCCCATACATCCATATCTCCCTTTCCTCTTCCGACGTCGGTGCATGGATTCGACTGCACCGGAGGGCGATCCCGTCTCGCCGGAAGGCGATGCCCCATCCCCTTCTTCCGGCGCCGCAGCCGCAGCAGCGGTCCCAGGCGGAACGGCGGACGCGAGGGCCCAGGCGTCGCCAGCGCCGCTTAGCCGGTATGAGGCGCAGAAGCGCCGGGACTGGAACACGTTCCTGCAGTACCTCCGGAACCAAAGGCCGCCGCTGGCGCTGGCTGGGTGCGGCGGCGCCCAGGTGATCGAGTTCCTGCGGTACCTCGACCAGTTCGGGAAGACGAAGGTGCACGCTCCCGGGTGCGCTTTCTTCGGGCGGCCGACCCCGCCGGCGCCATGCCCGTGCCCACTGAGGCAGGCCTGGGGCTCCCTGGACGCCCTCATCGGGCGCCTCCGAGCGGCCTACGAGGAGAGCGGGGGAAAGCCTGAGGCCAATCCCTTCGCGGCTCGCGCCGTCCGCTTCTATCTCCGCGAGATCCGGGAGAGCCAAGCCAAGGCCCGCGGCGTCCGGTACGAGAAGAAGAAGCGAAAGCGAGCGCCAACTTCAGCCGTCCGGGACGCAGGCGACGCTTCTTCGTCTGCTGCCACTGCCGCCGGCGCCACGAGTGGTGGCTCAGGGTCGGACGCCGGGGAGGGATCCTTTACTGCTCAGCCGGGTGGGTCATCTATCTCTTGATCGAGTTGTTGTCCTCTTTCTTTGCCGTTTTTGAATGCAGATGTTGATGATGATCATGGTGAGTAAGTTAGGAAGAACCACAAGAGTTAAGTTGCGGTTGAATTCGGGCGATCTTCTTTCATACAACTTTGTTTTGACTCTGAGCTCAGCAATCAATCAAAGATTTCATGAAAGAAAAACAGATATTGCGGTGTCCTCTCTCTTCTACCTTTTTATTTTTGTGTTGACGGAGTGCTTCTTTGAATTATTATTATTATTACTATTTTTAATTTTTTTTGTTTTGCTTTTTTAATTAATTGTGCAACGCTTAGATGTTTGCTTTAGAGTTTAATTCGTTTGCATATACATTTTAGTAGTGGCGTGATTGATACTCTTTCAGCACAGGCCCTCCAACTGCTTCCATCTTTTTGATGGCTATGCGCTGTCTTGAAATCCGAATGCTTCATCTGTTGCATATATAAACTCCGATCACTTCAATCCTTGTTATATGTATGCTCCCTCCGGCAAACTTCCATCTCTTCTATGCTACCCTAAGGGTGCTTCAAAAACCTGATGATGATGATGTCGTTAGATCTGTCGCCTCATTCAGAACTTTCTTGTGATCCGGTGATCAGTTTGCTTGGCTCCTTTGTGGATGATTTGGCTGCAACTCCATCTGGTTTTTTCTTCTTGCTCGTCGTTGTACGATTTAGTAATTTTCATGGAATACTTGTTTCATTTATTATGCCTTTCTATTGATGAGTTTGCTTCCTGCGTTATGGAGCAGACAACTCCACTGTAGGTTTGATCTCAGGCTCTCATTTTTTACTTCTACCCCATATGAGTGAATGTTAATACTCGCCCTCCATTATTTCTTCGGAATGGCAGCTCCACACGAAACGAAAGAACACTAAAATCAATCGACAACTTCTCCTATTCATTCCTGGATCTTGGCTTTCTTCTCTTCTTGTCATCGGCAGACATGACTGACGGGAGAAGTTTGAAGGGAAGCACCCACACGTGTTCTCTCTCTCTCTCTCTCTTTCTCTCTCTCTCTCTCTCTCTCTCTCTCTCTCTCTCTCTCTCTCTCTCTCTCTCTCAAAGCTTCATCCCTAGCTCAGACTTGCAGTGACACCAGTCTCCCCTTCTCTCTTCCGCTTCTTCTTCTTCTTCTTCTTCTTCTTCTGATCGCCACCAGTTCCAGCTGCCTTGCCACTCTACGCACTATCTGGGTTTCCTGTTTTTCCCTTTTTAGTGTTATGTGTGAGCAATTGCAACTCTTTGACCAAGAACCACTCCAACTCGAGCAATTCTAATGATCTGCACTGTACACAGTACATTTTTCTGCACTGCTCACTCTGAACTGCTTTAGTTCTCATGGCAACCTCTTTACCTGCAATTTTCGCTACTACTGGCGATGGGCCTCCTCTGGATCAGATGTCATCACAAGAATAACAGTAAAAGAAAGAGAAAGAATAACAGTGAACCTTTCTCCCTCGTAGTGGACCAAGTCCTTGGAATACTTTTTTTCATTTTATACTAGATTTTGAAGCTGAGCCGAATCATTTCGTTTGGCTTCTCGACCCCTCGTATCTTTCGGCTACTCTGCCGCAGCTTGCCATCAAAGAACATCAATTTCTCTTCTTCGTGATTTGGTACAACAAGAATGGAAAGTGCAGTTCCACTGTTTGCTCAACCATTGCATCATCGAGACCAAAATATGTGCATCATAAATTAAATGTTCGGGTACGTACGTCTATGAGAATCTCCAACTCGAATGTCCGTTTCGAGGCTACCGCATGAGGAGTTCCTTTTATTATTTTCACTTTGTTAAAAGAAGAGAGTCAACAACAAGAGTGTGAAGCCGTGATGTTCCTAAGATTTGGTTCCGCTACCACTAAATTCTACATAAGATAATAGATGTCTAGATAATTCAATACCATCCAGATAAGTGGAGAGAAGGGCATACGTTCCGGGGCAGATATCCACGAGCCTGTCAAGTCCCTGCAGGCGATGGAAACCTTTCATCCGCTCGAGAAACGGCTTGCGCTGTATCCCCATCACACCCCGAAGAGGTTACATGTATGAGGAGAGGGTGTTACGTGTTGTTGTTGTTGTTGCTGCTAAATGATGACAAATACACCACCGCTGGACCAATCCAGTCGTTGTCTACGCTTCGCACCACCCTGGGCAGCATTATCATGCGTGTCGACCCTGATGAAAGGAACACACATATACCACTGACGCATTGGCTTCCACGTATGTGACGCCGTTCCCGTTGAGAAGAATTCCTCCTGTCATGAACAGCAAGCTTACACATCTCCAAACAACAACAAGAGAGAGCGAGAGAAAAAGAAAGAAAGAAAGAAAACAATGAAGCGACATGATTGGTTAGGTTGGATCCTCTTCAATTATTGTACGGGCTCAGACCCCTTAGCATTCATATTCAAAAGAAAAGTGGTTCTCCCAGAAGTGCAAGGTGGGGGCCGTCACAGCTAATGCCCATGATTAGAAAGAATCATCCAGCTCTTGTGTGATATAAGCATCTGATGATCACGATCGATGCACAGTGGTGGCGGAGGACAAAAACTTACCGGGCAAGAAAGATGCAGAAATTAACATGGAAATTTGACCATCGACAAGAGACGTGCGTGTCATGGACGATTGATTTACCATTAACCTGATCCATGCACGAGCCCTTTTATGATGATGTGGGATTGGCTTAAGATATGGAGAACAAAATATAGTGGGAAAGCCACTTCTATTTCGTGTTAGATGCATGCGTCTCTCAGCTTCTTGGTTGTGCCTAATTCAGATGCCACGCTCGCTCCAGCGGAATATGTCTTTTTCGTAAGCCAAATTTATGTTGTGCATGAAAAATATGCATATCCACGATTGAAATTACGTAATATGGTTTGTTTTCTATTCGGCTACTCATTATTTTTCCTTTTATCGTGCTTATTGAGTTGGAACGTAGGATGGTACTCGGTTTGATTGATGGTAATCTGAAGCACAGAAGCGTAATATTTAAAAGCTGTGCTTTTGATATGTTCATTAATGAATGATGCCCTTTGTTTAGTTAGTTAGCTAGCTAGCTAGCTTTTTGTATGTTTCATCGAAGAGTAATGGTTTTCAGGTGATAAAAGTAGATAGAATATAAATAAATACCTTTCTCGGAGAGACAAATGTTGTTTGTATGATCCTTTGTTATATTTGTTGGTGTTCCAGTATATATGAGAAGCACTTTTTCTTTAGTAGAAGAAAAACCATTGGCTTCCTCGGACGCTTGTAGGATTGTGCATAATTCTTTTGAGCTCAAGCGAATCGGACATACGAGTCGTTTGGAATTCGGTAAATGCTAAATTTTCCAAACTCAGCATCTTTGAGAGAGTCAGTTAGATGTATTGTTTCCTAATTTCTTTATAAATGAGATCTAAGCAATGAAATAATCGTTTTTTGGCTTTTTGATGTGTGAAATATGGATACCACCGAGGGTTGTTAATTAGAATATTACCAAGATCAGAAATCAATTAGAGAAACTTGAATGAGCAAGAATTAAAAATAAATAAAATGATCGTTTGAGAAAGGTTAAAAGAATATATATATATATATATATATATATATATGTATAGAGAGAGAGAGAGAGAGAGAGAACACAAGTAGAGATAAACAACAGAGAGTTGAGTGGGTTTCGTGACAACTATGAACTTGTGAGGAAACTTTAATCCGATTATGGCAGAAAACCTCGATTCACTCAGTCAAGTAAAATGAAGTCGTGGTGGTAATTAGGACAGCACTTTTAATTTTCTTATCATGAACAATTGATGGATTGAAAGAAAGTAGGGTCATTAAAAGGCGCATGCATGGTGTGGTCATTGAATTTTGCTTTCTTTTAACATGTTTCAAAAAGCAAGGGTGAATTAAGACACTGATGTGGTTGAAGGTAAGTATTGGAACCAAAAGCAGGTTCTCATACTAAGTGGTCATCATGACAAGGAATAATTTGGCAGAAAATTGAGATACTCTTTGTCCGAACTGCAACTTCCAGACTGAATAAGACATACACCATCGTCCTTCCCTCACTAAGAAGACCTAACTCACAAGGATTTGAATGCTCCTCCTCTTTCTATAGCAAAGATTTTTTGATTCATTACTGGTGGGGTCAGTCTACTCTACAAGTGATAGGATGCTTTCAAATGACGAATCCATGTATCCTTGGTTTGTGAACATGAATGCCCCGTGAAAGAGGAGGTGGTGAGTTTTGAGTTATAGCTTCTGATGACGAGAGGAAATGTTCGACTGAGAGGCGGAAGAAGAAGAGCAGGGATGGATATGGAGTGGGAGATGGGAACAAAGCTCAAAGCAGCATCTAATCATAATGCAGAAGAAAGGTGGAAGCATCCAAAGCGGGAATGATGATCACGTACGTACGCACGCTGTGTGATGCATGTGAACTTGCCGTTGTCGTTGCTGCTGCCGATCATTTTTTTTACTATATATGCACGGGGGGTCATGCCACCGATATTACTCGTTTCACACAATCCCAGCGAGTACCAATTTCGCGAAATGGAAAGATATATATATATATATATATCAAATTGAGGAACCAAATCTAACCATCAGCTAGCTGAATCCCTTTCTTTTATCTTCTAGTACTGAGCGAATGGACCGAAGCGCTGAAGCCCTCTCCTAACACTAGTGTTGCTCTGCTAAATCATGCTCCACTTGAGTAGTTGTATCCTAAAAAGAATGTACCGGGCAGCAGGGATTTCACGAGACAAATGACCGGAGACACACATGATCAGTCTGCACAAGCCACATCGGGCAAAGATTTTGGAAGAAGGTAATGTGTGAAATTGCAAGTTCTGCTGGATGAACGCCGTCAATCAAACTTGACACAGCGGAGCCTGTGAAGATTAGGGTTTGGCTAAGTGGATGCTGCTTGATACGCTAAAAATCTTCTCCAAGGAAAAAACGATGTTGTCCGACGACAGAGTGTGACGAGGAAAAGAAGATGGGAAAACCACAGCCCATTATTGTCTCTCTTCTGGTTTGGCTGATTGCCACTCCAATTTACGGCAAGCGAACAGATGAGGAGTGAGGTTGAAAGGAGGAGGAGTAGGAGGATCATCCGTGAGAGGAAGTGAATCATTTTTTAATGCATCCATCGAATCACACATGCAAATACTTCCCTTGTTTTCTTTCGAATCTTCCACCATCTGAAAACGAGATCGCTTCATCATATATATGATGGATGGTCCCTCAAGGCACTTCGCTGTAATACGATCAGAAAGGGAACAGGAAGGGAAAGTGGAAGAGGAACGAGAAGGAAGGTGTAGCGAGATCGATAGCCTGTCATTGGATCGGGTTCTACACAAAGGGGTCCTTACGAGTGCTTCGTAACTTGCAAGTTCCCAGTTGTCGATGTGCGCCGCATCTACCTGCCGGAGTTGGGCCGCGACGTGAAACACGGGTCGGATAGTTACGTATTAGAGGTCTCCAGATGCGACCCACGTGTCATGTCCGACCCCCCTAACATCCCCACGAACAAATTCGGTATGAAGAAGAACAAAATTGAAATGGCCCACTCGAGTCCCAGATGGGCTGGCACGTAAGAAGCACGGCCCATTTCAGGTATGGGCTTTGTTATCAGACTGGCCTTCATGGTTGAGCCCGCTTGCGGCCGAAGCTTGAGAGGTTAATCGAAAGGACGTTGTTCTTGGTCGTGCGGGTTTAGCCGACTCACATAATATATTTGGCACCAAAAAAATCATTGCATGATGCTCAGATGGCAGACCTCCTCGATGGTTAATTCTTTTAAAGAGCACGTGACCTCCTTTCCTAAATGTCCATATCGACACCATCGAGTTTGCAGTTGCTCAGTCATGACTCACGCATCAGTGTCATAAGTTAATTTGACCGGTTATTGCCAATGCATTAGATTCGATTCTCTGATAACATCCTAACATCAAGCAATAATGAGCATAACCAACCATCTTTACCATTCCATGTTAGACCAAGACATAATACATAAAGAAACTACCTGCTTCTAACACATAAGCTTCAATTACTTCCATGCCAACGAACAGATCGAAGCTTCGAGAAAAGAGACCTCTACCACAACCACAACACCGAAATAGAGCCACCCACATCCTTCCTTCAACCTTATGCAGCATCTCCCTGAAGGAGCATCTGGTCAAAATGCCAAACCCCTGCAAACATACATGTATAGTCGTAAGACCATCATACTAGCTTTAAATATGGAACTAACCATGTCTGTATGTCGATTGAGAATTAGAATGACAAATTAATCGATTATAGGATTGAATTCAGGTAATCCCATTCGCATTCCATTCCAAAACCAAATAAAATTACAGTTTGAAGCTGGAGTCTCAATCTCAGTTCCACCTTAGGAATTATCTGCCTTCTTTCTAACTAAAACCGAATGCATTTATACACTTGAACTAACATAGATCTAAAATGAAATGAACATAAAAATAATATATATATCGGTTTCAAGAATATATAAATAAATGTCATAAGTAAAAAACCAAAACAATATACTATAGATATCAAATACTAAAATATTTGAATTCTGATGCTAACAACAGAATAAATATCACCAAAAGCCTAATACAATAGCTAATATTAAGATAGAGAGTCTCACCATGTCCTTTCCCGACTCTTCTCAACTGAGCAACATATTCAGATATCTTTTTAATAGCATCCACCTGAATATAGAAGAGAAAAACTAAGAACATTAGTGATTGAAGAACTATAATCACATTATGTAGTTTGATCAGACAAAAAAAAAAAGTCTAACTTATACTAGATATCTAATTAAATAATAGTGCATCTAATCACCAGATAATTCAATGTATTATCATTCCTAAAAACTATCGGATCTTCTCATCCAAAAGAAAAGGAAAAAAAAAAAGTAAAAACCCATTTGAAAAGACTATATATCCAAATGGTATCCACTAACGGTTAGCAACGAATGCAAAAAAAACCCAGCTAGTTAATCTTTTTTTTTTTTTTCTTTTGGTTAGGATCATAAGACAAACCAAGGATGGACATTGTAACCACTATTTATTAATGGTTGAGGCCTTAACAGCAGTATCAGAAAAATAGCAATATTGGAACTATCAATTAAATTTTGCCATCAGTTTATATTATAGTTCCAAAAGAAACAGAACATGTTTGAAAAAAAAAATGAAATTCAATAGCATCTAAAATCAAATACGGGGATAAGAAAAGTGTTTCACCTGTTCCTCAAGAAATTCACTCTCGATAAAATCAGTCAGCTGAGCGTCATTGCATCTGTCAGCAACCTGTGCAAAAATTTTTGATACAATGAAGATTTGATATCCTATGCTGGTAGTAACCGCCAAATAATGAAATAGTCATCATAGGTCAGCATCACTTACACTGTGTAGATTAAGTAACTTCTCATTTGTCAGCTTCTCAAGACACAACGCCAATTCCATTGCTAAAAAAACAAAAAATTTGCTGAATCTGTCATTATAATTCAAGATACAATGCAGTATGATACAAAACAAAAAAGATAATGAAGTATAATGGAAACTGCTACTTCTGAATCATCTACTTAATCAACGATCTTAAAGGAACATACATGAAAACAAAAACAAATACATCCGGAGAAGATCACCAATAACTCAGGCAACGTTCCAGTTCAACCATGTTAAAGGAGGCATTTAGCTCCACAAAAAGAATGTCCACTTAAAACGAACAGAAGTGTAGTCAATAAATCCAAAAAAATAGTGAAGCATGCATACCACATAATTAAGATAATTTAATCAGGAACATGTAGACTATAAGATCATCTATGTAATAAAAATATAACCTTGTTTACTTTGTTCCTCTTCTTGGCCAATGATTTGTATTTATAAAAAAAAGCTTTCTTTGGATTCCCGACAGCCACAATAAAAATAAGACTCGATGATGGAGTAGATCAATGGTAAAGTAGTTTGTCCCATGTGTCATACTTTGTTAAAGATCTCCCTTTTTATAGGCACCTAAAGAACAGAGTAGATTCGTGCTCGGTGTACAAAGTAAGACATACCGTACAATGCATCCCCCTTCTCAGGGTGATCGAACTCAGAGGGCGGCCTACAAATCAATTGGAGCTTCACTCTTCCTCCACGCTTGTTCTGACCGCACCAGATTCAGTTTCAATCATCACAAACCAGAAAGAAAGAATAGAAGATACTAATGACGGAAGAAAAGAAAGAACAAAGAAACTATTTACTTGGTATTCCATCAATTTCTCTGCGTGAACCCGTTCCTCTTCGCTTGATTCCTTGAAGAACCTGAAATAAGCAGACACAGGACAGATCTAAGCAATACATAACTAAAGAGGAAGAAAAATAAGAACAAGCACTGGATTTCAAAAAGGACTTACTTGGCAAGGCCTTTCAGCGCCACGTTGTCGCGATCGAAGTATGCGAACAGGGCATGATATATGTACGAATTGTTGTATTCAACACTGAAGGAAAAACAACACAGAAAGACCAAAGGATTAAGTCCATAGTAAATAGAACTGACCGCACAGATATTGTAGAAAGAGCTAAAGGAAAAGACAGTAGAAAGGAATCGGGTGAAAAATAGATCCATTTGCCAGAAAATGCGTCATCCGAGAAGAGAAATAAAAAGGGGTAGCACTGTAAAGAAACTAACATATTTTTCTCTCAAAAAAGACCCCAAAAAGACGTGTATAAAGAAGAAGAAATACCAAGGGAAGAAAAAAGCGATCCTTCTTTATACAAAAGACAAGAGCATTATGATTTCTCCGGATTTCACTTGACAAGAAGAATAAGATGAAGTTTGAGAGAAAATAACATAAAAAGAAGAAGAAGAAGAAGAAGAAGAAGAAGAAGAAGAAGAAAAAAGAAAAGGAACCTACTTGATCTGTTCGTTAATGGCAGACTCGCAATCATCGTCGTACTTCTGACGGGCGATGGACAAGCCAGGGGCCGTCGGCACGACGGAGAGCTCTTTCTGGATCTCCTCGACGGGCTGAAACACGACTCCCGTGATGGCCTGGTCAGAAGGGGCGGCGGCGGCCACGACAGATGCGCGCCTCGTCATTCCCCTCGGAGATCTAAAAGGAACAAAAGACGCAGAAAAGGAAGGGTGAGGCCCGCGCAGGAGGGCGGCAGGGGAATGCGGCGGTGAGGCCTCAGAGGAGGCGGAGAGGAATGCGAGAGAAGCAGAGGCCTTGAGAAGCATCGTGGTGCTCTGCAAAACAAAAAGGAACAGGAAGAGCAGAGCTGAGGAGAGAGAGGAAGAGGGATTGACGGATGAGGAGACCGAGTAGGGTTGAGGAGGTGGTTGGGGGGGGGGGGGGAGATATATAGAGAAGCAAAGGGAAATGGATGCGAGAAACGTGGACGGTGTAGATCAGTGGGGGAGGAGAGGTGCGTGTGGAGTGCTCGTGGTCGCCGCACGGAGATCCCACTCCTCTGGTTTTGGTGGTTGTGGTTTGGTAGATTCTTCCCTCTTCGGAAATATCAGCTTTTCTTCTTCTCTTGTGTTTTAGTGTTTTTGAATCTTTTAAATGAATGTGTTTCTTTATTTTTCTTTTTTTTGTAAGAAAGTTAGATTTTTAAAAAATAAAATAAAATAAAATTACTTAATTCAATTATTGTAGCAACAATAAAAGAATTAGCGTTTCTAAAAATTAAATCCGTAAGAATAATAAACAAGTCTTGATCGAACAAAGTTAACTAAAAAAATGTGTCATATGATTAGGTCTCGAGAGGATATAGCACCCAAAAAAACCAACAAAATAGTTGATGTATTATGACTGGACCTTGGAAATATGAGTAATTCTTTTCGTGAGTGGATTATTAGATGTTGAACTTTTAATAAAACATGTTATATATATATATATATATATATAATTATTGCACTTAATCCTATTTTGATCATGGCATCTTGGATTCAGGATCGGATCATATCAGTGGGGCCGAATAAATTGGGGAATAATAGACCGATTTTATGCAAGTCGCTTAGAACTGACCTCCTAAATTGATGGAAGAATTGGAGGAAGGATGTGTGCCAGAATAAAGTTGGATTAAATTGAAAGGCGATATGGATGATGTGCAGCACATAAACCATAAACCATCATAGATGCTCAATGTATGTTGCTCCATCGTGCTCACTGCTTCGTTAAAATAATTACAATCGTGAAGGGCACTATGTCTTCTCGGTGCCTTTCTCTGCTCAATCAACCTGGATGTTCATAGACTCAATTTATTCTATTATCTTTTGGAATGGAACGGTACCAATATATATATATATATATATATATATATATAAAGTATAAGAAGAATATAGTTGTAATGAGGTCTCCCGTGCATTGCAAAAGAAACAAAAGCAATCAGTGAGTGGAGATAGAGATGGAAGAATTACTCCGACAATTGGATGGAGACACATGAATACCTTTTAGATGAGGCGCGTGGTGAGCTCGCGCATCCTGTGGACATGCTTCCACGAGCCCCAGAAGAATCCACACAAGTCGTAGTTAGCCTCCACAACACGTCTCTTCCCGTGTCTCTGCTCCACTCTTCCTTCTTCCTTCTCTCGGTGCTGATGGATTTCCTCCTCAGAAATCGTGCGTTGAAAAGCTTTGGAGAATCCATACACGGAGGGGAGGTCGAGAGAAACGAGACAAATAACTCGAAAAGAAAATTGAAAACGGAGCAAAGCCGAAGAAAGCCTTCTTTCCAGAAAACGGACGTTACTTTTGAATCGAGCTCAAGTTGAGCCGGACGCACAGCCGAAACACTTGACTAATGGCGTGGACTGGACGATGATGAGATCATCATCGTAATTCTGGTCAAAAGATTGCAGGTATAATTCAGGCAAATACATCTCAGGTCTTGTATGGCTGTATACTGATTCTTCATGTATAATTCAGGGAGAAACAAAATGCAGAGAGGATAAGGATCCACAGAGATATGAAATGCCAGACTGGTGAATGGAAACAAAAGATCTGCGAGAAGAAGGAAAAAAACAGCAAACATTCACATGCTCGACAACCAGCGAGACAGCTGGAAGCGCTGCGTCGCCTCTGAACTCTGAAGCAAAAGCCTAGCGAACTGTCTTCTCATCACCCAAATAATTTTAATAACGCAAAATTTCGAAGCTTTTTTGGCTGTCTCATTCATGATGCAAAAACACCCTTGTAATTCCAACAGTTCAAATAAGTGAAAACCAAAGAAGATGAACCTCGAATGCCTATCATCCATCCATCCATCCATCCATCATGCCCTTTTGAACATAATACTTGCAGCATAGGCCCGTTTCTGAGATGACCATTTTGATCCCAAGGCATTTCGAGTACGACATGTTCCTTGCGATTTGTATGATCCAAAACCAGCTGGAAACCAAAGGTTGCCTGTGCGCAGTGAGGAATGAAATTAGACACCAAGTAGGCTGTCCACAACGTACGAATATGCCATGTTCTCCCGAACAAGTCACCACGAATGCTACAGAGACACTTACGAAGGGCCTCTATTCGTGCTTTAGTGTCTATCGAGGATTCAGTGCAACCAAAACTACGGATCTTCTTCCTGTCAGAAGAAGAAGAAGAAGAAGAAGAAGAAGAAGAAGAAATATATCATAATTGGTGCTAGGACATCAATCAAGGAATTGTGAAAGAAGCTACTTGGGTGCAACACCAGTTGACATGACTAGCATATGAAGTTGTGGTAAAGTAGGCGATTAAATGGTCACATTTGACCACGACGAAGCCTCCCTAATCCAAGTTTTCGTCATTCAAGTCAGTGAAATATCATTTGCGTTTCCATCGATCTGGTCCTCATTCCTTTCTGATTTACCTCGAAGAAGAGACTGGAAATATTATTTCTTCCCATCTACGCTTGCACGCGAATCGTTGGGCGTTGCTTCCTCATCCGAGTTTTGTTATCTGGCTCAATTTATGCTGCCGTTTTCTTTCCTTGTATTTTATTCGGAGCATACGATCAGGCCAGGAGTACCACTTGTTGGAAAAGAACTTCCGCTTTTGTTTTGCCTGGTGTGCCACGGAACACGATGACACGGGCTGGCATGGTTTTGACGATGGTGGCTGTGATTTCAGCGTGTGTTCTTGTATGTCGTGTTACAAATGGTAGACGCTGGGGGAGTGAGTTGGGTCTTTGTCTTTGGTTCCACGACCTCTTAGGCCCTTACCGATTGATTGTAAACGGGTGCTGGATAATTTTTTTGTTTAGGGCGGCCTCGTTGTGATAAGGATCCCATGGAGACTTCAATCCGGACTGAAGTTCTACATGGACGTGCAACTTTTGACATCGACCTTATTCGTTAGATGATATTTGAAGCAGTAGAATTACAGGTTCTGAGTAATGAATGGTTGAAGACAATAATATGTCTGCCCATCTTCTTGCTCACTAGATTGGTGGCAAATGCTACCTTTTAAACAAGCGTGCGGTCATTCGTTGTTCCCACCGGAAGCCTCACATACATTTTGTTTCCTGCCACAACCCCCTCCCCTCGCCTCCTCCACCGCCCCAGAAAAAAAGATGCATGTCCGCTGCTCCTATTGTCAAACAGTCATTTGCTTCTTGCGTGAGAATCGAGGAACGGAGTAAGTGCCTCTTTCCTTGCCTGGGAAGAGACAGACGAACAGTGTCAAGGTTCCCACGTGAGGAGCATTAAATGCAAAAGGGGTGCTGCTTTTCTTAATTCATTCAGCTTGTTGTTCATTCATTAAATGCAAAAGGAGCTTCTACAGGCTCGGGTCATCATCGAGCTTGTCGTTCCAACTTGTACACCCCATCTCCCTTCGAAACAGGCAGCTAATCTCGGATCTTAATCCATTGTCGCATGTAAATAAAAGTCTCCCGCACAAGTTTTTCTTTCTTGTTTTCCTGTGCTGCATCATAAAACTGAGGTATAGGCTTTACTTGAATGTTCTTGTTGTAGAAATACTCGAGTATTGGATGGTAAACTGATCGGATGTTCTGTATATACAGATTAAAACATCGTTAAACCTAAAAGCTTATGTTCACTAATGTCACGTACCAATGATAGATACTATCAACCATTTTTGGTGAAATTTGCATATGAACTCGTATCAACCATTGTGATATGCAATGTGCTCATTGCTCATTAATTATCAATTTTTTTTCTGGATAGTTCTCAAAGACACATCGAGATATAGTATAGATCTTATGCTTGATTTCTCTCTCTGTCCATCAGCCTTGCTACCGTGAGTTGCAAAGCAAGGTTTATTGAACGTGGGGTACGGTGGAACCCCGTGCATGCTGTGCTTGATGGTTCGTCGTTTAGGATCCAAGTTCAGCGTGCATTTCTTTCACTTGGCCTATCGGAAAGATACACTTTTAACTGTCGTTATGGCCATTTTATTACCCCAAAAAAAAAAAAAATGGGGAGACCTTTAAGAGGAGAAAGCGGCAATATCTCCAAGTTCCACCACAAAATGTACTAAAATATATACATCGAGCAGGGAAATAATAAAAAGGAATACTGCCGAAATGCAAGGCTAGTTTGGTGGTGTATTAGTTGGTAAAACAACCACACACAGGCCTCCCACTAATCCCTGATGAGTTCTAATTACCATGTTTCGTCACCATGTATATATCTGTAGCTGATCGAGATAGATGGAGCGGGCGTGACCATATGCACGTCTGCCGACAGGCATCCACCGTCTCACTCTTCAGTCGGGGTTCTTGTCCTCTTTCCAATCCCATACCCCAAGAACTACACAAATTCAATTGGCCAAACTCCATGCGTACACTCTCTCTCTCTCTCTCTCTCTCTCTCTCTCTATACCTACTACCTACATGAAAGAAGAGAAATGAGTTCTCGGACGAGAAGAGGAGTCAACGAGGAACGTGGGAGTCGCATAAAATACAGCAAAGCAAACCATACAAGTCCTTATCCTAATAGAGCAGGCCGTCCATTCTTTTCACGCACTCAGCCGGTAGTCAATTCCTCCGCACTCTTGTCTGTTCTCTATGTGCTTCCTAGTCCGATATCATTTCAATTTAGGATCTCCTGGCCTTTGGCACAGCATGCGCTGTTGAGAAGAAACCTATAAGCATTCTTCTTACAGAAAACTCGCAACTGGTTTGCATTTGTCACTCATCTATCGAATAAACTTTAGTTCAATAAATTTCTCCTAATGCTATGGTTCGTATCTGCTTCAGTTCGTTGTCTATGATGTTGATCGAGCTTCTGCGGGAAGAACTCGATGTCAAAAGTAATTTTCGTGTTTGGGGGTTTGCGCCGCATGTCCTCCAATTTAAAACTCGGTAGTGTAGAATGAACAGAAACTGTCCCTTATTTGATCCACATAAAAGTCACGGCAGACACTGTTCGTCGGTCACTGGAAAGCTACAGCAGCGCCGCGGCCTGAGCAGCGGAGCAAGAACAAGTTGTAAAATCAAGTTAAACATCCCAAAAAGATTTGACAATCATTGGAAAGCCAGCAGCAATATGAACTGGACCAAGTGCACGTTCTCTAAAAGAGCGAGGAGTTCAACATCCAGAAACAAGCTGATCTTGTCTATAACCCAGTACGTCCAAGTTGCTGCAGATTAGCCAAGTGCGCACATGCATTTGTATGCACATCACGTTTGTGTTTTCATACTGATGAACAAAGATCCTTGACTTTATGGAAGTAAGATTCTTGTTAATAGACATAAAATATTAAGAAATTATTTATTGGCAACCCTGTATGACTACCGGGGCCAACATTTGTGACGATCAATGAGCGAAGCATGGTTATTTGTGCTTCTTGGAAACCTAAGGACATGTTAATTATTTCTTATTTTATTGCCTACCGTTTCTTTCAATTTCTACCTACCTCTCACTCTTTCCCATTATAAGTTATATCAGCCATCACCCTTCGTTATCAAATCTTGCAGTTTGAGAGGCAGCCTATAGCTCGAGCTGCATCTTCCATTGCTCTCGGCCATATTCTCCGTTTGACGTAGGAAAATGGCTGGGGGCTCACCTTGCGCGTCCTGCAAATTGCTTCGGAGACGGTGTGCCAAAGATTGCATCTTTGCTCCCTATTTCCCCCCCGAGGATCCTCACAAATTTGCCATCGTTCATAAGGTCTTTGGTGCCAGCAACGTTAACAAGATGTTGCAGGTTCAGCTCTCTCTCTCTCTCTCTCTCTCTCTCTCTCTCTCTCTCTCTCTCTCAAAAGCACAAAAAAGCACTCAAGAGTTGTAGTCTCGCTCCTATGCTACTGCATAGTGCGTGCATGGAAATTTGACTAACACAGGCACACGCTTCTCTGCATCTGCAGGAGCTTCCAGACTATCAGAGAGCAGACGCTGTAAGTAGCCTTGTCTATGAGGCAAACGCAAGGAAGAGGGATCCAGTTTACGGCTCTGTGGGAATCATCTCCTACCTCCAAAACCAAATATCTCAGCTACAGATGCAGCTTGCTTTTGCTGAAGCGGAGCTCTTGTGCATCCGAATGCAGCAGGAGCGCTCCTTGGCCAACCAACACGTCATAGATATCCATGAGCCATCCTCTCTGTTCTGCGCAACTGCTTCACCAGCGTTCCTCAACCCGTGAACTTGACCTCCTCCAACACTAATGTTGTTCAGGAGCCTCTCGAATTAAGAGAGTTTTCTATTGTAATACTGGAACATTAACAAAGCGATACATGTTACTTATCAGTAGGTTTTCCGGTGGAGATTTGCTTCTCCGATTTGTTACCCCGATGGGTGCATGCTAGAGAAGTGCCGTTTCTATTTTACTTGGTTATCTTTTGGATGTCGACTGGTAATCGGAAGAGTATTTATCTGACGGAGAATATGAGATTTGTTGGGTTAATGTGTTAGGTTTGAATTCAAAGATGAGAGAAGGAAAGAGTTTATTCTTTTCATTCAATCTTCTCACACGTTAATAAAATTACAGCAGCGATCATATTGTTTTCTCCGTAACCCTAATCAATACTTTGTTCATTTTTCTAAACTATCAAAATATTCCAAGGCCTACTATGTTCATTAATTCAATCCAAAAGCTTATGTTTATTAAATTATGGGGGTAGACTGAAATGCCATATCATATGACTATTTCAATCCTTTTTTCCAATATCTTTTTATACATAAATATATTTTAACATTCTCTCCCTCTTCATCTATGTTTCAAATATCTCCCTCCTAATCGCAAGGATAGGTGATGCAACCAACTCTGTCCACAACCATAGCTCGGTCGATGGTGTGGCTAATTTCGTCTGCATCATAAGCTTGACTCATTTCTTTTATTGCTCTTTTTTTTTTCTTCTTAAAGTCATCCTCATTTCTCTCTCTCTCTCTCCTCTCCTTTTTTTTTTTTTTTCAATATTCTCTTTTTTTATGATTCAAATATGATTTTTTAAATATTTTTTTTACTTACTTACTCTTATTGTTTATGAACATTGTTGTTTATGAATATTGGCTCTGATATCATGTTAGAAATTTATTAATAATGAATGTGAATCAAATTAGTTAAGAGTTACTATATATTGAGCCAAACATCAATTTATTTCAAAAGTTGAAGTGGTTAGACAATGATTTAGATTCAAATATATATCATCCTACATTTTTCGATATTTATAAACATAAATTTATATTTATATATTTTTTAATCTCTTTTCACACATGCATATATTGTAACACGATCAACACACACCGTCATGCGAGGGAACAGGAAAATGTCTTGATAGTCACGTAAAAACAACTGCTCTCACATGAGTGCCGAGTTCATGGGTCGGTGCCCCACTCCACACAAACGAAGGTGGGAGCCACATCTATTCAAGGAAGAAAAAGGAGCTACGGCATGAGAATTTTAGTTTCCGTTCCATCTCATCCTTGTCGCACCAATATTCTGACAAAACAAAAGCGTCCCGCAGGAATGAAGTTTCCTAGCTTGCTGCTCGTTTTGATGTTTGCGTGTGTGCGTCTCTCTCTCCTATCTCCTCCGTTGTCTTACCAAACTACCGAGCTAGCTTCTGTTTGATTGAAGACATCCTGTGCGTCACCAGGGGTTTCTAATGGTGACTGATGTGTCCTTGCCGCTGCTCCAGTCACTCGTGAAGTAAGTAGCAACGTGCAGTTCGGCTCTTGGGATCGATGTGTGTTACTCATACAGTAAAGTCGCTGACGACTCCCGTGGTTTCTGCCCTAATGCCAGTCTCCGTCACAAAATCCGAATCCAAGTACAAAGTATGGGATTAATCCTACAACTAAACTAATGGATGAATGAAAATACCCTTTCTCATTGGAATACGTTTCATATGAAAATGTAGGCAATTCCGATGCACTTGCGACGAAACACGGAGTTAGATGTGAAGTTGTCTCTAGCCACTGCTACTCGGTCAGAGACAAGATAGATCAACTACATGGTAATCTTTCTCATTTGAGGGCTCGAGGAGAATGGTTGCGGAAGATGCCACTTCTCGATTAAGATGATATAGCCCCCCTCTTTTTGTCCTTACACTCTTCTTTTCTATTTCTTCTCATGTTTTTTCAAAGACACAGCACGTGAAGAATCCACGGCTTCCACTTAAAGTGTTTGAGAAAGTTCTCCCAAGGAAGTCATTCTACTACATCAAATCTTTCTTCTTTCTATTCCACGATTCTACAGTCACCCGCTGAACGGGTCAACAACCCAAACTTAGCTAAAACATCTCAGCTGTTCCCAGCGAGATGTCGGCGGTGCTAATATTCAACCCAACGATTCCTATCGCCTGCATCATTCAACATCGCATGTTACGCCTCATGGTGCCAGTTTCAGCCCTACATTGCCAATGCCATGATTTTTCACATGTTTCATGAGATGGTGGCCAAAACATGTGTTCTCAGTTGGTATCGATGCATTTTTATTTGGTAAAGTAGGTGTACGATGGAAGAACATATATCACAGCCTTTAGCATACTAATCATGGCAGAGTAATTAAGTTGATGAACGATTTGGTGGGTGAATGAGGCCCCCTAAGATTTTGGGACTTGGGGACTTTGGTGTTACAAGTGGACCGAGCTCTACCTGGGTGCTTTTCCATCTCAGCCCATTTATTGAAGTGCCCGTATGTGGATGGTCATAGGAAACCGGAGAAAACGAAGGAGCACAAGCACTCGAACTATTGGCCACGAGAAAATTTGGCGGATGAACAATGGATGATTCATCAGTTAGACTAACTTAGGTGATGATCATGTCATTGTGCTAAGATTGTGTTCCCTATAAGTGAATCGTGACAAGAGAGACAAAGCACTTTGATGCCTAAAATTTGATTCCAAAGAGACACCTCTTCCGTTCATCACCCCCTTCTTCTGATGAATCCCTCTTCTTGGAGAGTTCCGGTGGTTTCTTCTTCTGGATAATTTTGGTATACAACATGAACGGGTTTGGATAATTTTGGTGTAGAGTGCCAGTGGTTTCCTCTGTTCGCTCTTCATCATCCATTCTCTCCTTCCTCGTAGGTCAACCTTCCAACCGAAGGTGCTCGTTCTTCCTCGCCTGAGATAAATCCACATGCATGGCAGCTTGGCCTTTTATCAGCAAAGATAAATCACTTTAATTTCCATATTTAATGAAAAGATACAAATCAGAGTGAGAAAAACAACACGACTGAAGCTACAAGCTGAATATAAGAATGAATCCATACGGAGCTTCCAACCCATAAAGAACATCTAATAACCATATCCTCAATCGTTAATAAATCATCTCGCTGCTTTGAAGATGATACTATAAAGTGACTTGTCCAAAGAAGGAGTATCAACATAATTCAATAATGTGCTACAAAATTCATCTTAGGTTTGATTTTTTGAACCTATTCAACTCCAATACAAAATTTTATGATCGTTTTTTACCTGTGCATGCAGGAAGACGTTCCCTGCCATGAAAGGCCGCCTGGATCCACCACCCCTTCAACAACAACAACAACAATAAGGCTGACCATCTTCTTCCTAGCTAGTTCGATTTCAGCGACGCCACCGAAGTATATTTGTTTTCCATATACGGCGCTGAAGTGAAGGCACTAAGCTTAACCTCCGATGTCGACAGGTTCTGGGTCCAAACATCAGAATGACAACAATATGTCGACACCTACATTACTTGTTCATACATCGTGCACAACTAAGCATTCAATTGACTTCCAATATTCAATCTCATTCAACCATCCATACATCAATTCCTTCTTTTTCTAAACCTATTTAGCCTCTGGTAATTGATGACAATCTCCATATAAAAAGTCTGCACATCGATTCTTCTTATCACAAGACAGTCCCATCAATATCTATTCAATCTTGCATTGCAGTAACGATGAGCTGATCAACTAGTATATAAAGATATCTCAATCCCTCGAGGCACTCACCCGCATCATCCCAAACTAGGTTTTCGTCTCTCGCGGCACTCCATTCCAAAAGCTTCCTCGGAGTTCTGACATCATGAGGAGCGCCTTATTGTTCTTCCTTGCTGCCCTTCTCCTCTTTCCTCTCGTTGTTCACGGAGACTGCGACTGCTCAGCGGATGAGGAAGCCCGCGACAAGAAGGCGGCCCGCCCGTTGAAGATCGTAGCAATATTTTCCATCCTTGTCTGCGGCAGCATTGGCGTCTGCATTCCCATCCTAGGCAAATGGATACCGGTTCTTGACCCCGATAGGGATGCCTTCTTCGTCATCAAGTCATTCGCTGCCGGCGTCATTCTCGCCACCGCCTTCGTCCACATCCTACCTGATTCCTTCGACAGTCTTACCTCCTCATGTCTCCATCCCGACCCTTGGCATAACTTTCCCTTCGCGGGGTTCGTAGCGATGATCGCCGCGATAGGGACGTTGATGATCGATACTCTGGCCACCGGATACTTTAGCCGCCCCCACAACTCCGTGAGCGACGAGACGAAGACTGACATAGAGATCAGGCCCGACGTCGTGCATGAAGAGAATATTCATGTGCATACTCATGCCCACGCTCATGGACATCCTTCGTCGCCTCAGCTAATTCGCCATCGAGTCATCTCACAGGTAAACAACTTTCTTGCTCTAACAAAAGGTGGAAATGAATCATTGATTTTAAAGGACAACTACAACAGCTTCAGTCACGTGCATTGCTTTGGTGCCTTGTTCGAGCAGCAGCAGTCCGACGTACGTCGTGTTAGATGGTTCGTTTGTTATCTTAGATTCTCAATTTCGAGAGTGGCATCCACCTGCTGGTTTGTTCTGTATACGTATATATGGCGGCTGACATCGTTGAATGCGCTATGTTGCCACCTGAAACCTAAGTTTTGGCGGATGTAAAAACACAGGTTTTGGAGCTCGGCATCGTCGTTCATTCTGTCATAATCGGGATTGCTTTGGGCGCATCGGAGACTCCATCTACGATAAAGCCTCTTGTAGTCGCTCTCAGTTTTCATCAGTTCTTTGAGGGCGTAGGACTTGGAGGATGTTTGGTTCAGGTATTGTTCCAGCCGCACTTGTGCATCGACTCAAAGGTGCAACGATTGCCCCTAAATATGTTCCTAATCTTGATTCCACACGTCGAAGTCCTTTCTCTTTCTTAGTAGCATCCAAACGCTATCCTTAAGAGACCAATCGTAATCAAGGCCTCCGAACTTAGCTAAGTTTGATCAGATCATGTGATCGGGGCAGTGGTTTAATTGAATTCCATGGAAATCTTTTCTTCAATTTTTGCTAGCTGACATTGGACTCCTCGTCGCAGGCAAAACTCAAACCGAGGACAGCAGTAACGATGGGGCTCTTCTTTTCACTCACAACACCGGTTGGGGTAGCAGTAGGTGCGGGATTATCATCTGCCTACGATGAAAATAGTCCTACAGCTCTCATCGTCGAAGGTCTTCTTAATTCTGCCTCGGCTGGGATCTTGATTTACATGTCACTTGTTGATCTCCTGGCCGAAGATTTTATGAACCCAAGAGTGCAAAGTAAAGGGAGATTACAAGCTGGGATGAATATTTCTCTCCTTACAGGAGCAGGACTCATGTCTCTCCTTGCGAAGTGGGCTTAAACATATTTGTACTTTCGTGAATGAACTCTTTTTCAGCAATTTGCGTACAATAAAATGTAAGCGTTCACCTACATACGTCCTTGAGTTGTGTATTTGGGATTTGTTCTTGAAAATGTCCGTATGCACGCCCTACCTTGTTGGATTGGTTTGAGTCGATGTACGTGCGTGATTCCTTGTGTTCATTATTTGAAACAAAAATGCTAATGAACTTTTATTATTATTATTATTATTATTTTGGAGTCAACGTAAGTGTTTATCTTCAGATGTGTACGTGCATTACGTCATCCAAATTAATAAATGTGGATGATTTTTCAAGGAGGAGGATGACGAATAAGGACGTAAAAGATGAAGGAAGAAGACGGAGACTGCGTGTCATCTCATGCAATGGAAGCTATTTCCTTGCTAAAGAGCTCCATCACCCTACATGCTGTCCAAGTTACAACAGCATCCAGACTTTTTAATTTTATGAGCATGTATATATATTTTTTCCCATATCAACTTGTTGATTCAACAAAGCTAAGAGCCTCTCATCAGTAATGAGAGAATATTTTATAAACCATATTCTCTTGATTATTTTCGATAGATATGAGTCTCTGATTTCTGACTCTCTGGATCCAAAATGTTTTTATTTAGCTCTCACATGCCTTCTTTTATTAACTTGATTGTCCAAGTGATATTGTTGAGTATACCACCTAGTGTTAGTCTTGTAGGTGACATTAGTATGGCCAAACTCTTGGAATCACGTCTTGTCTTGAGAGAATACTAAATCACTTGGAAGATTCGATTCTCAAATAAGATGATCGACGAATACTGGGTCGAGTAGGGATCAACGATCGATTCTATTCCTGATTTCCAACGATAAATGAGCAACAAATAAATCACATAATAAGCGTTCCAAGAAAGGCAGCATATGCCGGAGTACCTGACTGTGCTTGGATCTTTAGTCACTGGGAATTGATGAGTCGATTGTCGTCGAATTCAACCTTCCGATCAGACTCGTCTCTCTCACCATTCCTGAAAGACGAGCTCTTGCTAACAGATGTCTTCTTAACTGAAGAATTTAGTGTGAAATTGAGTTTTCCATAAAATCCTCAAGCTGCATAATATATGACCTTCATGGCTTCTGTTATGCAGATATTGGCACTCTCATTGATTGGCTATAAATGGTTCAAATTAATTTAGGCCTTGGGAAAAAAGTATCATATCTAATTCCTTCCACTTGAATTTCTCGAGCTCATATCTTTCCAAAGTATGCTCTGTGGTGACAGACCAGCAGTACAATTTCTCGGGCCAATGTTATTGTGTGCTGTAGAACACCATGGGAGATGAGACTTTGGGCTCCTTTGTGGCGTGTAGCCCACGAAGATTAAGAACTAGTCAGAAGTGAGAATTTGCCGATCCCACAGCAGCCAACAATCCCAGTTTCCTTTTTCTTTCCTTGGACCACATCGATCTAATTGATGCCGTCAATATAATCCAGCCTTATTTTTTTTTTTTTTTTTTTTTCTGGCGACAAACTTCCAATCTGCGGATATGATCCTTAACTTTGTGAGCTTAATCTCGAGCTAAATAATTAAAAGAGAAAACAAAGGAAGCTAATGCAACTATTAGTAGGAGGATGAGACAGAGCACTTGGATATTATTTCACTCGGGTAGATTCTTGCTCAGGTGGGGTGGGGTACTCAGATCGATCTTTTCTTATCGCTTCCTCCGGGAGCTATTTATTAATCGTGGGCCAATGTCTCCATAAGAAGTCGTCAGAATGCACCATCGTGCCCTTCCTTATTCTATCACAAGGCAACAGCACATCAGCATGTTTATCTACCACCCTTACATGTCTAGAAATATGTATTCTCAACATGCACATCTATTTTGACTCCAGTCGACAGACAGCCCTCGGAAGCAGATACGAAGGAATATAAGAGGATGTAGTACCTACCGTACCGTACATGCTCTCTCGATACATATCTAACAAGATTTCTAGTGCATGGATATATCATCGTGAGCTTGTGATAAAAAGTATTACGGTCCTTTCTTTACTCCCTACAGGCCTCATCTCTCGTGGGTCTCGCCACAAGGTTGTTTTATAGTATTGGCAGGTTAGGTTTCAGGCTTAGTGTGGACTTCAAGCATCCAAATAGAAGGCGACTGACCCATTTTCTCAGAACCGGAAGAAGTTCGCTCGATGATTGTCGCAACCGCAACACTATAGAGAAAGTTTACTTGGTACACGCAACTCCATATAACCCTGAAACTTCTTTTTCTCAGACGCAAACTCAAACATACACTCCGTTTGATTCTTAGGGGAGTCAAAGAGTTGTAGATGCATGCACTTGTAACATACTGTCATCGAGTGCCTCTTTCATGCCACAGCATATTCCCAGGCGAGTCTCTAGAGCAGCACACGGTTTCTCGAAGACCTAGTACATGGTTTTTATGGAAAATATTATTACTCTGAAAGGAGCCTTCCTTCGAGGAGGAGATGAATCTCCCCGGTATCCTTCTTAGCTTTCAAGCCACAATAAACCGTGCATTAAAAGAAAAAGATCCGTCAGCTTACTTCGGAAAGGGTATCCTATTGCCACTGGTCTGAATGTAAATTAAAAGAAAAAAAGGGTCTGTTCTTTGTGAGAAGATGCAGGCTAGTTGTTTTCTTCGGATTAAATTAATCAATTATCGACTTTGCCTAATCTAAAATGGTATCTGATACCATACGAGAAGATTCACAGCTGCATTAGATGGTTTCATGTGGACATTAGGTGATCGGGTTATTCCATTACACAAAAGAAAGCAACATCCAATACGTAACAGATGAAACTAAAACCCACAAACAATTAGCACCACTCACTATTAAAAATGTTCGTAGTTAATAAATCTCAGGTTTAAATTGGCATAACAACATCTTATGCACCATTTAATGTAATAATAATAATAATAATAATAATAATAATAATAATAATAATAATAATAATAATAAAAGGTCCATAGCTATGTGTGTACACACATTCTATACAGGCAATTATCACACTCCTTGGAACAGGCAGGAACAATGAATTCTTGATGACTTCGGCGCTCGTGCACTGAATCGAAAGCCTTGCTACTATTTTCTTCCCACTATCCCGTCTTGTCCGCCACCTTTCTAGAATCCATTGCGACTCTTAAGACAACGGGAGGGGAACTGACAAAGTTGAGGACCATCACCATACACTCGCGAACTAAAAACTTTTTCTCTATGTTCAACCACCACTGTCGAAAACAAAACAAAACAAAACAAAACAACAAACTGTTCTTGGGTTGGGCATTTAAGAACCTAAAAATGCACGATTCATCGCTCGCTCACTATGTACTATACCAATTCATAGTGATTTATCAAGTGTTTCACCTGTTTAAACTAGGCGAAGTAAGATCTAACTTGGTGTTAATTAATAGACGCAAGTAGCTATTGCTTATATCACTCGCCCGGAGTCAACGACTTTAGTTAACCGCGGCCGTGCCTGGAAACCGCTGTTTCCATGTCAAAAGAAAACCAGAATAAGGCACAATTCTGCGTTCCCAGTTTAGCAGAAAGTCAATTGTTGACTAGCTTAACGGAGAAGAAAACCTTGGTGGCTAGCAGGCTTCTGGAGTCCCGAGCGAGGATTTGGAACGGGACAATTAAAGGAAAACTGACGGAGAAAGTAGATGGCCATGATAAATCTGGGGCCGTAAGCATGAGGTGACGGAAGGTGGGATGGGGAGAGGCCTCCTTGCCAACTTGCCTCACGACTTGCAGCCATCGAATCGAAGACCAACCAAGAGAGAGAGAAGAAGATAGATAGGGAAAGCCAACAAGGAGGAACAAGTGACACGAAGGGGCTTTAAAATTCTTCTTTATGCCGCAAGTTGAGAGGTCGCACGGGACGCGTACAAGTGTTTGCCATTGGATCCCAAGCCACCTCTTGGCATTTGCCCACAGTGGAATTAGCTAGCGGATGTACACGATGGGTTCGGTGAGGATATACAGAAAGACATTTTGGGACCATTCGTGCACGTCGGATATGATGATTTGAACCAATTCATGATGGGGCATCCATCATGTCCTTGTAACTTGTAAAGCGGAGACGGTTCCCTGCAGTTGAAGAAGTAGGATCGATGTCGGGTATGACTTCGATGCACGCTTTCAAGCGAATGCGCCATGGCAATCTGGTGTCCCTTGCGCTGCAAGGATGCTTCTCATACCAAAACAAAATAAATAGTGCGAACGAGCACTCATCTCATCCATCTCTGTGAACCCCCATTCTCAGTTCTCGTCATCATCCACTGCTCAGGGAAACACATACGCCGATCAAGACCACAAAACAGAACGATAAGAAAGAAGCCCAGACTTGTAGCGCATTACAACCAACATCTTTTTCGGCTTTTGTATAAACAAACTAAGCTAAGGCATTTCATCCACGACGGCTTCTTCTGTGACTAAAAAGGAGAGGGAAAACAAAAAACAAAAACGAAATAGAAACAAGTTGGGAGGAGTTTCTCCAAAGTCTTCCAATGTTTGATTAGCTCGGCAATAATAAATAGCACAGCAATGCCGTCGTCTCCTTCCAAGTGGGCATGCAAGAGGGACGGTGGTGGTGGTGGTGGTGGTGGTTGTGGAAGCCATGGGAGGCTTGGGAGAGCAATTTACTTTGTTTCCCGCGGGCACCTGGCCAGGTTCTCGACGGTGCCCGCCAGCGAATGGAGGTTGCAACGGACGATGGTGTCGACGAAGACGCGCGTGTCCTCCCTAGTATTCCCTGCCGGCACGTCCACCACGTACGACTCCACCACCACCGTGCCGTCGTCCCCCTCCGGGTGGAGGGTGGTCACCGAACGGTAGTTGGCGAGGCGGTGCTCCCCGCCGACCACCCGGAAGCTGAGCACGTGACGTTCGTCGTCCAGGATCTCCAGGCGCTCGCGGCTGGTGGCCGCCGGCAGGCCGGACACGACGCGGACCTCCCGCAGCGTCCCGACGTCGCCGTCGCCGTCGATCACGTGGCAGCTCTTCACGAAGTGCTTGTAGGCTTGCGGCTGGTCGAAGCGCCGAACCACCGACCACACTGTGGCAACCGGCGCCGCGACGTGCTGCACCAGGGCCGAGCAGCACTGGTGGGCCCCAACCGCGTGCTCGTGTTGTCGCGAAGTCACGTCAGGTACGCCATGGCCTATGCACCGCACCGAGGCGCCGACGGTGGCGGTCATCGACCCCGGCTTGCCGCCGATGCGGTGAAGCGGAGGGGACGGCTTGGAAGAGGAGTGAGGCATCGCAGCTGCCTGAAAAAAGACGATGATATACGAGTGCTTTAATTTGGTTTTGGTTTTGGTTTTGATTGCGGGGGTGTTGAGAGGTATAGAAGAGGGGGAGACTGATATAGAGTGGTGTGTTGGAACCCGAACTCCCTCTATTGAAGTGCAAATTGCTTACCATTTGATGGTTACTGAAGTGCAAATTGCACATTATTTATGCACCCAATGCGACGAAATGGCACTTGAAGGGGTGTTTTGGTCTGAGCATCCAATGGGCTGTGGAGAGGAAAGTTGGACATGGAAGGGGTGATGAAAGCGGGAACAATGTCGTTGGGGTACTGCAACAGAAAAGGAAAGACGGACGGAAAGAAAGAGAAAGGTCAGCAAGTTGATACCTCCCTAGCCTTTGATTTGCATATTTGAGGCCCCGCACAATTTGATATGTCCATTGTCAATTAAAATCTCTCAAGTAGATAGCAGAGAAGACGGTCGCGTATGAATTAAGAATCTTTCTTTGATTGATTATAAGATATTTGGTAAAAAGAAAGAATCTCAAATCGGTGTTAGAACCACGGACCAAAATATTTAAGTGAGAGTTATCGTAATACACTCATCAGACCCATATAAGTTAATCATATTCATTGTCCACTTCCAATGTGAAACTAATGGGATGTTATACCTTTTGACAATAACGTATATATATATATATGTAGATTAAGATAAACCAAGCATCCTTTTAGATCTATCTTTTAGAAATATTTATTAAAATAAAATCTCATAATTTTTTAGAAACTAAATAAACTTTATACCGTAAGTACAAACTTTTCAAACTTAATCTAAATCCATTTGCAGTCAAAATTAGCCCTCCATCATTTTTCTCTCTCTCTTTTTTTTATTTTCTATCTTTCTTCTTTCCTTCTTATATGTTCTCTCTCTTTTAGCCCTCTTCGTATTCTTCTTCTGTTCTCATAGCCGATACCTCCCTTTTTCTCTTTCCTTCTCTTTATATATTTTATTTTCTCCCTTCTCTTCTCTTTCTCGTTGTTTTCTCTTTCCTTTCTCTTTATATCTTTTCTTTGATCCCTTCTCTTCTCTCTTTATTTGTCACGGCAGATCCCCCTCTTCGTGATCCTCTCTCTCTCTCTCTCTATCAATCTCTTTCCTTCTTCTCTATTCCCTTAGTTGTTTAAAATTTAATCCCTACAATATTTATATTTATATATAAATAAATCATCAAAAAATAGAAATTTTATAGTCTAATATATACATTATATATGGTAGAAAGGCATGCCGTTAGTCTTTAAAGAGGTTCTCATCATCCCTTACTTTTTTATATTTTTTGAACTTTGATATAAATTAAATTAAATTATTTTTTGATTGAACCATATATAATTTATTTTAGCGATTTGTATTGATATATTGATCGATCGTCGATAGATATGTATCAATAAATGTATCATCCATATTGATTTTTTATTGAACTAATATAAATAATTTGTGTTGGATGATATGTCACGGAACGATTGACGGTGAAATTGTGAGAGCAACATTATCTTTGTATTTGCGAAATGCTTAGACTCGAGCATCGATGAAAAGATCCATACGGTGTATGTGTGAAACTCTGCTTCTGGATGTGACACTATTTTTTTCTTCCTGACTTAATATTCTCGTTGTGACAGGCAGCAAATCCTGATTGCCTGCATCCGGATCTGTTCCAAGCTCTAATTTACTGTTTTATTATTATTATTATTATTGGACTTGATAATCTATCTCTAGTATTTCGGAGTTGTATAAATAATATGTAAGCTTTGTCACAGACGAAGAAGACAAGCAAGTCGACACCGCAAATGAACTGTAGTACCAGATTCCGACGGGGAGATTTTGCCCACTCGATGGATGGAGGCGGGGCGGCCTCGTGAAAGCCGTCGGAGGAAGTGGGGCCCCTCGAACAGGACGATCGATCGATCGACTTCTCCGCGTTGGTCGGTGGTCGGTGGCCGCGAACACGAAGCTTCCTCCACCTTCACCACTACATCCCACGTGGGCACGTGTGCCCGAGCTCGGACAATTGCGTCCCGTGTTCGTTCGGTCCTTCGATAGGCGGCTCACAAGTCGTGGGTGGATCCATCCATCTTATTGCTCAGTGGAATTGGAAGCACGGGTCCAAGTTATTTTGCGTATACCGTTCGGTTTCTCAAGTGCTAATTAAGAATTATTCCCCTCAAGTAGGGTTTAAGAATTATAGGGATTTTGGTAAGACGGTACTGAGTGCAGTAATTAGATTATTTATTTCATCAAGTGCTTGCTTCGTATCACCTTCCTGCACAGGCATTCGAACCCTCTCTCTCTACTGCCATCTAGACGAGCATGGTAACCAATGTCGGGCGATGGATAGTTCAATGCACCGAAGGTTGACGACGACTGCTATAACCAGTTGCTTCTATGCCATACCAAATCTCGTAGCAAGGGACAAGAGTCTATCCGAAGAAACTAATGAAAAGAAGTTTTGGTGGGTCGGCGACGGGGATTGTTACTAACTATGTCAAACTTAGGATGGTGTGCACCACCGGAAATGGCAGCTAAATCCCAGCATTAGGGAAAGTAAGTATTTTGGATGCGTCTCCTTGCAAACTTGCATACGAGACCATTGGACGGCCGGGAAGATGCGGATGCGGTGCCAAGCCTTATCGTTTGCTCTATTATGCAGGATTAGCGTGGACTTATTAACTAAGGAGGCTTGTTGTAGGGAACATTGTACTACTTACTCATCATGCAGGTCCTCCAGGAAGAGTTTTAGTTGACAGGAACTTTTAATTCTCCAGTCAGGAAGAAGATACGGATCGAAGCAGCACCACCACCACCAATCATTTGGGCAAGATATCCTTCCTATTCCAATAGGGATCGGCACCCGAGTCTCCACATACATCATCGTCCACAAGAAAATGATCGCGATTGAAGAAAAGGACGTTGTCAGACAAATCGAAACCTAGAAGAAGAACATGATCGGGAGGTGCATTTGTGATTTTGTTTATCTAGTACTCAAACAAAGGTTAACATTTATCTATCTATCTATCTATCTATCATGCCAGCTCTGTGTCATACATACACTTGGGGATGGCTACACCATTCATTCTATAATGTGGCCCTTTTTTGTCGTAACGCAGCACAGCATGGCCTTCAGCTTTTAGTTTACGGCGAGTTCCAGTGGCGAACATCTATATAACCCTCAGCAGGCTCACAGCAGGAAGCGACGCATGAGGGAGGGGGAAGGGGGGGGATATTATTAAGTCGAATAAGAAGAAGAGAAAGAGACGATGGGCAACAGCCTCAGGTGCTGCTTGGCTTGCATTCTTCCCTGCGGCGCGCTGGACGTCATCCGAATCGTCCATCTCGATGGCCAAGTCGAGGAGTACAGCAGCCGCCAGGTCTCCGCCGGAGAAATTCTAGCAGCCAACCCGGACCACATCTTAAGCAAGCCGTGCTCTCAAGGCGTCACCACCAAGATCTTGATCGTGTCGCCGGACTCGGACCTGAAGAGGGGCCATATCTATTTCCTGATTCCAGAATCAGCGCTCCCAAGAAAAGAGAGGAAGAAGAGGCACCAGAAAAGTGGCAGCACTGCTGTCGTCCAGGAATTGGGCCATGACAGCTGCCTGAGGCAGGTCCTTTCGGAAAAGAAGGTTCGGCACCGCCGGCGGAGGAGCGGCCAGGTGGGCGTCTGGAGGCCGCGTCTTGAGAGCATATCAGAGGACTGAATGAAGGAACAAGACTTTGGCATCCAAGTGTCGGTGGGTCGTAGAGGCTTCATGGGGTGACAGTTTTTTTTGGTGGTCTCTCAGTGCCGATCGCGCGCTGACTTTGGTTACTTGTTCCCATTTTTCTTTTCTCTCTATTTCCTATGTAGATATAATCGTTGCCACCTTTGATTTTTTTCTCGCCACTTGATGAAAAAGAAAAAGTGGAAGGAAGCTGTGAATCCTTTTGTAATCTATTCTTCAGAGAGAAAAAAGACACATCAGTTGGAGCAAAATGGGAAAGAAACGTGAACCAGTATAGATATCACATTCAAGAGATGAGTCAAATCCATGTCACGAAACCATCCCATTGCAAAAGCGTGAGATGTTAAATTGAGCTGCTGACGGTATTCCTAAGCAGATTCATTCAACATATATTTCTGGCAACATATCACTTACTAAAGAGTAACTGAAAACATTTTCTTCCGAAAGAAAGCTATTGCATATATTGCCACCAAACATAATCCTATGCTTGATGCACAAATCGTATGCATCTAACATTAAAGCAGCCCTGCTACTCTTTCATTCTCTTGGGAAAAAGAAATAGCCAAATCATACCTCAAAAAGATTAAATCGTCATCAGAGAGAGGAATATTTCCACCTTAAGTTAGATCTACACCAGCTAGACGGGCAAGAACTGCTGCTCTTGATTACCAAGACCGTCTACAAACTCTGCAGTCGGAGCCCAATACCCTAGTTGATAAGATCAACTTCTATGCAGCCTTGTACGAGCCTTCATCAGACTACTGTCTTTTTCAGAGTAGATAATTGAGGTGGCATTGTTACTCGGAGGCCCATACAATTTGTTTGATGGCTATAGGACAGATCTGACGGTTTTAAATTTTTTGATTGGAAATCCATGGGAACATGACTGCTCTTCTCAAGTATTAAGTCAATAAACACAAAATATATGGTGACCGAGTGCATGCATCGTGGCTTATGGTAACATATTGGAGTTCATCACGATGCAGCAAGGAGCCCTTAAATCACAAATGTTCAGTCTGCAAAACCTAAGCAATTAATGTTATTGCATATCAACTGGTCAATGATTGCACACAGCGCACGCAAACAGCCTGATCTTAGATTTGGTTTTCAGGTTTCATCTCCTCGACATCTGGAATAGATTGATTGTCAGAATTATAACTCTCTCTCTCTCTCTCTCTCTCTCAGCACATTTGATTACTGAGCTGCAGATTTCCCTATATAAGAAACAGAGATGCAACATATAATACCAAGGCTTGTCAGCTACAGCTAATTGATTCCTTTCTAGTTTATAGTTAATTATAGCTCGAAATCATCTTGTCAGCAGAGAATCTTTAATATAAGAATGCAAAAAAGCTTGTTTTTATGTGGTATCAGGTGCATCCATATAAAAAATCTTTGTGACAACTAAGAAGTGGGCTGATGGATCTGGCATATTTTCTTAATCATTTTGAAATTTAATGTTCTTAAGCTAGCTGTCAGGCTAAAGTCTCGGTGTGTGGATTTATTTCTTTATTCATGTCAACCAAAAAAATGTTGTCCAAATAGCTGTCAGGCTATGTTCTCAGTTTGTAGATTAATCATGTAGCAGTGCCCAAAAAAAGCCAAAACTTATGCTGACAAAACTAGATTATCAATTACTTCTACAACAGCAAAAATTAAGCATTAAAGAAACGTTTACCAAAAATATGACTGAGCTGGTACCACTTCCGTACTTGATATGAGGTGTGAAGTATTTCGTATTTCCTGCATCAAGATTAGCTTACCATGTACTAAACAAAGATAGGTAGTACCTAAATCCCATTTATCTGAATTTTAGGTACCGACAAAATAGGCTGGGTTAGAAAAAGATATTCATAATTAGTATTTCTAGCAAGATAATTTATTTGAAAGAAATTAAATTAAAGAAAAAATTTACATCCTGCTGACTAGGTCCCTTGACTGTAATTGTGTCCCATTGGCTGGTGCTACTTCAGTGTGAAAGGGTTCATATGAATGTCCCGAAGTCTTCCTCTGCAAAATTTTCTCCTCCTAAATGGATCTCTTGCAACAACAAAAGAAAAAATTATTCATGTACCATTTTCATGGGAGTAGATTTGGTATGTCATGGCTGTATCTTCATCCAGCAAGCGTGGACTCTCAAATACAGTCCCAGTGCAGACCAATAACTTTTGGTGAGTTGGAGCAATTCTCAACAAAAGAAGCTACAATTGTGGTAGCACATGGTGACAGATGAATGAGGAGTCCGCATATTACCCTTAAAATTGACCATGACTTTCTTGTCCACTTGAACATGTTCGTAGCACATTTCATGTGAAAGTGGGACACATGCCCCCGTGTTAGTTAGGTGTGGCTCACCGTGTTAATGATTCAGGGTTAATGGGAAAAGATTATCTCTCGCTAAAACACAAAGGAAAACATGTTCCTAAATTGTTAACATGACAGTGCAGCAACTTTCCTGAGGTTTAATACTTTCAGTTGTAGATGAGATTGGTGACTTATTCATTATCACTATGGCTTACTTCATCATAGGATGCATAGGATCTTGATGGAAGGAAGAGGCACATTCAGCTGGTAGAGGCTTATGGGCATCCTTGAACCCTGAAAACCCTATACATGGAGAAAAGAAAGATGCAACAGTGCGAACAGAGGGAATTTTCTAGTCTATGTTTAGATGACAGATGGAAATATTCACTTTAGAACAGGTTCGGGGCACTTGGGATGTGCAAAAAATTGTTCAGACTTGTCAAACATATGGATTGTCTAAAAGCAAAAATGTAGGGAAAAAGATGGCCATGAGCAGTTGTAGGCTGTCATAAGACCAAGAAACAGTTTGAACATACTCCTGGTTGATTTGCCACATTTTATTCTGGTGTAACAGGATGCCTTTTGTTCAGATACAGCTTTTTGAGAGAAAACATATGCTCCATTACCCAACTAATACTGGTAAGATGCCTGTGGTCCAAAAAGTTAATTGAACAAATATTTGCTTTCAGCAGTTCTAGTAATTGCAGCTAAAACCATGTGGCATGTAAATGACACAAAAACACAAAGGAAATAACAAATGATAGGACTGCATTTATGCAACAAGGAGTTAATGCAAAAGAAGAAATATATTGCCTAGGTTTAGTTTACATAAGATTGCAGAATAAGACTAACCTGTGTAAAAAATTATCTTCTCTCTGGTTGGTTGTTCTCATATGCTTTTTAAAATATCAATGGAGCATATCTCAAAAATCCACTTGTCTTGAAGTATACCAAGTTTGTTGATCCTTTATCATCATATTAATGTAACAACATCAGTGGGGAAATTAAACAATTATCCATATAAGATACTGTATTTGCAGAAGCCATAACTTGGATTAGATTATGATGATCTTGTTCACAAGCCATAACTTCATAAGCCATAAGCTAATGTAACTTCCATCTCACCGTTACCTTGTTTTAGATTATGATGATCTTGTTCACCAATAATCATTACATGAACAGGAGCCATCTTTAAAACAGTGGAATCTGTTGTTGTCTCTAACTACAATCTCACGGTTAGTAATGTCTGAAATGAGCTTTATTGCTGCATGACAATCGTTACAAACACGAAGGTTCTTCACTACTCTGATTGTGTCTTCTGGTCCCATACTGATCAGACCAAAAGCAATAGCCAGTTTTTCACTATGATGCCCAAGTGAATGCTCTTTCTCTTCCTCTTCTATGTCAAACAAGACCACTTCTGTTGTTGGCATGTACCCTCTTTGCTTTAACTTCCTACCCAACTCATCAAGCTTAGAGTAAATCTCATTAGACAGTGGGTGGGATATGTCCCCTACATGGAACTCATGAACCACACCTTTTAGCTCAACCCAACTACACCCAGGTGTCTTTTGTATTCCTTTCTCCTTCATGACCAACCTTAGTCTTGCAGAGTCATTCCATCTCTCAGTTGTAGAGTATATATTAGATAGCAGAACATAATTCCCAGAATTTTGTGGCTCTAACTCAATAAGCTTCTTCAACACATGCTCGGCCAGTTTGGTATCACGATGCAACTTGCAGCCACCCAGCATAGCTCCCCAAACAACAGCATTAGCCTCCATAGGCATCTCATTTATCAATTGATAAGCCTCATTTAACAATCCAGCACGGCAAAATAGATCAATGATACAACCATAGTGCTCAACTCTAGGTGTCAAGCAGTAAACCCTACTGATGCTGTCAAAGTACCGCCGTCCATCTTCCACTAGTCCAGTGTGTGAACAGCTGCAAAGAAGGCCTATGAAAGTATTCCCATCGGGTTGAATGCCCAGCTTCTCAGTCTGAGCGAAAAGCCCAAAGGAGAGATTCCCATGGCCAGTCATGGCGAGACCAGATATCATTGCATTCCAAACTATAAGGTCTTTTTCCATTATCCTCTTAAAGATACTCCAAGCTCGAACGATACTTCCACATTTGGCATACATATCAATCAGTGCTGTCCCTAGGACTGGGTTCATAAGGAAGTCACTCGCATCCATTAATTGGCTTGCCTGTTGACCTAGTTCAAGGGCTCCTAATCTGGCACAAGCCGAAAGCACTCCAACCATGGTATAGCAATCCGGTCTCACATTAGTATTCTGCATTTTGAAGAAAAGCTCTAAAGCCTCTCGAGGAAGCCCATTGGAGGAATACCCACAGATCATTGCACTCCAGGACACAACATCCTTCACAACCATCTTGTCAAAGACAGCACGAGCCTTCTCCATGCTTCCACATTTAGCATACATGCTGACTAGTGAAGTAGCAACAAACACGTTGTTGTCGATGCCCTTGTCCTCTGCATATCTATGTATCCATTCCCCAGTCTCCATATCCCCTAAATGGGAACAAGTAGTCAGTATCCTGACCAAAGTGAAACCATCTGGCACCAAACCCATATCCAACGAGCTTCTGAACATGTTGAGCGCCTCTTCCAGCTTTCCACCACCAATATAACCACTAATGATCGAAGTCCAAGAAACAACGTTTCTCACGGGCATATCCTCGAACAACTTGTGCGCAGTATTCAATAAGCCGCATTTTGCATAAAAGGAGACCAAGCTGGTCTTCACAAACACATCTACCTGATGCCCTGTTTTTATAACGTGTGCATGAATCTTTGTCCCACCTTCAAGGAATTGAAGCCTAGCACAGGCCTTGAGAACGAAAGGAAATGTGAAGTTGTCCGGAGACGGGCCCCACCGCCGCATAGTGGCATAGAATTGGACGGCATCTTCCGTTTGGTCGACGGAGACGAGGCCGCGGATCATGGCATTCCAATGGAAGATGTTCCGTGGATGGTCGGCAGCATGGAAGAGGAGGCAGGCGTGCGAGGGGTGGCCGGCGTCGAAGTAGGAGGCGAGGAGGTGGTAGATGAGATGGGAGTCTTGGATGAGGCCGAGGCGGAGGGCGCGGGCATGGATGGGCTTGGGAGGATGGCATCGTTGAGGGAGGAAGAGAAGGAGGAGTTGCTTTAGCTCGGACGACTTGGACGGGAGAGGGACAGAAGGGAATGGGAGTGGGCGGCAGACGAGGGCAGCAGCCATTACCCCTCCCACATTTAAATGACCGGATCGTAAGACCCCCTGGCCCTGGGGATATATACTATATACAACACATCGTCTTCTCTGAAGAATTCTTCACCAAAAGGTAGCCTCGCAAATATATACTTGGGAGGAGCATTTCTATTCCTCTAAAATAAGAAGAATAGAATAGAATAGAATAAATAAAAGAAAAGAAAAGAAAACAAGGCTGTCGATCTCTAAACATCCAAACACCACCATCACGGCGTCGAACGTTTGCACGACTAAATCATGATGGAGTCTAAAACCTGCCAAATTTTCCCCGCTCGCGACCACATGTGCCTCGCGAAGAAAAATGAGGCAATGGCTTTTCTAATTCGGAGCCTCAAGCTTTATAGCCTGCTTCAAGCTCCGCGCGATACCCATGGAAAAGATCTAAGTGATATCAATGTTTTAGCCAAATCCTCCAAGCAAAGCAAGGAATGCCTGCTCTTGCAGATCAAATACTACATCTATAAACACGTTGACCAGAAAGTTCAATTTTAGCACAAAATTAGTCAAACGAGCTTTTGCAACAGTCTTCGTCTGATTAAGAACATTAAAGACTTGGAAAATCCCAAGTGACTACGATAACAGCAACCCTTCCATTCATCATTTTATGGTTTACATGCATACATACATTCATCATTTTACGATTTACATACATACATACATACATACACACACAACATACATACATACATATATACATACATACATACATACATACATACATACATACATATAGCTGGCATAAGATAACTGTCGAATACAGATGAACAAGTAGAACAAAAGAAAGGGAATAGTATATACTATATACATGATAGTATAATTTGAGTGGAATAAGGGCCTCCTGTCAGCATTACGTTGAAGCTTAAGTAGACTTGCTGACATTAATATAGCCATGCTCTCGTGCAACTACATCTTGCCGAATCAAGCCACATGATGTACAAAACGAGCATACCTCATCTAGGAGAGCACAACAATTTACAGGAAACAGTTGGTACTCAACAATCACTCCAGCTATCTCCACCGTCCTCTTCATCACTTCCCGCAATTACCTATTTCAAGGAAACATACATGATAGATTGGCCGAAGAACAAACGAGCAACTTTACTATTTACATATCTGTCTATTCTATAGACCAACCTGGCGGATTGCATTTGCTTTCTCCAAGATGGCAGCAACTTTAATGTTCGTTGGATGACCCTTACTGTTTGGCTTTGAAAGAACTGCTGGCTTCAGGCTGTAAGACTGATTAACAAGAAGTGGTCTCTTTGAGCATTAATCGAATATAAGTCTCTAAAGTGGGAAAAAATCTTTAAATTGTCGCATAGCATTCCAACCTTGTTTCTTATCTGCTCCAGTAATGCATCTCTCTCATTTGCCTTCGGCTTATCGGAAGGCTTAACAATCTCTGATACCTTTCTCAACTGCAAAATATTAGACTCCAGCAATGGATCCTTTTTATCTGCTTTTGACTCATTCAAAGGCCTAGCCAGCTCCGGTACCTTCCTTAACTGCAAGATATTAGATGAAGAGAATAGGGAGACGTTAACAAATGCAACTATCGACACTTGCCAGCGTATAAATGTAGAAGGAAGCAAGCCTGTCACCACACAAATATTACCGTGCTTCTGTCATGAGCAGCAACAGCCTCTATCAGTGGATTTCTGGGACGGTTTCGTATGGAACAGGGTTTAATACTAAACCAATCATCTTCTGTTGTAGGTACAAAACCAAAGAGGGTGGACTGATTCCCTTCCAAAGAATATACCAAGTTAGGCTCAGGTACAACACCTGAAGAGACTGAGAGCTCTGATGACTCTAGAAGGTGCATATTTACACTGCCAAAGCCCCCATAATTACGGTGATGGTTAGCATCTCCTAAAGCAGATTCAACCAAGAAAGGATTCTGAGGCTCGACTGTCTCCTTTTCCAAATTTAGGTGACTGAGATCAGAATAATGAGGTTTCACCAACCCTAATCCTGACCACAGTTGGCTAAGTTGAAATCTTTTATCTGACATCACTTGAATCTTCTCTTCCTGTGATGTGGAATCCTGAGAGATTTGGTTTTCCATTGTTGCAGATGGTGTAAATGTATCTACAAGAGATAATTTTAGTCCATCCTGTGTGTTGCAAGCACACTGACTCATCTCATACTCCGAAGATGACGATATTGATGAAGATGCATTTAGTGAATGCACAATTGCATCCCCTAAGGATACATGCTGATGGATCTGATCAACAATAATTGGTGGCAATTCAGACGAACCCAATGGTGGTGCAGTAGGTAAGTTTGCTGGTTTGCTCTCCGATAGTGCCATAAATGTTTTTGTTCCAGCCAGAGATTGAGATGAATTTTCAATTGGTAATAAAGGGCTCAACGAAAGCTTTCGAGATCTCCATTCAAGAGGGGGAAGTGGTGGTTCTTCAGGATTTTGCATGGGGTAGCTGGAAGTTGGTTCATCTGACTGTGGCTCATGGGATAATCTGGATGCACTCTCAGTAACAGTCACATCAGAACTTGACACCAGCGAAAACATCATATCTAATACATTGGAAACAGCATAACCTGCAGAAACTTCAGGAGGACTGCCTTTTGATGAAACAAGGGCTTCTGTACACAGTTTACCGACCATGCCTGCATTTGGCAGCTCATCCAAATCATTGTACTTTCCATTGTTCACAAAAGCATGATAGTTTGGTTCATATCCATCTGAGGGTTTATCATCAATGTCAATAAAAGGAATGCCAAACTCAAGATATTCACCCTTGTGATGCGAAGATTCTGATTCTACTTTAACTTCATCACCAGCTTGTGACGTAGAGACTCCAGGTAAACTTGCAGGATCAGATACTAAAATGCCGGTCAATAGAGTTGTCTGATGTTTTTCACTTCTCTGACAACCTTGTGCAAAAGATTTTGAACCAAGGTCTGGTTCGCATTCCATAGGATATTTTAGATGTGCATCATGAGTACAAGTTTGCAGATATGCTTGGACATGCTCAGCTGGCACCATGATGCCTATGTCTCCAAGGAATCCAGCATCATTTGCATTAAATGAATGTTTAGCAGACATTCCAGAGCATGAAACACCAGGGTCTAATGCTGATTGTCCTGCCTCTGAAGTAACTGTCATGTTCAGAGTGTCCGCCTTACCCAACATTTTCACCTTCTTTGGACTATCCTCTAGCAACTGTGACCGAAGGCCAGATGCCTCTTGAGTATACATCAAGGAAGGATCATAACTTTTAGCTTCATCTTTAGACGGAAAATTTTCAGCTGACACATTATCAATGTGAATAATCTGTTCAATCTCTTGAATGTTCTTCTGAGGGTTATCTTGATTAAACTCATTTGGAAATTTCAAATGATCAAGAAAAAACATGGGAGAATTCATGACCCTATTAGAAATTGTTTCACTTTCAGAACACCAACGCACCTGTTCTTCTGAGTTCATTATGGAAGATTCTTGAGTTTCCTCTGCTGAGCTAACCCTGGGGGACTCTTGAGATTCCTCTTTGTTAGCAAGAAACTCCAACTGCAGTTGCCGTGTTTCAGGCAATTCAACATTGTTTTCTGCCACTCTGTCAGCATCTTTGAAGCCAACTTCTGATCTTGAATAAGATAGATTTTCAACAGCAATTAGATTTTCCATTTCCGTCAAGCAATCTTTATCATTGATGGCAACAATAGCAGAAACAGAAGAGAAAATGGTTTCAGTTGAATCTACTTCTGCATCTTGATTCATCGAATCTGTTCTCTTTCCTATGGTTACATTTGAAAGATGTTGGGGAACTTCAATATAACATGCAAAATCTTTTGCAAGACTACTCTCATGCTTCGTGTCTGAAAGATGATCAGATGTGTCGGGTCTCAGAGACATCTCTTCAGACATTTGCTCAACAGGATTATGAGTGAGATGAAGGCTTTCAGAAACATTGTCATCTTTAGTCTGGACAGATGAGCCTGCCATTTTGAATAACCCAAAATATCTTCAGTCAGATTGCTAAAGTTCCAATGTATCTGCTGAATACCAAATTGTGGTTTGCTAAAGAAAAATAAAAATCATAGATCTCTGCTACAGTTGCTAACTTACCATTCATATTTTGGGCCACACCATCAGTTCCCTTCATATAATCAAAAGATGTTTCTGTGTTTGTTTCTTCAGGATGCTGACCATTGTTTGTGTCTGCAGCTAATTGGTGATGCTGCAAATCCATGCCAGTGTCAGGGACAAAGGCGATGATGGATGTTAAGCTGCTCCCACCTGAATTAGTTACTGTACCTTCTTCTGAGGCAAAGGTTTCAATATCTTGATCCAACGAATGCTGCATCTCTTTTGCTGTGGGCACAGTGGTAACCAATGAATATTCATTGCCAAAATCATCCATGGAAACACTTCTTATTGGTGAACAGGAAAGATCATTGGGCATTTCAAATGTCTCCATCATGTCTTTTAAAATTGGCTCATCCACGTGCTCTGCATGATGAGGTTTTGCAGGAGAATTGCTTCCCAAGTAAGTTGAACCTGTCACATCAAATAATTAAAACAGAAAATATGTCATGGTTGTCAATCTGAATAAGAAAAAAACACAGTATTTGCTTGACAAGTAAAAAAGATAAAACTACCATCCAAGCATTTTGTTGTCTCATCTGTTCCTTTGGCGTTAAGACCAGCTGAAGCATCATTCAGGAGAACAGTAACTAATTGCTGTGCATCAAAACTTTCTTTAGGATCAATGTTAATGAGACTAGAAGTTGATTTAATCACAAATGAACTGCAAGATTCATCTTTGATATCTAAATTCAAACCATCAAATGTCTTCCTGTTGCTAGCTTCATCAGACTTGGGTTCAGCTGAATTGACAACCTCATCATGTGGCAAAATCTCTTCACAGCTTTTATCATTGGTCTCACCATGAAGTTCTGAGTTCATAGAAGAATTTGAGGAAACTACCGTCGGTTGAGTTGCTGGCATCTCATCTAAATTACTTAAAGTATCTAGGTAAGGAATACTTGACATTCCACTCTTCGGAATGTTGTTCAAGTTCACTGACACGGCAGAGAGGCCAGCAGAACCTGGTTCTGAAATTTCAGTTTGCATATCCTCTGGTCTTTCAGTGGTGTCAAAATCCATCTCATGAACTTCCTTTCTCAGAATATCAAGATCTGGTTTGCCTTTATTTTCATCATGGGTTACATCACAAATTTCTGAGTCTGCAGAAGAATTTGAGGAAACCACTTCTTCTTGTGTTGCTGACATCACAGCTAAATTACTCAAGGTATCTAAGCATGCAACACGTGACATTCCACTCTTTTGAATGTTGTTCAACCTTATTGACATAGTGGAGACTTCAGCAGAATCTGGTTCAGAAATATCACTTTGCTTCTCCTCTGGTCTCTCAAAATCCATCTCATGAGCTTCCTTTCTCAGAACATCCAGATTGAGTCTGACTTTATTTTCATCGTGGGTTACATCACAAAGTTCTGAGTTTGCAGAAGAATTTGAGGAAACAACTTCTTCTTGAGTTGCTGACATCACAGCTAAGTTACTCAAGGTATCTAAGCATGCAACATGTGACATTCCACTCTTTTGAATGTTGTTCAACCTTACTGACATAGTGAAGACTTCAGCAGAATATGGTTCAGAAATATCACTTAGCTTCTCCTCTGGTCTCTCACTGGTGTCATAATCCATCTCATGAGCTTCCTTTCTCAGAACATCAGGATCTGGTCTGCCTTTATTTTTATCATGGGTTTCATCACAAAGTTCTGAATTTGCAGAAGAATTTGAGGAAACTACTTCTTGAGTTTCTGATACCACAGCTAAATTACTCAAAGTATCTGGGGACGGATCACTTGACATTCCACTCTTTTGAACGTCATTCAACCTTACTGACACAGTGGGGACTTCAGCAGAATCTGGTTCGGAAATATCACTTTGCTTCTCCTCTGGTATCTTACAAGTGTCAAAATCTGCCTCATGAGCTTCCTTTCTCAGAATATCAAGATCTGGTCCGCCTTTATTTTCACCATGGGTTTCATCACAGAGTTCTGAGTTTGCAGAAGAATTTGAGGAAACTGCTTCTTCTTGAGTTGCTGACACTGAAGCTAAATTACTCAAAGTATCTGAGTACACATCACTTGACATTCCACTCTTTTGAATGTCATTCAACCTTACTGACACAGTGGAGAACTCAGCAGAATCTGGTTCAGAAATATCACATTGCTTCTCCTCTGGTCTCTCACTGCTGTCAAAATCCATCTCATGAGCTTCCTTTCTCAGAATACCAAGGTCTGGTCTGCCTTTATTTTCATCATGGGTTTCATTACAAAGTTCTGAGTTCACAGAAGAATTTGAGGAAATTAGTTTTTCTTGAGTTGCTGGCATCTCAGTAAAATTACTTGATGTATCTGAGTATGGAACGCATGACATTCCACCCTTTTGAATGTTGTTCAACCTTAATGTGGAGACTTCAGAAGAACCAGGTTTCAAGATATTAGTTTGCAGCCCCTCTGGTCTTTCACTGGTGTCAATATCCATCTCAAGGGCTTCCTTTATCAGAATACCAAGATCTGGCCTGCCTTTATTTTCAAAATCCATTTCTACTTCCGACTCCATGCTGTTTAAGGCATCCATGAAATTCTCCAGCTCACTACCAATGTCTTCACTCCTGTAGCCATCAGTACTGCCTTCTAGTTTAAGTTCATCCTCTACCAATGTATAATCTACAACGTGAAGAGATGTGGTTTTCTCAAGATCACTTAGCTTATAGTCACAGGCACTACCTTCTGATTTTTTTTCAGAATCAGCAAGCTTTTCGTTTTTTTCCATGAAGTTAAAAATCCTCTGTGGACTTTGTACTTGACCAAATGGTTCATATTGTGCTTCTGACAATTCTTCAACTTCTTCCTTCCAACAATCCAACTCATATGTTGTTAAGACTGGCACTTCTTTTGTAGGAGTTTTGATAGGACTTGCATATCTTGCTAATGGATGGTTTGCTGACACATCCATAACAGTGTCATGCAATTCACAAGTTAATTCACTTGAATCAACTAAATTCACATTTATGTTTAAACGACTTCCAGAATTATCATAAACAACTTTCTGGTTATCTGAATGCAGTTCAAGAAGAAGCTTTCTCAGGTTAATTCCAATGCTTCCACTAGTACCATTTGAATTCCTAGATCTCAACCTCCTAAATTTTGTGGCAGATTTATTTGAAACCTGATCAGAAGTCGTTGGATGCAAACTATACAAAACCAAAGATCAAATTACTCCAAAACTAATGCTTATATAGTACAACTTGATCAGATTGTAGGGACATAAAATGCAAGCTTACTTGGAATTTGCATGTGGCGACAGTAAAGACTCAAGACTTTGACAATTCCTCCAACGTGATCCCTTCTTCTGAGAGAACAAAAAAGGCATAATGATTTCAATACAATATTGGGATGATTTCTGAACTAAACAAAGTGGAAGAAGAGGAGGATATGATGATTCTTTTTAGATATGAGGAACAAGCAAGCTGTTCCAGCCAAAGTAGGTCAAGGTGGCATTAGTTCAAACGACCTGTTAGGACCAACTCTCGAAAATCATCAGTCTTAGCTAGATGTATATATCAATGATGCATGTATAAACATAATACAAACTATTTCAAAGTTCCATAGCACTCATAATTAAAAGATTTCCCTTCTCTAAGGCATGAACTACCATACTGAAGGTGAAAGAACCTTAAGAATTGTGTGATGATAATTTTACACCGAATGATGTGCTGCTTCAAATGGTTGAATTGAAGCCTACTCTCCAATAATGATCAAGTTGCTAATGTGAAGGAGCAGATTTATTAATCGTAACCACAGTGAGACATAAAGGCTGAATTTTCTTTATATTTTACCATCAGTGGCAATAGGAGAGAAATCATCAATCCTGATTGAATGGCCTATTAAACCATACATATGGAATGTCATGGAATGAAGCCTCAATGGCACTCCAGGAGGTTAGGGAGGGGCACATGGATTGATGGAGTGAAAATGTTTGATTCTTCCTGTGGATACACAAATGGTCGATACAACTAAATTTAGAAATATATAGTGGCACTTGCTTCACTTGTCCGTTTAACTCAATTACAGACACCATCTTAAATGGGTCTCTGAAACAACAAGCAAATTATTCATGATGTACACCCACTTGCCTTGACAAAGATCTTATCATACTTGGTACCAACGTCAGAGTAGGATTCTTATTGCAAATTAAATCCACCTGCATTTCTTACCTTTTTCTTTTGGCAAGGAGAAGGGTGATATCAAGTATGAGTTACAGAAGTCCTGCTTCCACCGAAGAGGTGTTCAAACCAAACAAAGAACTCATAACTTTTGTTGCAATTTAAATGAAATTGGATGGACCAAACTAAAAAAGGAATAATCAGACCAGTTGATTTAGTTTCAGATCAAACTTTAAAAATGTATTGATTTGTTTCATTCTGAGTTTAGCCTCTTAAGAGCAGACAGAAGGGACAAATTGAAGGGGAGCAGGCACAACACCTTTAACCTTATAGACTCGAACTTACCAGACAATATTGAACCCATTACTAGAGGAGCTTATAAACCTGGATCCACCCTAGTCTTTCCCCGAACCCTCTCTCCTCGATAAAGTCTTCTTCCCTTCTGTGTCATTGGTCCACTCATTTCATGTCTACCATGCAGGGCACTGCCTCTATAATACTGATTGTATTTGAACCCTATAGAAGGCACACCTCCTAGACATTTATTCCCCACATTGTTCAATTTCATGTATACATAATGAAAAGTGGGTGTTATCTCCCAGGAAGGACATCCCATAGTGCCTCTGCCTCCACCAAGATGACTAACAGTATGTTGTGTGGAGAGGCCAGTTTGGCATCACAGGAATAGTGAATAGTTACTATCTTGGTTATTAATATTGCCGAAATTGTCATATTCTCTTCAAGTATATTTATTCATAGAGCACAAAGGATTCCTTTCCTCCCATCTTTTTTTTCTCTATTTGTAAATTTTTCAGGCTAATTTTAAATCACTACCTTAGATTTTCCACCCGGTGTTTTAAACTGGAGTGACAACAACCTCAGATCTTTTGCCCCTTGTTCTGATTTATATGAATATGTGAAACCTACCCAACACATGATATTAAATCACTTATCTTTAATGGAGTCTCCCGTTTTCATTACATTCAGTTTCTGCAGTAATTACCACAAGATGACCTCAATGACCTGAATTTTCATACCTTAGTAATTTAAGAACTTTGATTATAAACCTGGAAATATCTGATCTAGAAATCAGAAATTTTAAGCTTTTGAATTATTCATTTCCTTTGTTCACTAACAAGCCTTCACATATTCTTCTTGCCCTATAGGTCCATCTTCTTAGAGAATGCCATTCCCAGTGAGCCACAATTCAAAGTTAACATTATGAGATAGTCATTGTTTCCATATTCTGGGCGTAATGGGACCACAACATTCAAGTGAGTCAGGTTTGGCTCTTCCAATTAATCATTTTAAATAAGCTTCTTAGGAGATGAAGCTCAGAGCAAAAGACAACAAATTGAAAAAACAAAAGAAAATAGAGAGACTATTTTTGAATCTTACCCTCGTCTTACGTGATTTCTTCTCCTTTGGAATATAAGTTTCCAACAAGCCGGAGGAGACTGATTCCATCTTAAAGAATGATGGATCCGAATACCTTTTCAAACATGCACCAGCACCAGCAGTATCAAATCTGAAGGAAGGAATAATTTGCTCAACATGCAAATTTTATACCTTAAGCAGACAGCACACTGCCAATAATATCATACTTATCCAGGGTGAATAGCTGAGGTGGTCCACGGCATTCTTCATATGAGTCCAATATAAACCGTGGCATATCCCCTTGAGTGATTAGGTTTTGATCCATTTGAATAGTACAGCGCCAATCAATGCCTGCAAATAATGACACAAGCAACTATAAAAGAAGAAAGGTAGGAAATATGGAAAATTAGGGGATGATAATCTTCAGATATTTCATTGCATACACCACAAAAATTTCATCATGTGAAATTAGGAAAACAGAAACAAAACAATTATCCACAGCATTTGACTAAATCAATCTTCTATCGCACCATGCAAAAAGGTAAAAATAGGTAATATAGATTGTCAACATGTAAACAGATGCATAGGTTGTAAATACCATGGGTTCAGCTCTACTGTTATTATTGACTATTGGCATTCCTCTCCTCATCCTTTAGTAAGGTTCGCCGTACCGTACCGTACCGGCGTTTCGACTCGTGCTCGGTACGGTACGGTACGGGTGTACCGACCGGTACACCGAGGTGTACCGAGCACTGTAGTACTGCTACAGTGCGGACCGGTACAGGGCGGTCCGCGTACCGACAACTTGTCGGACCGGTACGTACCGCCCATACCGGGCGGTACGGCTCGGTACGGCAAACCCTGTCCTTTAGTCTATCATTTAACCTTAGATGTTTTGAAAGTGATTATAGTAAGTGAAACCTTAGATGGGTCAGTCCAGAAGTATTTAATATATTTTATTAAATATTTAGTAAAGTTGATAAGTTCAGGTTGGATCCGAGACTTGGTGTGGAATTTTTTGCTTTTATTTTCTTTTTCCTTGCACCTTAATCACGACCTGAAAATATAAACAGGTCTGATATTAGACCTATACCCCAACCCATGAGAACTTGTATGAAGGTCATCTGGTCTTAATACCATCAGCACATCTAAATATGGGTTTGATTAATCTGGCCTACCCTATGGGTAGAAGAATTCTGCTCCATCTACCCTAAACATATAAAGCGTAATCCTACATGACAGATTCGTTGATGACATGGTTTAAAGCTTAAGATGAAGAACGTAGCAGTCTGGTTTTGACGGGACTTGTGTGTAAGCTTGTTATGGAGGTGCCAGTTTCCTGTTATCTTGTCAGCAAGTAAGTTATTTGCTGAGGAACTGCACGGCTATAGTTCAATGGTGGAAATGAATGGGTTAAGCATTCTTAGCACAATTGGACGACCCAATTGGACTTGAATATTATACTATCTATCTTCCTGATGCCAAATGATACATTTAGTTTTTAGATCAACCTCTTTAGACTATTCAATTTTATTGCATCATAGCCAATGAATCGTTCAACTTGGATTTTATCGAAAAAAATATATGTAAGAATCAGAACATTAGTTATAAATAGCACCAAGAATGAACATTTACACCAATGGATCTGAGTCTCACTAAAACACAACTGAGACTTATGGGAACCTGATCTCTTGGGCTACATTAATCTCAGACTTAGGTAATCCGCACAATGCATGTGTCGTTCCTTCATCTACTCTTGTCCTAAATAACATTGGATTGCTAAATACAGACTCATGAAAATTTCCAATAAACATATAACCAATTACTTAAATTGTAAACTCATATGATGAAAAAGTAGTAACCGATATTCCCTCTATATATGCTAGTTTTTTTATTTTTCAATTTGACGCAATGTATCTATAGTAAATACAAAACCATACTGATTAACCTGGGAGAAACTAGAACTAGAGAAGAGATATCGATATTGCAACATAACCTTCTTAAAAAAGACGCTACAAATGTATACTAACCATCATTGTAAGCAAAACTCGAATGACTAGACTGAGATAAAAAAGACTTCTCAACTGATGGAAACTCTGCCTCAAGCTGCTGGACGCGAAGTGTCAAACCATGACTTCTAGCTGCAGTTCCCATAATTTCTTCATGCAAGTCACGAAATATTTCTGCAGCAAACCTATGGCAGAACATGGGAAAAATCACTCATACATGATCTACTGATGCAATAAACTTGAAATGTTCATCATAAGGTGGAACTTCACAACAAAATATTCATGAAAAAATATTGATAGATTAACATCAAAGGGAAGCATCACCGAGCTATTTTTGAGAAAAAACAAAAGACACGATACCACTTAAATAGTAAATGCATAAAAAAGAGAAAAAGAAAACGAAGAAAAAAATTGATATTTGCATACATTCATTTAGATGACAAAGTTTTATGAAAGTAACAAACCTTTTACAGGGAAAGGGAAAAATCATCAGTATCTAATTTGATCACATAAAATCGTTTGTTGGCTATACAAGATGATTTTACTGTAGGACATATGTAAAATCAGAGCAAAAATTCCTCCAGTGATCGTTTAATGTGAGACAAGTTGGAAACGCTGTTCTGAAGATAAACCATCTGTTTTCGATCCATCTGAGTGGCTAGGACCAGATGGAGAAAGAAATAATAGAACAACATCACTACAAGCAGAAAAGTGGATTCAAGAACTAGGAACAATGTAAAAGTGTTGACTAGTGGGATATTTTGGATTTTGGAATTTATTAGGAAACTGAAGGACCATAGGATAGCTAAAACTCATCTTAATAGTCAATTTAGCTAACAAATATGTCCTTCTTCAGAATCGAAACATTTAAAGCACCCTCTAGAGATATTTTCCTTTCTTTGCTTAAGGATTACTTCGTTCCATGCCTTTGGATATGATAACTACTTATCCTTTCATCAATCTACATACTTCTTCCAATTCTTACCCTTGCTTTGAGTTTCCAAAGGAAAAATCGTACCGATGCAATCACATGACATAAAGTCCCTTTATAAAACTAACAAGACTAAGTATCGTTGATGGCACACCAAGGAAACAGTGCCATGAAACAAACTACAATAAGTTGGTTAGTTTCATTGTCTTCTTTTGCTTCCAGAGGGTTCTTCATGCTGTCTTTTCATGGTCGAGTACAAATGTTGTTAATGAAAAGATTTGGTATCTCCTCTAACTACGTTCATCTAATATGAAACAATCAGCATCCGATTCAATTGTCAAGCAACAACCACACATCCCTAAACTCTACTAGAATAATGACGATATTAACCAGAAAAGAAAAAAGAAATAGAACGAAGGCCCCAAAAACCCTAATTCTTTAAGTCTGAATTACCGAATCTTGTCATCCGCAGAACCGAAACCCCAAAATTCCACCATCAAACCAACGAGAAAAACATCAAGAAGCACAAGAAGAATATTCTCACCCCCACGACGGGTAAGAGAACAAAAGAACTTACTCTGCAAGATCTCCGAGCTGACGAAGTACGCCGACGAGGCCGGCCATGGCCACCCCTTCGAGGATGGCCTCGGGATCATCCTTGTCGGCGGCTCGGTGGAGCTCTGGATCCGCCAACCCGTACTCGTTCCGTATCAGGTATCGAACGGTCGGCATGTCGCCGGAACCCCCACCAAGAACGAAGCAACAGAAGGAGGCCCCAACCTGAAAACCCAAGACGGCGCCCTTCTCCCTCCTCTAGTCTCCCCGCTGCCTCATTTCCTCCATGGGAGCGCCTCGTCTGCTACCGAGTTCCTGGTACGCAGCAGGCGGAGACGGCGAGGGAGTGGGAGTGCGTGAGACTTCCCTTTCTTCTTTATTGTCCCTTCCGCCGGCCCTTTTTGGTTTTCTTTTCTGCCGCGGAGGGGAGGTGGGGAGGAATTTAAGGGAAGGAAGATTCACAGTGGAAATGGGAGGGTACGAGCGGAGTGTGAGAACTCCTAATACCCCATTTTCGGAAAAGACAGACGTCTACTGTTTTTGTGTTTTCTTTTAATCTGAAAAAAAAAAAAAGAAAACTCGACGCCATTTATTGTTGGCATACAGTGTAACGCTTAATCGTCGTCCGTAGAGGCCTTTTTCTTTTTTTTTTTCCTATTTTTTTCAGGGAATCTAAATTACTTTATATTCTTTTTTAATGTTTATACCTGGAGTACTTGCAGGGATTCTCGCCAATAATTCATGATGAGCAAAAAAGATTCTCTCCAGTAATCGCATGGATCTAAAATTACGAATATTTAAATTAGTGGTTGGACTCGCGTATCGATCGATCAATTAATGGTTGTGATGTAGGAATCGAACCGTTTTAATTAAAAGCACCACCGCAGGAGAGTAAACCCCACCCCCACCCCCCCCCCCACACCGTTAGGCCTGCAATCTATTGGTATTACTACCGCTGCATTCTATAACTGAAACGTACTTCTTTTTCGCTGCTATGTGTTGTGTCCAAAAATGTGGATGTTTCGATGAGCTAAAGAAATCAACATCACCTAACCTCTGTAGCTATCGTTCCTTTGTCGTCGTGGCTGGGAGTATGCTTCGGCTCCAACACAGTGCTGACCCACAGACGCATCAAGTAATGAAGTCGATGCAACAGCAAGAAGCATTTCGCCGAGTGGCTTCATGGCCTAGTAATCAATCATAAAAGCAGCGGTCGGAATTAATGGAAAGCCCATCATGTATACGCTTCCAAGTGGGTAATCATCCGTTCACTCGAAAACTAATAATGTACTTTTGATATGTATGTGTTCTTTTCAAGCAAAGGTGGTGTATACAGATAGGCAATGATTTCTTTCTTTTCCCGAGGAATCGCCAACGGGAGAAGATGATATTGTCTTTGATCGGAAGCTACTCTTTGGGCTGGAAAGATGATCGGAACGGTCTGTCTTACGCTGCAGGATCACAACGCTTCAGAGGAAATTTAATGGAAGAAAAAGTTAATCAGAAGATTGATTTAAAATGTGGAAAAGACTGGAAGTTTGCTCTGCTACAGCCTCCATTACAAAATTATCACAACTCTACATTAGTATATTATCTTCACTTTGTGCAACAGATGGCATAGGCGGGCTCATGCATGGGTCACAGGCAGATAGATGCCTGTCCGGAGTTTGTGAAGGAGAAGATATATCATGGGAGTTGATCCATGTTCCATCCTCAAAAGAGATGGACTGTACTTGGATTGGCAGGGAGAGCATGGGGGTACGTACGGATCTAAATAAAGTTAAGGGGTGCCTTCTTCACGAGGCAGGCAGGCAATGGAGACGATACCAAGCTGGCCACCATCATCCGTTTGCTTCTCACACAGCTTATCCTCCTCCGATCCTATGTATCATATCGATCCACTGTCCTAAAATCCTAAGCAAGACAACATACATGAGCAACAGAAAATAAATAAAGCCGCTGGAAACAGAGTGTCACCGACGGCCAACCACGGCAAAACGTATTCGAAGGAGTCAGATCAAACTTCCTCCAAAAGCCACCATATAATAAACCAAAGAAGCAAAGCGATATACATCGTTATCGAAAATTCATTATACAAACGTATACGTATGCTTGTTATCAAATCTAAATCTCGTCAGATTCCATCCAAAAGCACAACCGCTAGCCTATAGAATATGGAGAGAGAGCGAGCGAGAGAGAGAGAGAGAGATGGCATCCCGAAGATCGACCATTTGTAACTCTCTGACCTTGTCTTGCAACGAAAGAATGATCATTTATTATGACGATAAGATTAAGTAAAACCAATGCCATCTTATAAATATAACTAAGATTACTTACTTAATACCCTTAATTTAAATCGTTTTTATAGAATATATATATATATATATATATATATATATATATGTTGATTTTTTGACATTAGGATTGATACGACAACGACAATGATCCTTGTTATCTTATGCAATCGCTCGTCTCTTTTAGCTACCATTTTCTTTGGACCACCTCTCTCCTCCGTTGCTCATCTCACTTCAATCGTCATTCTCTCTCCACCCCCTCTCCTCCGTTCTCACACACATCATCCCTTCACCGAGTATTATAATAAATAAAAAATGAGTTCGAAAAATCAGAACACGGTACAGAATGGACTTACTGTGATAGCAGAACTACCAAATGATATTTTGATGACTAGAAAGAAAAAAAATCAATTTTGGCCTCTCATAAATTCATATTCATCCGCTATTTTGGCCAAGGTTTTTGGCTTGGCTTCCACAGCCTGAAACCTTCATTTGATCCAACATTTATTTATTTGACGTTAGCAACACGCGTGGGTGACCCGTTCGGTGACGTTCCGACGAGTCACGTAGCACAAGTTAATAGATATTTTTATCTGAAGAATAGTCATGGATGGATGTCGATTCGCCTGGTTTGACTAAACTAATGCTTTTCTCTTTCAGTCTGAACTCTTCCGCAAGCCACCAGAATATTGAAGCACAACAGCCAAATTACTGGACCAAGGCTGTGGTCCTGATCCTAGAGACGAACACAACTTTTGTAACCCAAGCATATTTATTTGGTGAGTTTCTTTTAATGCCAAAAAAGACAAAAGGTTATCATCGAGGAGTTCACCGGCAAGGAGCAAAAACTCATGGAGTCACGTCCCGAGGACACAATAGTATATATTTTCGTCATTACAAATATAAAGGGCCAAAAGGATTTCAATAATGGTTGGCCTCTACATCCTCTCCTTGTCAGTAATCGGAAATTTTTTGAGAGGTTTTGTCTTCGTCTACAAGAGACGCATCACGAGACAGCTGTAGGAAAAAGGAAGCTGGTATCGGACGACGAGAGGCGGCTAAATCAATGACTGGGTCTCCTTCGCACATACTAATACACCGACTTTGGATAATCACAAAACTTGGTAAAAGGCTGTGATCACTCGCCTTAGATATAAAAGAGGCCTCAACCTCGACCTCGACCCGACACAAATATCCTTCCCGTCCTCCTTTCCTCCGCCGCTGCAGTTCGAACCCAAATGGCAGCGATGTCGACGCCGACGCCGGCAACGTTCGATGGCCCTGTCGTGGTGGTCGGGCCGCAGTTCTGCGCTCCCCACGTCGTCGATCTCACCGTTACCAAGAAGGCCCTCAGCTTGACGGACAGCGACTTCGCCGTGACGGACGTCAACGGCAACGTGGTGCTTAAGGTGAAGGGCGTCTTCTTCAGCCTCCGCGATCGGTGCGTCCTCCTAGACGCCGCGGGAAATCCTCTCCTCACCCTGCAACAGAAGGTCAAACCTTTACCCTTTCTTCCCAGCAACACTGGTCTGCGGTCGCAATTCTTCTGTGGCTGCTCGACAAGCGCCCTCGATAGATTTCAAGTTTCGCTGAATTCTGTAGAAATCAGCTTTTGCTTGTTGTTGTGATTCACTTGTCGCGGAGTAGTGCTTCGGAAAGCAAAGCGGTGGTGATGATAATTACTATGATGGCCTCTCAGATTTTGAGTGCGCACCGAAGATGGCAAGTGTTCAGAGGAGAGAGCACAGATTCGAAAGACCTGCTGTTCAGCGTCAAGAAGTCCAGGCTGCTGCAATTTAAGACCGAGTTACATGTGATCATGGCTTCCAACACCAACGAGGAGGCGTGTGATTTCAAGATCAAGGGGAGTTACTTTGAGAGGTCATGCACTGTTTATCTCGGGGAATCCAACTCCATCGTAGCCCAAGTAAGAGAAATAATAATAATTAATTATCATCTGTATTCTCACCATCTAATTGATGATGTATATTGATTTGATTTTTCTGTAGATGAGCCGTAAATACACTGTGAAGAACGTGTTACTTGGAAAGGATACGTTCGGTGTGACCGTGTACCCGAACGTGGATTACGCCTTCGTTGCATCGCTCATCGTCATTCTTGACGAAATAAACAAAGATAGATCTGGGCAAGACTGAGACTGTGTCGGGTGGTGTTTGTTGGTTTAATCTGTAAAGACTTGCTTTGATGTATTATCGTAAGATTCCTATCTTTTTATTTATCTTTTGATTAAAATAAAATTAAAAAAAAAATTTAGATCGTGTGGTGTCTTTTGCTATGGGCCCGCCCGTATAATTAATTCTCAGATGAGTTGACTGAAACGTATTTTTACTCTGTTATGAGCGCATATAGAATCTCGTCTCACATGCTTTTTATACTATCTTATCTTCTGAATGAAGTTACTAGCGATCTAATATAAGAAAGAGTACATCTCGCACCTGATGCTGATTTAGCTGCCTGCCATCCGATCCTCGTTCGAGAACACGACCACTGTCCTCCCCGACGACTCCAAAGCTGAAATCTTCATCAGTAAATAAAAACAACTACAGCTACATAAACGTCAAAAGAACCGAGTTACCTGTTTGTGCTGGCTGTGATATCGACAAGGAGCACAAGCTGGCTCTCGAGTTCATGCCGCGCTCCGGATATCGGTGCGGGTCCATTATTGAATCCCAGTTTGGGACGGTGTTGGTTTGATGGGAAAAGTGTGCCGTGTAGCTCCTGGATAGATCGCCAGCAGTACCAGATTCATGAACCTACTACAGGTTTCTTCCTATCCGTCGTCCTCATCCAAATCTCGAACATGCCAGCAGTACCAGATTCATGAACCTACAGACTTCTTCCTATCGTCAACCTCATCCAAATCTCCACGTAATCAAACAACTACATGATTAATGATGATCCTAATCCAAGGGGTCTATGATTAATCTACCGTAAATCACACGCCACGCCACCAAATTAATAAAAATCATAATAAATGTAAATATAGAGTGATAGTTTTATATTTTTTTATATACTCTAATCCTCGATTAATGATTTAAGGATTAATCATCCTATTTTCTCTTTCTCAAACCTATATATATATATATATATATATATATATATATATATATATATATATATATATATATATATATAATCAACTTTTTTCATTCTTCATAGTATCAAAGCTTCTCTTGTCTCAAGCAAGACTTCCCATTCTTAGTTATCCGACGATAGCAATCCCTCTCCACTGATCTGCATTCCGCCCGACGATCTTCTTGGCAATCTTCTTCACACGCCATACATACAATCGAAGGCGAACACCAGTCATCGATGCTAATCTCCTGGGCACCGTTTCCTTTGGGTTCCCTTGTTCTTTGCACCTTTGCATACTTCGTTTAGTATGCTACGTGCGCCAACTGTCTGAGAAGCCATCCTGTTACATGCTCCACCCTTGTTCTTCAGCAGGCTCCCTCCTCACACAACATCAATAACAATGATAAATCTGATCGGACAAGCTACTTTCTCATGCTACAAGTAGATCTAATCTACCCTTTACTATACCTACAACCCTCGCTATAACCAATCTGGTCCTTGCTCTAAAGCACCACCTTCTCCCACCCTTCCTCGTGCCATCTCCTTCAACCATCCAACAATAATGTCTTCTTCCTCTTCTAGTTCTAACACTCTGGTGATTATTCCTTTATAGAATAATAGTTCCTCTTAATCTACAGGATTATCTTTATCAATGTTACAAGGTCACTTTCAAACTCTTGTGACAACTATACATCATAGTGAATTTAGTTCATCAATCTTCTATTTGTATATGATTTACTAGGTTACATCGATGATTCCCTTAATTATCCACCCGAAAATATTCAAATACTAGGAAAATTAATCTTAATGATAAATTCTAATCATATATTATGATTAGTCAAGAGTGTCTTATTCTTAAGCCGTTCAAATCTTAGTTATTGGCTTCATAGCATCGCTAATTTCTTCATACAATACTATAGCAAATGTATGGTCAATGTTACAATCCATTTTTGTCAATTACTCTCGTACTAGTATGCTAGGTCTTTTATATCCTATTGAAAATAACCCAAGAGAATTTATATTACTGACTATATATAAAATCTAAAAATTATTATAAATGACTTGATTTTAATAGATTATTCATTGAATGATGGAGAAGTCATTATTTATACGCCTAAGAGATGCATAAAAGGAATCGACGGTAGCAATTTAAGTATGTGACTCACCAATATCATTTGAAGAACTGTATGATAAGTTGATTGATTAAAAAATATATCTGAAATAAAAATAGAGGAAGACAATACCAACTATCATAATTCAATTTAATAAAAAATATAAATAAAAAAATAATCAAAGCAACAATAACTTCAATCAAGGACCAAACACGCCAACTACTGTGTTTCTCAAGTTCATACTTCTAATCAAATAGTTACTCTTTCACAAAGTTTATCGTTTGTAGGATATTTTAATTGTATCAATTGATAAATCAATATGATTATTGATTAGAGATAAATATGAAATGATAATTTTAGATTTACTATATATATATATATATATATATATATATATATTACATGATCACGATTTGATCATGTAATTAAAAAAATCTTTCTTTTAAATCTGTATTAATATGTATTACTTGGAAATCATTCTCTTTTCCCAATATATTCTTCTTAAACCACGTGCCTCCGGCCCATATGTTTGGCCGATCGCTGCTAGTTTAAACTCTACTTGGACTTCCCAAGTACATCCAGGAACTCTCCTCCCCCCTCGTGTTGCCAAAACCAACGGCAAAAACGCAGCTACACTCAAAAAGACTCCTCAGATCTAATCTCCCACGCGTGCGCGCACACACGCACACACTTTGTGCTCAATTCCGTGGGTATTCGGTTCCCCGACGGTCGCCCACCTCGGACAAAGCAACAGAGGAATCGCGAAACAGAAGGCCTCCGGTCGGTGGTTTTTGGAGTGGTCCTGCGGTTTTACCCGAGACCGGGGGGCGCCACATTCCCACCACACACACAACCCCACATACATATATATATACATATATAGCTATGACCCTTGCTGACCCAGTATCCACCAAAGCTCAACTCGCAAGGACTGAAATTGAACAGCGAGATCGGAATCGGTTCGGTGAAGATGAACTCCCTCAAGTCATGGGTGGCTGAGCACAAACTCACGAGTATCGGTAAGATCACTACACCTTGTGCTTGCAATGGTTCATCAAACAATTTACTTTTCTTTTTTTGCAGCAATCAATCCCCTTCATTCTGCTAACAATACTAGGAGTAGTAAAGGAACTAATTAGTTACGTCTCTAATTTCGTGCCTTGCGTAGGTGCTGTGTGGGCTTCTGCACTGGGATCATCGCTGGCATTGGCACTTAAGAGGTCGCCGACGACCAAGACGAGCCTTCGGCTCATACATGCCAGGTACGTGCAAGGTGTTCCGATCAGTGTACAGGTGGTATATACGGCGGCTGTGAGCTGCAGCCGCAAGGGTGAATCGCGATGACTCAGTGGGAACTTGGTTCATGTGCTACAGGATGCACGCCCAGGCGCTGACGCTGGCGGTGCTCTCCAGCGCCGCCCTGCTGCACTACTACGACACCGACGGCAAGATTGCGATGGATGATGGCGAAAATGTGACCCCGCATTCCTTGGCTTAATTAAGTGACGAGTTGGAGAATAAATGGGTCCGGTGGCGGTGGTCAATTCCGGCGCCTCTACGTATAATTATATGCTTATGCTATTGCACAGCCTGCAGCGTGTGCCACCTTAGCTACTATCTGGTCCAGGTTTTACTTACCGCATCGGGGCTGCTGGATCACAACTGCTGCTTATGGTTTTTTCGTTTGCGCAACCTTTTGCCCTTTGGGCTAAGATCAACAACTGCTGCGATGTACTCACTCGTTGTGACTTCATGTAGAGCTTACGAGGAGATCATACATCCCTCGTATGCCCGTTTATTCTGAAGATTCGGAAAGTTGTTGGATCATCATCGATATACAAGTTAACTTATATTATTAGCACCTCATAATTATGTGGACCGATCACGTTGACGATCCTGTTGAAAAGAATAATGGTGAATGAGAGTTTATAGATAGATGATGGCGGAGGAAGTAGGGACGTCAACATTTAGAATAACAACTCGGAATTGTGTCGGTGGGAATTTGACATGTAACCTAACCCGTGCCTCGTCCCAATAACTAAACCCGACTCTCTTGTTGTCGATGAAAGCTAGATTGGATGAGTTACTGGAGTCAAAATTCTTTACATTTTTGGACAGAAAGAGAGGCACTATTGCCATCACGATGGCATGAACGGCGAGATTTGTGACTCTGCACGCGGTGTCTGATACGTGCACCAAACCAAAAAACATACACGATTAAGTGGTTAGAGCGTCACCCAATTTTGATGCTCCATTGTTTTCCGGCAGTCAGCACGTAGCAGCAGCCTGTCATACAAAACCTTGTGATCGTAGGGCAGTCGATGGCTTATCCTTGCGATGGACCTCCAAGTGACAGGTAAACGAATCAACCCCTCTCCTCCAATCTGCATAAATACCAGCTTGCTGAGCTAACAACATCACTTGTTTATATCGCTGTTTGTTTATTGAGGGAGAGGTGGTGTGAGTCGGAAGGTAGTGCTCGAGATGTGCCCACCTCACACTTTCTCCTCTTTCTTTTCTTCTCCGTCTGGGTTGGAAAGTCGCTCTCGAACCTTTTGGCTAATCATTAATTCTTCCTCGAAGCCCAAACTAGTGGTATATGTCTATCTATCTATCCTCCCATCTCCCGTCAGAAACTTTTTATATGGAGGAGAGGAACCATATCATACCTCCATGTAACTTGGAAAGGTCGGAATAGCCCTCTTCCGCTTCATCCTTCGGTTGGAACTGGGCTTTCGGCATGGCACAAGACTCTTACAGCACGAAAAGAAACATGACCTACTGGATGGAGTAGGCCAGCTAACAATTTTTCTTGTCATACCAATAAAATATTGAGGGAATTTGAGACTTCGCCCGGAGTTATTTAAAAAGGCAATCCTTCTTATCTACTCAAAGATGAGAGATGAGAGCTGAAAGCTGAAAAAGAACACATTTGGAATCAGTTTGGTTAGTACCCACCACCCTACCCTGACTTGAAAATTATGGCACCTCCACATCGCTCCTCTTTGCCAAATATATATATACGTACATATGCACGCGAGCAAGGCAGAGGATTTGTGTTCTCTATGAATGAAAAGCAGAGGAAGGAGATATCATCATGGATTGCTGCGTCTGTAGTCCCATGGCTTCTGTTTACAGGCCTCCGAGGAACACCATCTGCGCCAGCTGCTACCAGGGAGCCAGAAGCATGATTGCCTTCCTGAATGAACACGACAGCTACAGAGAGCATATTACCATCTGTTCTGCCGTCTCCCATGGCTCAAAATCCAGCGCGACAAAGGCAAGCCATCTCTTGTGATTCCTAGTATGATTTTTTTATTTTTTTTTTCTTTCTTCCGAATACATATGATCTTGAGGGCTTTCTTTGGTGGCGGTAAGGGGTTGTCTTTTCCGGTGTTTCTTAGATATTGTTATATGAGGAGTTTATTCCACTCGATGATGTCCCTCGTTCTTGGTGTAAAACGATCGTTCAAAGTTTGTATGTTTTTACCTCGAAAGGTTTCGATTGGTTCTGATGACTATTTCAGTGGATTAGAAGCCTATTTCACTTTCTTCTGCTTTATCATTCCCCCC